>NW_006794635.1:1871064-1881473 GCF_000442215.2 Lipotes vexillifer
TAGAACAAAAAGAGCAAGGGAAAGAGAAAAGCCCTGAGGACCCAGAATTGCTGGCTCTTTAGTAGAACAGCCATATAGACAATTGTGTGAACTGGGAGAATATCTGGGCAGAAGGGGGTGCTATCAATAATTACCCCTGGACAGCTGGGACTTGTCAGGCCAACCAGTCGCACGATCACCCTGCTCTTCAGAGACCCGTGTAATGTGAGCAGGACAGTTTAATTCCGTGCTGACCCTAAATCACAGGCACAGTGGGCCTGTAGGGCAGTAATCTTTTATTGAATTGAATTGGTTTAGAGGTGGGCCCCAGGAGACAATAAAATTTATTGTTTTGATTTCAGACTTCTTTAAGAAAATGCCCTTTTAGGGTAATTGAAATGATCTAGACTTTTGCCGTTGGACTAAACTCCAGAACAGTGCCGTCTTTGTTGAGACAATGCAGGAACTGCAGGAAAATGCACAAGTGCTAATTATACAGGGCTGGAGGGTCAGGCTGGGAAGGGAAGTGGTCTCCTCCCATCAGATTGTCAGACTGCTGTTATTGTTATTGGTGGGGATCATTAGAATAGCAAGTGATCGCCTTTGACACCAGATCCTGAGGGGATGAGGGCTCCATTGAAGAGCTGGGGACTGGGAAAGGGACTCTTGGTCACTTGGCCTGGCTCCAACACCAAACTGAGGGCTGAGGATTAGAGATGGGGCAGGGGGAGTGGTGCTACGAAAGGGTCTCAGGAAAGGACACAAGGAGAACCAAAGTCATGCTATGCCTACTTCCAAAGGGTCTAGAAACAGGCTTTCTTATATGTGGAGGGAATCACTGGTGGAGGAATTCAGAGCCATTTAGTTTCTTTTCTTGGCTGGGTCACCATCATTCTCTAGGCACCAGGCTGGCTGACTTCTCTGAGAGATGTTGGGTTCCAAATATGACATTGACAACAGAGATGCCATTATGATGTACCATTCTAGGAGCTCCCTGCCCGCTGCTCATTGGAAGAATGGAAAGAGCTTAGCTCCCAGAGGATCTTCATGAGCCTCAGAGAAATTCTTACCAGTGGTCCCAGGCAGGCACGAAGAGTCTCTGAGGCTGACTCTGGCCCTACAGCTTTTCTAGTAAACTCACACTACTACCTGGGATGCTGGCGAATTGAACAGGTGTACACGAAGATCATTCTTTATAAGTGTCTCTGTCTTCAGTGAGCTATCGTTTGCAAGAGACTATTAGCTGAATGACATTCCAGTCCATTTAGTGACTAATGAATATTTTTTTCTCAGCTTTGTTTTAGTCAGATTCTGACATGCACGGTCCTTGGGATCTTCAATATTAAAACACTGACATTTTCTCTAAGCATGAATTTCTCATGAACTTCTTTGGTGGTGACCTCTGTGACCTCATATCTTCCAAGTTCATAAACTTCATTTTAGCTGTTTGATAACATTTACTCTTTCTAATTTTATCTTTCATTGTCCTGTTCTTAAATCCTGTAGCTATTTAGTAAGCCTGGGCTGGTCCAGTGGAAAACGTGTCATTGGGTCCAGATTAAAACTCTTTGGAATGGTAATAATTTGAAAATTACTAATTCACTTTCTCTTTTGTCTTGATTAAAACACAAGCTTTGCTCTAGTTGGCCTAAGGCATCTCTTTGTTTCAGGGGAAGGAGGGCTTTTTGTTAGCATAGTGTGATGAGAAAGGATATTCAGTTTCTATGGCAGCCAGGAGCAGTCAGGGAAGCATAGCCGCCATGAGGATGGTAGGAAGAAGGGATTTAGTGTAAGAGTTAGACCTGACACAAAGGTAGGAAGAGCTGGGGCAGTGGCGATGTGGAAGGAAGGTTGGGGAAGATCAGAGAGAACCCCTCCTGAAGCACTGGTACTGGTGAACTAGTTGGAACCCGCAAGGAAACCCAAGAAGCCAAGCACATGTGGCCATGAAGGTGAGACCATGAGGTGAGCTCATGGAGAGGTCTGTGGCCCAGTGTCTGGCGGTGCTGATCATTGGCAGTCAGGAAGACGAACTTGTCAATCTTTTCTCACTTCTCATTTGGACAAAGCTATATTCTGTCAGAATTTCTTCTCAATTATTCAAAGGTTGAACAAGGGGTAAACCAAAATTCCCCTGCTGATCAAATATTGCTAAGAGGAAGTCTATCTGTTTAAGGAACAATGCAACTGGGAAGGCAGGTGTGAGGTGAATGGTGATGTAGGTGAGTGAATAGGGGAATGGCTCTTGCAGCTCCCACTTCTTCAGGGGGTTGGTTTGCAGTGGTCGGGTTTTATAATAATGGTTGAAAGATTCCCAGTTCATTATTCCAGATACATAAGTTCTCCGTAGCATGAAATGAAAATGTCATCACCCAAATCAACATTGTAGCAAGTGTGTAAACTTCAGATCTGATACCTGTCTGAATATCTTCTCTGCTAAGTTAATTAAAACAAGCAGACAAAATAACGGGGAGAAACCATCTTTCTGCCTTTTTAAGTTTAAGAGCCTAGCTAATTTGTTTTACTGTTTGTCTACTTTCAAGGTTACTGCCATACTTGGTTAATTTAATTTCCTACCCCTTATGAGCCCTGCATTTTATGTTCATGATATTGTAATCGCCTCTCTGTCATTTGATGAAGACTCCGTCACCACCCTTCTTGTCTTCCTTTTGATTTACCTCTTTCTTCTGTACTCAGGCTGTTCATATTGTATGTCAATGACAGTTTTATTCACGAGGTCTCTCTTGCACATACCAGTAGGGAAAAACTCAGATATGATCTTCACCCCAAGGAAAATTCAATTAATGCCCTTTATGGGATAATCATATAATGGAAAGCTACAAAAAAGATAATCATCTATGGAAATATGTGTAATGAATTGATAGTAACCTGCAAATAAGTGCATATTTCCATGTGAGCCTACTAGTACAAGAGTCTGGCTCTTAGAAGTACTTGGGGAATGTTAGTGATGATGATGATGATGATGATGATGATGATGATGATGATGATGATGATGATGATGGTGGTGGTGGTGGTGGTGGTGGTGATAATGGTGATGTCTAGAGTAGCACATCCATATATGTGCACATACACACACTGGGGACGGTTCCAACTGAATGTGCCCCCCAACACTTCAGACTCAACATATGCCAAATCAACATCATGACATTTCCATTCCAAGCCAGATCTTCTTCACTTCCCTATTTCTGTAGAAATACTGTTCTCTTAGTCATAGAGTTTTGATGCCGCTCTCTCCTGCCCTCTGTCTGTCTTCAGGGGCATAGGAGTCTAGGGGCTAGACTGTTTGCTCACTGTCATATCTCCAGGAGTTGTCACAATTAAATGAATGAAGGACTGAATTCAAGCAGTTGCTAAGTCTCATTGCTCTGTTTTCATTCTTCCCACACACATTTATTATGCAGCTGTGATGTGAAAGGTGCTATTTGGAGAATGGTTTGGCTGCATCAAGTCTCAGAAGTGAGAGCTGGAAATTTTGTGCAAAGAGCAGTCAGTTTAGCTTGACTTAAACACACAGTCTGAATCATTGTGTCACTGACCAGGAGGACAGGTAGATGGGAAGCATAAGGAAGCAGCCAACAGAGTTTTGAATTCCACCATTTTGCCATGGTTTGGACAAAAATTAATTCATAGCTACAGTGGGTTTCGGCACAGTGAAACATCATGCTGATGTTTGTAACTGAAAATGTTGTTAAAATTTTTGGAGAGCTTTGGCTGTGGTGGTGGTGTTGGTGAGGAGATGGAGCAGAATGTGGGGAGAGAAGGAGAGAGACTGAAGATAAAAATCACCCAACAAAAGCATCGAAATAAAATTTAATAAATCTCTCCATGGCAGACCCTACTGGCTACTTACCACAGGGCCACCCAGCCTTGTTGTTTCCTAACAGAATCCTGCATTTATCCAGCTATCTTTGCTTCTTTTATGATTTTCTGAGGAGGCCGGCATCACTAGTAAACTTGGAGAGTTTACCAAGCCAATCATGATGCTACTCTTTCCTCTCTCTGCCAGTAACATTAGAATGTGTCATAATTCTGGCCAGTGAGGAGAGGTTGGTTGGAAGAATTCTAGGAGACATTTTCTTTTATTTTGAAAAGATCTTAATGTTGTCATGAGAATGTGATGTCTGAAGCTATAGTTTGTGACCATGAGGAGAGCTACCCCAGGGATGAGGTTGCCATGCTGAAGATGGTGGAGAGGAAAGATGGAAATAATTAGCTCAACCTGGAAATATGTTAATTTCTCCTTCATTTTCTGAAGGAGAGTTTTGCTGGACAATGGATTTTTGATTGATGGACTTTTTCTTTCATCTCTTTGAGTACGTCATTCCACAGCCTTCTTATAGTTGTGGTATCTGATAAGTCAGCCATTGATCTTACTGAGAATGGTGTACATATTGGGTCATTTTTTTTTTTTCTCTTACAGGTTTCAAAATTTCTCTTTGTTTTTGACTTTTGAAAGTTTACTCTGGTGTATCTAGGTGTGATCTCTTGGAATTTATTCTACTGGGGTTTTGCTGAGCTGCTTGGATGTGTGGATTAATGTTTTTCATGAAATTTGGGAAGTTTTCAGCCAGTATATCATCAAATACTTTTTAATGCCCACTCCCTCCTCTCTTTTGGGGGCTCCCATTATGCATATGTTGTTACATTGATAATGTCTTGCCAGTCTCTGAGGATGTTCATTTTTATTGACTTTTTAAATTTGCGTTTCGCAGACTGGGCAGACTCTATAAACTCTATCTTTAAGGTCATCGATTCTCTGTCCTACCAGTTCAAATCTGTTATTGAGCACGCCCTACTGATCTTTTTTTTCATTTCACTTATTGCATTTTTTCATTCCAAAATTTCTGTTTCGTTTTTAGCTCTTTATAATTTTTACCTCTTTATTGATATTACTTATTTGATGAGCCATACTTGTCATACTTTCCTTTAATTCCTTAGCTGATTTAAAACCTTCATCTAGGAAACTTGCATAAGCCACTTAGATGGCCTCATCCACCAGAGGGCAGACAGCAGAAGCAAGAAGAACTAAAATCCTGCAGCCTGTGGAACAAAAACCACATTCACAGAAAGACAGACAAGATGAAAAGGCAGAGGGCTATGTACCAGATGAAGGAACAAGATAAAACCCCAGAAAAACAACTAAATGAAGTGGAGATAGGCAACCTTCCAAAAAAAGAATTCAGAATAATGGTAGTGAAGATGATCCAGGACTTCGGAAAAAGAATGGAGGCAAAGATCCAGAAGATGCAAGAAATGTTTAACAAAGACCTAGAAAAATTAAAGAACAAACAAACAGAGATGAACAATACAATAACTGAAATGAAAACTACACTAGAAGGAATCAAGCAGAATAACTGGGGCAGAAGAACAGATAAGTGACCTGGAAGAATGGTGAAATTCACTGCTGCAGAACAAAATAAGGAAAAAGAATGAAAAGAAATGAAGACAGCCTAAGAGACACCTGGGACAACATTAAACACAACAACATTTGCATTAAAGGGGTCCCAGAAGGAGAAGAGAGAGAGAAAGGACCTGAGAAAATATTTGAAGAGATTATAGTCAAAAACTTCCCTAACATGGGAAAGGAAATAGCCACCCAAGTCCAGGAAGTGCAGAGAGTCCCAGGCAGGATAAACCCAAGGAGAAACACGCCAAGACACATAGTAATCAAATTGGCAAAAATTAAAGACAAAGAAAAATTATTAAAAGCAGCAAGGGAAAAACAACAAATAACATACAAGGGGACTCCCATAAGGTTAACAGCTGATTTCTCAGCAGAAACTCTACAAGCCAGAAGGGAGTGGCATGATATACTTAAAGTGATGAAAGGGAAGAACCTACAACCAAGATTACTCTGCCTGGCAAGGATTTCATTCAGATTTGATGGAGAAATCAAAAGCTTTACAGACAAGAAAAAGCTAAGAGAATTCTGCACTACCAAACCAGCTCTACAACAAATGCCAAAGGAACTTCTCTAAGTGGGAAACACAAGAGAAGAAAAGGACCTACAAAAACAAACCCAAAACAATTAAGAAAATGTTCATAGGAACACACATATCGATAATTACCCTAAACGTGAATGGATTAAATGCTCCAACCAAAAGACACAGGCTTGCTGAATGGATACAAAAACAAGACCCATATATATGCTGTCTGCAAGAGACCCACTTCAGACCTAGGGATACATTCAGACTCAAAGTGAGAGAATGGAAAAAGATATTCCATGCAAATGGAAATCAAAAGAAAGCTGAAGTAGCAATACTCACATCAGATAAAATAGACTGTAAAATAAAGAATGTTACAAGAGACAAGGAAGGACACTACATAATGATCAGGGGATCAATCCAAGAAGAAGATATAACAATTATAAATATATATGCACCCAACATAGGAGGACCTCAATACATAAGGCAACTGCTAACAGCTATAAAAGAGGAAATTGACAATAACACAGTAATAGTGGGGGACTTTATCACCTCACTTACACCAATGGACAAATCATCCAAAATGAAAATAGATAAGGAAACAGAAGCTTTAAATGAAACAATAGACCAGATAGACTTAATTGATATTTATAGGACATTCCATCCCAAAACAGCAGATTACACTTTCTTCTCAAGTGTGCATGGAACATTCTCCAGGATAGATCACATCTTGGGTCACAAATCAAGCCTCAGTAAGTTTATGAAAATTGAAATCATATCAAGTGTCTTTTCTGACCACGACTATGAGATTAGAAATGAATTACAGGGGGAAAAAACGTAAAAAACACAAACACATGGAGGCTAAACAATATGTTACTAAATATCCAAGAGATCACTGAAGAAATCAAAGAGGAAATCAGAAACTACCTAGAGACAAATGACAATGAAAACACGATGACCCAAAACCTATGGGATGCAGCAAAAGCAGTTCTAAGAGGGAAGTTTATAGCAATACAATCCTACCTCAAGAAACAAGAAAAATCTCAAATAAACAATCTAACCTTACATCTAAAGGAACTAAAGAAAGAAGAACAAACAAAACCCAAAGTTAGCAGAAGGAAAGAAATCCTAAAGATCAGAACACAAATAAATGAAATAGAAACAAAGAAAGCAATAGCAAAGATCAATAAAACTAAAAGCTGATTCTTTGAGAAGATAAACAAAATTGATAAACCATTAGCCAGACTCATCAAGAAAAAGAGGGAGAGGACTCAAATCAATAAAATGAGAAATGAAAAAGGAGAAGTTACAACAGACACCACAGAAATACAAAGCATCCTAAGAGATTACTACAAGTAACTGTATGCCAATAAAATGGACAACCTGGAAGAAATGGGCAAATTCTTAGAAAGGTATAACCTCCCAAGACTGAACTAGGAAGAAGTAGAAAATATGAACAGACCAGTCACAAGTAATGCAGTTGAAACTGTGATTTAAAATCTTCTAACAAACAAAAGTCCAGGAGCAGATGGCTTCACAGGTAAATTCTAACAAACATTTAGAGACGAGCTAACACCCATCCTTCTGAAACTCTTCCAAAAAATTGTGGAGGAAGGAACATTCCCAAACTCATTCTATGAGGCCACCATCACCCTGATACCAAAACCAGACAAAGATACTACAAAAAAAGAAAATTACAGACCAATATCACTGATGAATATAGATGCAAAAATCCTCAAAAATACTAGCAAACAGAATCCAACAACACATTAAAATGATCATACACCATTGCCAAGTGGAATTTATCCCAGGGATGCAGGGATTCTTCAATATACACAAATCAATAAATGTGATACACCATATTAACAAATTGAAAAACCATATAATCATCTCAATAGATGCAGAAAAAGCTTTTGACAAAATTCAATACCCATTTATGATAAAAACTCTCCAGAAAGTGGGCATAGAGGAAACCTACCTCAACATAATAAAGGCCATATATGACAAACCCACAGCAAACATCATTCTTAATGGTGAAAAACTGAAAGCATTTCCTGTAAGATCAGGAACAAGACAAGGATGTCCACTCTCGCCACTATTATTCAACATAGTTTTGGAAGTCCTAGCCACAGCAGTCAGAGAAGAAAAAGAAATAAAAGGATTACAAATTGGAAAAGAAGAAGTAAAACTGTCTCTATTTGCAGATGACATGATACTATATGTAGAGAATCCTAAAGATGCCACCAGAAAACTACTAGAGCTAATCAATGAATTTGGTAAAGTAAAAGGATACAAAATTAATGCACAGAAGTCCCTTGCATTCCTATACACTAATGATGAAAAATCTGAAAGAGAAATTAAGAAAACACTCCCATTTACCATTGCAACAAAAAGAATAAAAAACCTAGGAATAAACCTACCGAGGGAGACAAAAGACCTCTATGCAGAAAACTATAAGACACTGATGAAAGAAATTGAAAATGATACCAACAGATGGAGAGATATATCATGTTCTTGGATTAGAAGAATCAATATTGTGAAAATGACTATACTACCCAAAGCAATCTACAGATTCACTACAATCCATATCAAATTACCAGTGGCATTTTTTACAGAACTAGAACAAAAAATCTTAAAATTTGTATGGAGACACAAAAGACCCCGAATAGCCAAAGCAGTCTTGAGGGAAAAAAATGGAGCTGGAGGAATCCGACTCCCTGACTTCAGACTATACTATAAAGCTACAGTAATCAAGACAAAAGGTACTGGCACAAAAACAGAAACGTAGATCAATGGAACAAGATAGAAAGCCCAGAGATAAACCCACGCACCCATGGTCAACTAATCTATGACAAAGGAGGCAAGGATATACAATGGAGAAAAGACAGTCTCTTCAATAAGTGGTGCTGGGAAAAGTGGACAGCTACATGTAAAAGAATGAAATTAGAACACTCCCTAAGACCATACACAAAAATAAACTCAAAATGGATTAGAGACCTAAATGTAAGACTGGACACTATTAAACTCTTAGAGGAAAACATAGGAAGAACACTCTTTGACATAAATCACAGCAAGATCTTTTTTGGTCCACCTCCTAGAGTAATGGAAATAAAAACAAAAATAAACAAATGGGACCTAATGAAACTTCAAAGCTTTTGCACAGCAAAGGAAACCATAAACAAGATGAAAAGACAGCCCTCAGAATGGGAGAAAATATTTGCAAACGAATCAGCGGACAAAGGATTAATCTCCAAAATATATAAACAGCTCATGCAGCTCAATATTAAAAAAACAAACAACCCAATCCAAAAATGGGCAGAAGACCTAAATAGACATTTCTCCAAAGAAGACATACAGATGGGCAAGTAGCACATGAAAAGATGCTCAACATCACTGATTATTAGAGAAATGCAACTCAAAACTACAATGAGGTATCACCTCACACTGGTTAGAATGGGCATCATCAGAAAATCTATAAACAGCAATTGCTGGAGAGGGTGTGGAGAAAAGGGAACCCTCTTGCACTGTTGGTGGGAATGTAAATTGGTACAGCCAGTATGGAGAACAGTGTGGAGGTTCCTTAAAAAACTAAAAATAGAATTACCATATGACCCAGCAATCCCTCTACTGGGCATATACCCAGAGAAAACCATAATTCAAAAAGACACATGCGCCCCAATGTTCATTGCAGCACTATTTACAATAGCCAGGTCATGGAAGCAACCTAAATGCCCATCAACAGACAAATGGATAAAGAAGATATGGTACATATATACAATGGAATATTACTCACCCATAAAAAGGAAAGAAATTGGGTCATTTTTTGAGACGTGGATGGATCTAGAGATTGTCATACAGAGTGAAGTAAGTCAGAAAGAGAAAAATAAATATCGTATATTAACGCATATATGTGGAACCTAGAAAAATGGTCAGATGAACTGGTTTGCAGGGCAGAAATTGAGACATAGATGTAGAGAACAAACGTATGGACACCAAGGGGGGAAAGCAGTAGGGGTTGGGGTGGTGGTGTGATGAATTGGGAGGGACATGTATACACTGATGTGTATAAAATAGATGACTAATAAGAACCTGCTGTATAAAAATATACATACATATATATATATATATATATATATATATATAAAAAATTCAAGTCATCCAGAAAATAAAAAAATAAAAATAAAAACTAAAACCCTCATCTGCTAAGCCAATATCTAGGCCTCCTCAGGGACAATTTCTATTAACCACTTTTTTCCCTCTGTGTATGGACTAAACTTCCCTGTTTCCTTGGATGTCTCGGTTTTTTTTTTTTGGCTGAGAATTGGACACTGAAAACTGATATAATGTTGCCACTCTGAAATTAGATTTCCTTTTCTTTATTATAAAATATTGGTTATATTTCCTGTGTTGTACAATATATTCTTGTAGATTATTTTATCCATGATATTTTGTACCTCTTAATTCCCTACTCCTATAATGCCCCTA
>NW_006794635.1:1881483-1914139 GCF_000442215.2 Lipotes vexillifer
CTCCCCACTGACTGCTAATTTGTTCCCTATATCTGTGAGCCTGCTTCTTTTTTGTTACATTCACCAGTGTAATTTTTTAGATTCCATATATAAGTGATATCATACAGTGTTTGTCTTTCTCTGACTTATTTTACATAGCATAATGCCTTCTGAGTCCTTCCAGGTTGCTGCAAATGACAAAGTTTCATCTTGTTATGATTGAGTAGTATTCCATTGTGTGTATATATATATTATGCCATGCCTTCTTTAACCATTTATCTGTTGATGGACACTTAGGTTGCTTCCATATGTTGGCAATTGTAAATAATGCTAATATGAACATTGGGTTGCAGGTATCTTTTCTAATTAGGGTTTTCGTTTTCTTTGGATATAACCCAGGAATGGAATTGCTGGGTTATATGGTAGTTCTATTTTTAGTTTTTTGAGAACCCTCCATACTGTTCTCCATAGTGACTGCACCAAGTTACCTCCCCACCAACAGTGCGCCAGGGTTCCCTTTTCTTCACATCCTTGCCAACATTTGTTATTTGTGGTCTTTTTGATGATAGCCATTCTGACCAGTGTGAGGTGATATCTCATTGTAGTTTTGATCTGCATTTCCCTGATGGTTAGCAATGTTGAGCATTTTTCATGTGCCTGTTGGCTATCTGCATTTACTCTTGGAAGAATGTCTGTTCAGGTCTTCTGCCCATGTTTAATCAGATTGTTTGTTTTTGTGATGTTAAGTTGTATGAGCTGTTTATATATGTTGGATATTAATCTCTTATCAGTTATATCTTTTGCAAATATTTTCTCCCATTCAGTAGGTTGACTTTTTGTTTTGACAGTAGTTTCCTTTGCTATGCAAAAGCTTATAAGTTTAATTAGGTCCCATTTGTTTATTTTCGCTTTTATACCCTTTGTTTTAGGAGACAGATTCAAAAAATATTGCTACGATTTATGTCAAAGAGTGTTCTCCCTGTTTTCTTCTAGTTTTATGGTTTCCAGTCTTACATTTAGGTCTTTAATCCATTTGGAGTTTATTTATATATATGCTGTTAGAGAATATTCTAATTTCATTCTTTTACATGTAGCTGTCCACTTTTCCCAGCACCACTTATTGAAGAGACTGTCTTTTCTCCATTGTATATTCTTGCTTCCTTTGTCAGATTAATTGACCATAAGTGAGTAGGTTTATTTCTGGGTCCTCTGTTCTTTTCCTTTGATCTATGTGTCTGTGGAATTAGATTTCTAACGCCTCTGCCCCTGGGGTTTGTTGTTGTTGCTTTATTGTTGTTTGTTTGTTTAGTGACTTCTCTGGATAAATTCTGTAGAATCTGTAGTCCCTACAGTGTGTGACCACTAAAGTCTCAGCTTTTTTAAAAAGTCACTTATTTAAACAAATTCCTAATTTTATTTTTAAGCCTGTCTTTGTAGGGGTTGACCTGGGTCAGCATAGCTTATTGGTCAGTGTTGACCTAAAATAAATAGACTGCCAGATATTTTCTCCAGCAGAGATGAATTTATTCGGCATCAGAGAGAATTGCGGTTCAGGATATGCAACCATGACAAGCCAGGTGCAAGTTCCCATATAGCAAGGGAAGGAGAACACTTTTATAGAGGAGAAAAGGAATTTGAGAGGGCTGTAGTAAACAGTCCATGGCTTTCCATTGGCTGAGTCATTGCTAGGAAACAAGAGGAGTCTTTCTCCTTCCTGTGGGGCTCTGCTATCTTCACAGGGTGTGAGAGCTCCCCCTTCTGGTCTCTTGACTCTACTTAATTGAGGTTTCTGTTTATTAATTTTTTATAGTCAGCAATGGATTGGTCGAAAGATTTCCTTAAGTGCCTTGACCCAGCCACATTTTGATATGAGGAGAGTGTGTGTGTGTGTGTGTGTGTGTGTGTGTGTGTGTGTGTGTGTGTGTGTGTTGGGGACATACCTTCAACTCACAGGTCATTTATAAGTCTATCTTAGTCTTTATTTTCTGCTTTTGCAGGGCTTCAATGTCAGTCAGGGGGGGAGTGATTGGTGCCCTCTCTGGTCCTCCTTGGGCATGAGAACATCCCTGCACATGTATATGGTCTTCTAGAGCCCCAGAAATATGTCAGAACTTTTCAAAGCCCTCTATGCAAGTCTCATTCCCCCAGATCTTCCTTTTATATTTTCTGCCAGGCCTCTATTTGCCCCAATTAGTACTGCATTGTTAGTTAAGTGGAATTTTAAATAATTGAAGCTGATTATTTCCATCAATGCCCTAGGGACAGAGTCTTTCCTGTGGCGCTGAGCTCTGAATGAGTCAAATACACAACAACCTGTGAATGTGGCTATTTCAGGGAGCTGTGAGTCAGGTCAGATAGTGACCATGGTCTGAGGATAGGCCTTTGGGAGAAGCTCCAGAGCCTGTCTGTCTCTCTGTTGGCTGCAAGGCTGGTGGCTTTCCAGGCTAATGCTGTGCAGTTGGAGAAGGAGGTAGATAGGAGTAACTCAAATTAAAATGTCTCAGTCCCTTATCTTCTTACCAAGGTTTAATAGTTTTTTTGGAATAAACTCTCTTCAGATGGTTGCAAGCCTTTGGTTAATTTCCAAAGATCTCAAAAAGTTGATTTTGATAATTTTGCCAGTATTTTCATGGCTTTGATGGAGGATTGGATTTATGGAGGTTCTGACTCTGTTAGTCCAGAAACCTGCCTCTCTCCCAGTAGTTCCATTTTATTTTATATTTTGGTGGTTTCACTTTTCTTGAGCAAAATAACCAGGAAGCATCTTTTCTCAAGCCAATAAATTCAGATCAGAATTTATATGTAACTCTGGGCAAATACTCTGTTTATTTGCACTAAAATGATTATAATTCCATGGAAGAAAAAAAATTTGTATCCATAGTGTATGTCCTTGGACTCAGAGGCCTTTTGTTTTCTATGTCTAAGAATGTAGGAGTGGTGTAAACATTCCAAACATTCTGGATACTATTCAGCAATATCAAGTTAAACAGAAAGGATTTGGAACAAATACTGGTGGGAAGGAACCTAACATTTATTGAGAACTTAGTACATGCCATTTTATTAGAAAAATATTATCTTAGTTATCCAATGCATAGTGTAAGCAGTGAATTCTTCTACTGAATTCTTTTACTAGAGGTAAGGGAGAATTACTGGCAAAAAAGTGTTTAGAGTCTATTTTAAGACACTACATACCCCTCAGTATAGTTTTTGCTTTACTATGAGAATGTTGTGTGTGTACACTTGGCAAGTAATTAATGTTGAATGAATATGTTAATACATATATATATTTATGCGTTGCTCATTTTTGCTTTTGCAGATGCTGGTAAAATTTCTCTTGCCCCCTTTTCTCAATCAGATCCTAAGTTATTAGTCTATTTTTTTTAATTTCATAAATATTGCTGGTAAAAGTCCATCTCTGTGCACAACATGTGTTCAGAAAGTTGCTGACTGATTGACCGTCCACTTTGAAATCTAATCTGAGGCTGGAGAATGTCATGGCTATTCCCTTGAAAGAATTCCACCACAGTTCACAAAAAGTGAAATTTCTATAATTCTTGTCTACAAAAAGTGGCTTTACAGTATACATGGAGACATCAGTGCCAGAAATATGCCAAAAATGAAGCCAATTTTTGTTCTTCTTTGCTTTTCATAGCAACCAAAATTGTGTGTAAAACCTTAAATGTGTGTAGTTACCCAGAGGGAGGAAAACCTAGTGTGGATAAAACACCACCTTTCATCTCTCTCTCTCTCATCCCCTTGACTCTGCTTCCATTCCACTTTACCCTAGTGCACTGAAGTTATACATCACACTGAGACAGACAATTCAGGCAAGGAGGTGGGTGGGAAACTGAAGAGTGTTGGGGACACAGCAGATGGAGGCAGACTGGTGCCTCAGTGAGGCAGAGAGAATAGAGGATTCTGGATTATATACCTTCCCAAATATTCCAAAAGTATATGACAATATTTACTACCTATCTTAGAAATGTGAGGGAACTTTGATGAAAGTGTAGAGAGAAGTCACATTTATTTTTATTATTTTTATTTTTCATTGAAGTATAGTTATGTACAGTGTTGTGTTAGTTTCAAGCATGCAGCAAAGTGATTCAGTTATACATATATTTGTATATATATATTCTTTTTCATATTCTTTTCCATGATAGATTATTATAAGACAGTGAATATAGTTCCCTGTGCTATACAGTAGGTCTTTGTTGTTTATCTGTTTTATACATAGTAGTGTGTATCTGCTAATCGCAAACTCCTAATTTATCCCTCCCCCCCTCCGTTTCCCCTTTGGTAAGCATAAGTTTGTTTTCTATGTCTGTAAGTCTATTTCTGCTTTGTAAATAAGTTCATTTGTATCATTTTTTTTTTTTAGATTCCACGTATAAGTGATACCATATGCTATTTTTCTTCCTCTGTCTGACTTACTTCACTTAGTATGATAATCTCTAGGTCCACCCATGGTGCTGCAAATGGCATTATTTCATGCTTTTTTATGGCTGAGTAATATTCCATTGTATATACATAACACATCGAGAAGTCACTTTTAGATCAAGTTCTTGGGTGTGCTGTTTCTCTCCTTATTGTCACCTCTTGGAGTAACTTTAGGGATGGCAGCAAGGGTTTACTTCTCTGAACATGAACATTTGGCTGGTAGATTGCTGCTGAGTGGGCTAAAGGCTAGTATCATATTCAACACCCTGGGAGCAGCTGTATCCATGTTTGAAAGTGAGCCTCACGTTCTAGAAGGCTTTGGAGCCTCTTTGGATGACTTTGGTCATATTCACCATCTCTGGGCTGGATGGAGTTTGGAGGACAGACTCTAGTCTGGAACCATTGCACATCTGCTCTGGGTCCATGCTAGAACCCATTGTAGAATCTAATTCTAGCAATCCTTTGTCAGCATAAGTGAGAGGAAGTATGTAGTATAACTTATTAAGTGAAACTGAAATCCCATGTGAACATTTGCATTTAATGCTTTAACTGGTGAAATTAGAAACAGAGAATTAACATGTCCTTTCAGAATCTTTGGGAGACTACTTGTCCCTCATGGATATAGAGATAACTATTAAGCTAAGCACAGACTGTTTAAAAACTGTTTATAGGAGTAAAATCCAGGTTGTTTCCAAATTTGTCCTTGCAGGACCTCATCTCTCCTTGCTGCATTATGTGGAAGATGAGTGAGATACGAAGGCATAAAATAAGAACTTAAGGATACACTGAAATCTTAAGGCTAGACTAAAGTCATAGGTTTGACTTTATAATTTAGGCTCCTGACATCCTTAGTTCCTATACTACCTCCACCCCAGCCATCCTGACCTTAGGCCCTTTGAATTCTGCAAACATGATGTTCCCATCATACAAGCTAACTTCGGGGTCATGGGCTCTCTGTCTGACCAAGTCTGGGTGGAAGAAGTAACCCCAGGAGGCTAAGACTTCTTGCTTCAGGGATGTGTTTTTGCTCTCCTAAGTTTATCCTTGTCTTCTTGCAGTTAACAATATTTGTGTTTCTCTTTATGTTGGCTTGGATTTCTGTCTGTGGAGGTGTGCCGTTGTGAGGTGGGGCATGTAGCTGGCCGGGATTTGCTGACCATGAAAAGAGATGATTCCTTTGGCACCTCGTGTGAGGTTCTACTCCAGAACTTGTTTATCGATGAAGGTTTTCTCAAGGTGGGGTGTCTAAGTCCGGGCGCTGGGGAAAGTGGTGGAGACCCATTCACTGAGATCTCTCATCCTCAATCCCTGCTGTGGTCATGATGTTGGGAGCGTCTCATCCATGGCTTTCATGAAGCTGTTTAGTCTGTAGTGATGGGGACCCATGAGAATCCTTCTGCTGCTTCCACCATCTCTTGGAGAGCTGGTTGGCACCTACTCTGGGTAATTATTCAGCCCGGGAGGGGGCACTTCAGGGAGATGTGGGTTTTGGCCTTGGGAAGGTCACTATGCCATGGAGCGTCTTTGGGAGACCCAGAGGAAGAGGCCAAGTCATTGGCTCTCCCGAACTCTTTCCAATTGCAGCTTGAAGCTGCTGACAGGAAATCTCCTTCTCCATCTTAACAAACAAGATAAGGAAATCTCTGGTCACTTGAAGGACATATAAACAACGGTGACTTACTTAGCAGACAAGATAAACAATTGGGTCTTTCTGGTTTCACCTATGCACAAAGTCAAGTGGAGAACTGAGTCAGGAACTAGACACCTTTGTTTTTGTTTTTACTAATTGTCTGCTGTTTCCTATTATACCTCCCAGATGATCTTGTGAGGCCAGCAAGAAATGATACACACATCACTGTTCATTCTTTATTTACTAAACTTTGTGTTTGCGATTTGTGAAGGAAACTTTAATATGAGAGTTGGCGTTTTGTAGAATAAAGCTTGTAAGTCTAACGGATTGAGACAACAAGTAGGCTAGAGTTTATAATTAAAACTTTTCTTGTGTGTGTGTTCAATTTCTTTTGAATCTCAATGGAAGAATTGGCAATTCACTACATTGAAGGAAAGGCAAGGTTTTACTTGATAGACAGCTCATGAGACCCCTGGTAGAGTGGAAGAATTCATTTGCATCACCTGAAGCCCATGGAAGCTGAAGATTATACTTAGGGTTTAGCTTTCTGTATCACGTAGAAAATGTGAGAAATATGAAAATGAAAGTGAGCTGAAAATCTAATGTTAATCTTTTGTCTTGAAAAAAATCAAAGGTTTGAATATTTGTACTGTGTTCCCATGACCTCTGCTAATCCCTGTCAATGGATTAGTCTTTTCTCTTTGCTCTCTTAGCATTTTTTTACCATCTCTGTGATATCACTTCCCACACTTTGGGCAGCTTACCACCTGCATGTTGTTCTCCCCCCTACATTTTTAGCCTCCCCAAAGCAGGGCCTGGGACTAGGCCAGCCCTTAACACAGAGCCGGGCCTCAAGAAGTGCTCCATAAATGCTCGAAGAGTGGAGTTGAGTAGGGCCGCCCACACATAAATAAATCCTTTTCCCTTCTCTCTCTTTTGGTTTTCTATTCTTCAGCCCTCCTGTGGTCTTGCTGCCAGCCTGCCCCATGGTACCTATTGTTTTAATTACTCCATCAAAATAACTGTTTGCAATCATCACTTTCCACACTTGCTGATCTTCACCTACTGTATTCATTCCCATTGAATTCTCAAAGTTAGAGCTGGAGAGGACTTATGATTATCTAGATCTTCCTCCTTTTGCTCAATCACTGATTAGAATCTTCTCCCTTGGACTTTCAATGTTTATTGTAACCATATTCCCATTGTACTTTCTGTACAATCAGAACGGAGCATAGTGTATGATGAAACCCTATCTTCATAATCCCCTGGGAAGGAGTATGTGGATTTCAGTGCCTTTTTTTTTTTTTTTGATGTCACAATGCACAGATAATAAGTAGCTACTTTAGGTTATTAAGCCAATTAATAGCAAAATCAACAAAACAAGTAGACTTTTCAATTCTCAGGTTAGTGTGTTATCTGGGGCTCTAACCCCCCCTAATTATCCTTAGAAGACTACTAGAAAGAATGAGAGGAAGGAAGGAAGGGAGGAAGGAAGGATGGAAGGAAGGGAGGAAGGAAGGATGGAAGGAAGGGAGAAAGGAAGAAAGAAGGAAAGAAAGAAATCAAGCCAGACCTGTATTCAGTACCTTGGTTTTCCAAAGTATATCAATTTCATCCTCTTGTAAGATGTGCAGAAGGAAAGAGCTTATTGCAGTGCTTCTTGAGACTGGCAAATCTGGATGTGTCATTTTTGCAAAGACCTGGAACTTTTGCTTCTGGAATCATATGCTTCCTACCATCATGTTTTACAATCACATTCTTCTTCTGTAAACATTGGTATTATTTCTGAGTTGTTAAAAGAGTACAATGTTATATTTGTAGACTTAGAAAATAATGCTACTAGTTGACTACCAGCTTCTTTTTCATTCTTAAGAGAAGCCATGTGGCTGTGATTTTATTTTGATGCTGCTAGTTGGATGAAATATTTTAATAGCCGACTTCACATTTAAATACCTTTTTTTTCCCAAAAGCAAGTTTATTCACTGGCTCTCTATTACACATTATAATAAAGTAGTTTTCTCAACATTTAGGAAAAAAAGTGTCAGTGTTGACTGCAGAGATCTTTAACCATCAGATCATTTGGGAATTTTCAATGTCACATACATTTCAGCAAGTCGTTCAAACAGTCTCTCAGGATTTTAAACACTCGTGGTTATGAAAACAAATTTTCATCTTTATTTTTCCAAGCTGTCTCCCTACATATAGCACTTCAGAAAATTCACCATTACTGGTTTTACTGCCTGATTGCTTAAGAGTTCAATTAGTTCAGCACCTGGGCAGGAAGCTATTTTGGCAGAAACTCTGTTTCCTTCAAGTTCTAGCCATAAAATTCTGGATAGTGAATTGTAATCAGGTACTCCTTTTTTTTTTTTTTTTTTTACTACAGAGCACACAAGAATACTAATGTGTAAGCTGAAGAAATTGCAGAGCCTCATTTGGAATATGGAAGTAGTTTCTTGGTCATAACTTGGCGTCTTAGGAGTACATTTCTTACTGGTTTTGGGTCTAAATTTTTTATATTCACTTAAAACATATAAGTTAATCTTACATACTTTCTTCTTACCACAATTTCTCCCTGAATGTATTATTTCATACTATTAGCTAACAAAGGGACTTGATGCCCTAAACTTTGTCTCTCTCTAATTCTCCTAAGTTGTTAAATTAGAGAAGGGAGGAGGAGAAAATGGACTAGTATATTTTAAATAAGGCCACGCCTGATAAGTTTCATACCTATGTTTCTCAGAACCTTTGATGTTGTTGTCATATCTTTTAATTAATTAATTAATTAATTAACGGCTGCGTTGGGTCTTAGTTGCTGCGCGTGGGCTTTCTCTAGTTGCGGCAAGCAGGGGCTGCTCTTCCTTGTAGTGCGTGGGCTTCTCACTGCGGTGGCTTCTCTTGTTGTGGAGCACGGGCTGCAGATGAGGGGTGTCAGTAGTTGTGGCGCACGGGCTTAGCTAGTCTGTGGCATGTAGGATCTTCCCGGACCAGGGATTGAACCTGTGTCCCCTGCATTGACAGGCAGATTCTTAACCACTGCACCACCAGGGAAGTTCCATTGTCACATCTCTTATACAGTCTTTTTCTTAATTTATGGTGGCCAAAATTTGTGAGACAGCTGTTCACAGCACACTTCTCCATACCCCCAACCTGACAAAGAGACGTCTAATTGTTAACCCAATAGTTGGTGTGGAAGGAAGTACAGGGGTGCAGGACGGGGACAGGAGAGATGTGGAGCTTTAGTAAGTGTTACTGAGGACTGTGAATTGGCATCCTCATTATGGTTTTCTAGAAATATAGCAAAGAGTGGAATTCCTTTTAAATTCCTTTTGGCTACTGAACTGTGTTTTTTGAATGCATTACCACTCCAAGATAACCACATGGGGCCAGGTTTCATTAGGGTTACATGTTTGCTATAAAAAAGACAACTTCCTACATGTTTTGGGTTGGCCAAAAAGTTTGTTTGGGTTTTTCCTATCTTTTCTTACAGAAACCCGAATGAACCTTTTGGCCAACCCAATACTTAGCTTTTTCACAATTCTTTGCCCACTCAAGCCTTTCTACCCTGTTCTTTAAGAGGAACAGAGTACTGGTAGGTTGCTCTGTAAGACTTCAACAGAGCTCTGCGTGTTAATCTCAGCCCCAATAGGAGCATTTTTTACCCAGTTATGCATAAAAGAATATTACTTTCACCTTTGAAGTTCCCTGTATGCGGTTTTATAATTTCATTGCCTGTTCTTCCCTTTCATGGGTGAGCATGATTCTAACCTGTGTGTTTTTTTCAGTTTCTGCTTTTCTACATAGTTGCACCACATTCTGTGTGGTGGGCTTCTGAAATTTCAAAACTTAAGCCTTCTAGTTTGGGGAAACTTTTTTGGAATGATTTCTTCAATTATTCCTTCCAGTCTTCTCCTTTTGAAACTCCTATTATTTGAATGTAGGATTTCCTAGAACACCCTTCTTTGCTATTTTCCATCTTTTAATATTTTTTATATGCTTTCTGTGAGATTTTTCTCAATTTTTCCTACCAGGCCTATTATTGAATTTATCATTTATATGATAAACTATGTTGTTAATTTCCAAGAGCTCTTTTCTTATTATCTGAATATTTCTTTAAAGTAATTTAAAAATAGTGTCCTATTCTTGTTTTATAGTTGTAATATTGTTTATCTTTTTGATGACGATTATCATAGTATTTTTCCTTTGCTCTCAAAGTCTTTATTTCCTTAAGTTGCTCTTGTCCTGTTTGTTTTGCGCCCTTACTTTAAAGCTAGAGGCCTTCCCCATTTGCTGGCTGTTCTGTGTCTGCCTAGTCAGATATAAGAGTGGGGCCCTGAAAGTCTGATTGGAAAATGTGTGCCGATGGGTGGGTCTCCATGACAGACTTCACGGCAGCGTGACTGTGTAATTTCCTTGGGAAACACTGATGTTTGTATCTTTAGGTCTTTTCTTTAGAGATGGTTAGATTCCCCAAGGAAGACTATTCCAGTATCCAGTCTGGGGGCTCTTTGCCTGGTTGCCAGCATCCTGAGAGCCAAGTGGAGAAAGAGTGGGGAGTTTCAGTATTCAGTGTGTAAAGTGTCGTTTAATCTCCTTGTTTTCATCCAATATTACATGCTCTTAATTGTGCCTAGTGTTCCTCAGTCCAGAAATCTGTTTTATCTTCTCCAGCTAATAAAATTCTAGTCTACTGCTGACATGAGGGAGGAGATGGGAGATGATCACTTTTTAATTGGACATTCATCCAATCTTACAGTTTTTACTCCCACCCCCCCACCATATCACTTTCCAGAAGTATCTGGTGTCCCCAGTTCTTGAGCCTTTGGGTATTCTACAGTGGAAACTGGATTGAGTCATGGATTTTTCCACCTGGCTTAGTCCTTTCCCAGGTTAATTACCTATCATGCATCTGTTTTCTGAGTTCCAGATTTTTGCTGGTCTTATGTCATCTTCCCTTCCCTCCTCCTCTTCCTTTTCCATCTTCTTCCAGATTTAATGACAAAAGAATCATTAAAGGAAAGCTTTCATGGAGAGGAGGAGGGGAGTATTGGTATTTGTTCACACTAGACTTAACATAGAGCCCATATTACCTTGGATTTCTGCATTTAAAGGGTTAAATGATGATAGTTAATAAGGTAATTGGTAATTTTGTTTCTTTTACTTTTTTTTTTTTTTTTTTTTTTTGCGGTACGCGGGCCTCTCACTGTTGTGGCCTCTCCCGTTGTGGAGCACAGGCTCCGGACGTGCAGGCTCAGCGGCCATGGCTCACGGGCCGAGTCGTTCCACGGCATGTGGGATCTTCCCGGACCGGGGCACGAACCTGTGGCCCCTGCATTGGCAGGTGGACCCTCAGCCACTGCGCCACCAGGGAAGCCCTGTTTCTTTTACTTTTGATGATACTGATTAGAAAAGGCAAAAGAGAGGGGGAGGAATAGATAAACTTACAGTTAACCTGAATCCTATAAATATGCAAAATCCAAAGTTTATTGTTCTGTGCAATGTTTTTTTAACATGGACAGTAAAACAAATGAAACGAAGAACCCATCATAGACACTTAGCATAAAGAATAGTATCCATTTTCAGTTTTCAAATTTTAAAGGAGGAATTTTTTTTTTTTTCTTTTCGGTACGCGGGCCTCTCACTGTTGTGGCCTCTCCTGTTGCGGGGCACAGGCTCCAGACGCGCAGGCTCAGTGGCCATGGCTCACGGGCCCAGCCGCTCCGCGGCATGTGGGATCTTCTCAGACCGGGGCACGAACCCGCGTCCCCTGCATCAGCAGGCGGACTCTCAACCACTGTGCCACCAGGGAAGCCCTAAAGGAGGAATTTTAAAGGAGGAAAGTGTCCCAGGAGTCAAAGGAACAAAACCTGCAGAATTTCAGTTGAAGGGCAAGGTGAGGGTGGAAAGAGAGTAAACTCTATAGTTGAAAAGCAGTTCTGGATAAAAGAAACAAAAATTCTCTAGGGATCAAATCAGCTGTGGGCCAAATTTTAATCTCTTCTTTTCCAAGTTGAGAAGTTCCCTGTTGCACACGTGCTTTGGATATTAGAATTGAAACCCTTTCTTTGCCTGCCTGATTTTAATGATCAAGCTGCAGAGAAGCTCCAGTTATGATGGTTTTAAAAGGAAAGATGGAAAATCAGTAAGAGGTTTGCAAAGCAAAGAGGGAGCCAGGAAGGGAAGGTTATTTTAACCTAGCAGTCTATAGAAAATACACCATATACCTTGGTTTCTTGGCTAGTTTACAGCTGGTGAAAAGATCTGAAATATTGTCTAGACAGTGGGAGGAGAATGTGTTGGGAAATCTCTGAAGGGAGTGAGGTGCTAAAGGATTTTGGGGTCTTTCTCATGAATATGCTTGTCTCTTCTTCTTGTCAGGGGTGGAGACGTGGCTTTCACTAGTAGGTTCACCCAGGTATCTGTGCCACATTGGCAAACCAGGTGACAGTACTGCCTCTTGGGTACCGCAGACTGTCCAAATATGATCCAAGAATGGAAAGAGCCCAACGATTCAGAGGAAAGTACCTCCAATGGGAAATGGGGTTCAGAATCTCTTGAACTGGTGCCTTGTACTGTCATCTAACTGTATAACTTCCCATGTGTTTTATCCATGCTTCCCTATCGAGATCACCAGAAGCTTGAGGCACAAGCCAGATTCATCATTTATTCACTCAACAATTGTTTATTGAGCATCTCTGATTATTGTAGTCACTGTTAGTGTAGAAGGATTTGAAGGTTCACATATAAGTGATATTACATATTTGTCTTTCTCTGTCTGACTTACTTCACTTAGTATGATAATCTCTAGATTAATCGATGTTGCTGCAAAGGGCATTATTTCATTCTTATTTATGGTTGAGTAATATTGCATTGTATATATGCAGAATGATATAAATGAGCTTATTTCCAAAACAGAAATAGACACAGACTTCAAAAGCAAACTTATGGTTACCAAAGGGGAAAGTAGGGGGGAGGGATAAATTAGGAGTTTGGGATTAACATATACACACTGCTATATATAAAATAGATAATCAACAAGGACCTACTGTATAGCGCAGTAGGTCAATATTCTATAATAACCTATATGGGAAAAGAATCTGAAAAAAGAATAGATATATGTATATGTATAACTGAATCAGTTTGCTGTACACCTGAAACTAATGCAACATTGTTAATCAACTGTATTCTGATATAAAATAAAAATTAAATTTAGAAAAAGGATTTGAAGATGACTAGCACAGTCAAGGAGTTTAGACTACAATTTTTAGCATTTTATCATTTATAAACCAATTTTCTTATACATTAATTCCTAAGTGATTTAGTCTTTAATAACAACTATTTGATATACAGTTGATCTTTGTTATTTGTAGATTCTATACTTGCTAATTTGCCTACTTGCTAAAATTTACTCATAACCCTAGAATCAACAGTTGTGCTTTCATGGACATTCATGGACATGTGTGTGCTTAGAACAGTGAAAAATCTGAGCCGCCTGTCATGCTCGTTCCCAAAGCAACTGATCAAAGCAACTCTTTGCCTTCTTATTTAGCTCCTGTGCTGACAACAAGTGTCCTTTATGCAGTCTATTTAGTGTTGTGTTTTTTGCATTTCTCTGTTTTTTGTTGGTGATTTCACTTTTTACAATGGCTCCCAAGTGTAGTGCTGAAGTGCTATCTAGTGTTCCTAAGTGCAGGAAGGCTGTGATGTGCCTTATGGAGAAAACACCTGTGTTAGATAAGCTCTGTTCAAGCATGAGTTATGGCACTGTTGGCCATCACTTCAATGTTCATGAATCAACAATATATATTAAATAAGGTGTCTTTAAGTACAAACACACATATGTACTGAAGGGATGACAAAAATGTGAGCAGAGATTTGCTAGGATCAACCCTATATTTCCCCTAGGAACAAGAATTTAGTATTTTCCAATTCAATGGAAAATTAACGTATACACACTACTGTATGAAATAGATAATCAACAAGGACCTACTGTATAGCACAGGGAACTCTACTTAGTATTCTGTAATAACCTATATGGGAAAGGAATCTGAAAAAGAAGAGATATATGTATATGTATAACTGAATCACTTTGCTGTACACCTGAAACTAATGCAACATTGTTAATCAACTGTATTCTGATATAAAATAAAAATTAAATCTAAAAAAAGGATTTGAAATTGACTAGCACAGTCAAGGAGTTGGACTGTGCTAATTATATTCATGGGGATTTTATAGAACATAATTAGCATGAATAACAATAATCAACTGTGCATGTTACATTTATTCACATTTTACAGATGCAGCAATTGCAGCTCAAAAGAGGGAATAGCTTTTTTAAAAATGTCACTTTGATAGTGAAGTTGAGGCCCACTCTATGAAACTGTATCATCTGATTCTAAAGACCACAATTTGCCCACCATAGCATATTGTTGAATGTCTTTTTATTCACCAGATGCATTGCCCATAGTAAACCTTCCAATATGAATGGAATAAACCATGTGAAAACCTCTTGGGCTGGGAAAGTTCCAACCACAATTTCAAATTTATACGACTAAATATGAATATGAACTAATTGAAACTAACCCAGTTTCAACATTATTAACTAGCACTTAATGACATGTATATGTACTATATATACATTATATATTATGTATGTATATAGAGCTAGATTTCCATTTGAATTTATATAAAAAAGAAAGAATATCTGAAGTTTTTTTTGATGAGATAGGTAGCTCTGTCATTTTAATTGTCAAGTTTTTTTTAATGCTTCTGGAGGTCATAATGTAATCCGAAGATGACATTTTACTTTCAAGCTTTTGTTTTCTCTTTGATACTTCACTAATTTCTTCAATAACAGGTTGTATGAAGTCATTATAGAAGAAGGCCTTTTTTTTTTTTTTTTTTTTTTTTTTTTTTGCGGTACGCGGGTCTCTCACTGTTGTGGCCTCTCCCGTTGCGGAGCACAGGCTCCGGACGCGCAAGCTCAGCGGCCATGGCTCACAGGCCCAGCCGCTCCGCGGCATGTGGGATCTTCCCGGACCGGGGCATGAACCCATGTCCCCTGCATTGGCAGGCGGACTCTCAAGCACTGCGCCACCAGGGAAGCCCAAGAAGGCCTTTTGTTCACCAAGACACTGATGATTTCTGAAAGACCAGGTTCTGTGATGTTTGCCGTGTAGTTCAGAACAGCAGCATTGAGATCTTCAGGTTGGAGTCTGAAATGCCAAGGAAAGAAATGTTTTCTGAACAAGTGAAAGCAGAGTCATGAACCCAAATGAACCAAGTTTCCATAATGCTTTCTTCTAAGTGACCATGCACCAAATTTCGTCAGTATGGTGTAACATTCTCCCAGAGATAAAGTTTTACCGTACTGAGAATGATACAAGAGAATTCCTAGAATAAGGGACTTTTCCCTTAGAAATATGACTTTTGAGGTTGACATGAAATGACAACCAGGCCCTTCTCAGATGCGTTTCCCTGAGAAGTGCAATGATCACTGGGGGTGGTTGCATGGCCTCAAGCCCTGTGATCATTCTTATGTGAGTTAACTGTGCATGCACAAGAGGGGTGCATCATTTACCTATGCCAGTCACCAGCATGTTCCTTTAATGTTCTGAAGGCATCCTCAGTGGGTCTGCTCTTTATATAATTGCAAAATCCTTGATTGTTAAGGACCTATATTTAGGTAATAAAAAAGTACACATCATTGCTTCATCTCCCCTGAGTAGAGAGGACTTTAACTAGGACTCATAATGAAGAAATAGGGCTTAAGTTAAATATAAACACGCTCTAAATTAGTTGTAGCTGGTTACTATGGCAAGTAAGATCTTTTGACTTTGGTTCAGTGACACTAGGAATGTACAGTGTATTTGCAAAAGCTTCATTTTTGTAGCTGTGTCTGTATGTATGGAGAAGTCAGAGGCAGTGGTGTACCCAGCAATGCTTTTGGGCTATTTTGATCCTCGTATGTTGTCCTGTGCACAATCTAGCCAGCTCTATCCCCACTCCTGCCCCCAAGCCCCTGTTCAGTAGCAGCAAAAGAGACTTGGGATTGGCTGTGAAGTTTCAGAGGATGATAGTCCTGAGGATATGGGAAGAGGGAGGGACACTCAGGAGACAGCGATCTGGTCTGTCCCTCTGATTCTGGACATAGATGAATGGCTAAGAGCACAAATTCTGGAATCAGACTGTTTGAGACTGGAATTCTAACTCAGTTTACTGACTGACCATTTTTACTTAATCTCTTACTCGAAATTGCTTGTGGTCTCAGAATGTCAGAGGATTATGGTATAAAATTAAATGGATGAATCTGTGTAGCACTTTATGTATATGGATGACACTTTAGCACAATGCCTGGAGCATGGTAAGCACTCAATAAATGTTAGCTATTATTTCTTCCAGGTAAAATTGGTAAGCTTGAAAATCTATATCGTGATAGTTGCAAGAGTTGTTGAAGAAGATGGTGAAGATTTCACTGACATACTTTAGAAGTGAACATTTCTAGCCTTTCTGACATTCTGGTGTGGTTTAAGGTGCTCTTGGACCTGATCTTGGCCAGGGAGGTGGGGGAGCTTTATAAGATCCTTTGTGATTCCTTTCAGTTCACTAAATTGATGACTCATATTTCTGTCTTGATACACCTGTCCCTCTCCTATGCATCTCTCCATTCACTCATTACTTTTCATGGAGGAAAAGTGCCAGAACTTGAAGGAAGTCGATTGCTCCTCAGTATAGCTCATTTTTTTCCCCCCAGATCCAGCAAACTCAGACATTTGTTAGCTGTTTATAGGCTTTCATAACAGAATCTATCTTATAGATTAAATTGTGTCCCAGAAGTTCATGTATAAATTAGGTGTCCGGAACTTTTCCAATTTCTCCATATAATTCTATAAATGGCATTTCAGTTTTTAGACAAGCCCAATCAAATATATTTAATACTAACCATTAGTAAACTCAAAATGCTTATTATACTACTGTTTGTTCTAGGTTGTGGAAATCAGGGGCATGTAGTAAAGGAGGAGGGGAAGGAGATAGAAAGCTCTTTATCCTTTACAGGGTACAAGATTGAGTTCAATGAGATTTCCTAATGGATATGCTTTTGGAGGGAGTCACTTTCCTATCACATTTTTTGCACCCTGCTTATTCCCCAGCTCTCCTATCTTTGAAGCTCTTGGGCTGCAGAAATGATACACTTTTTCTTTCCTGGAAATCACAAGTTTATCACTGAATATCCTGAGGGCAGCTGGTACCAACTACAAGCTAACAGGAGAACAGTCTGAATTTCTTCATACTAATATTATCAATGATTGGTAGTTACATAACTCTTCTAGTGGTATAATATTTTTAAAGAAAGGTCAAACAAATGTTTAAGTAGCAGAATTCCAGAGAATTTAAGAAAGTGAAATGATACATTTAAGCAGAATTGGGGCAGAAGTAAGTGTACTTTGGATGGGAGAAACACTCTGTAAGGAATCCTAGTCTGTCCTTCAGAGCAGACATTCAAGTCTTGCTTCTAAAACTGGCGCCCATATGTCGGCCTGGGTAGGGGATGTGGTATATATTTCTGGAGTGTCAATTTTCTTCATGGTAATTAATTTAAAGTATATAAATATTGAAGCAAATACAGAAGTATTGGTGATAAAATGCAGACTCGTTTGAATAAAATGCTAGACTTCAATTACATTTCCTGTTTACAGTGGGCTACTTCCAGCTATGCCAGCAGACTCTCTTCAGGGGACCGGTTTGCGGCTCTGCTATCCCAGATTCTCAGAGGAAACATTGGAGAAACACTATACAGATCTTTTTCTGAGTTCCCCAGTTTTTTTGTTGTATGATCCCACAGATTCTTTAAAGGTTCCAAGTTCTCCCAAAAGGTAGAGTAGGGAGGAGGGACCAGGAAGTGAATAACTCCCCTAGTGTTTGAAAGTTGGGGACTAGTTGTACTTTAAAACTTTCAAAGTTTCAGCCAATTATAGTTGAACATTTCTGAAACAAAAGTAACAAGGTCTTCTAGACCCTCCCAACATTTCCCCCAATTCAATCAAGTCATTTCAGGGCTGTTCTTGAATAGAACGTCATTAAAATAAGTAAAAGATGGTGGAGCACATCAAGTTATTGTGTTATTGTTGACACTGTGTTGGAAAGTTTTTTTTTTGAGATTAGAAATGCAAAAGAGGGCTTCCCTGGTGGCGCAGTGGTTGAGAGTCCGCCTGCCAATGCAGGGGATACGGGTTCATGCCCCAGTCCGGGAAGATCCCACATGCCGCGGAGCGGCTGGGCCCGTGAGCCATGGCCCCTGAGCTGAGCCTGCGCGTCTGGAGCCTGTGCTCCACAACGGGAGAGGCCACAGCAGTGAGAGGCCCGCGTACCGCAAAAAAAAAAAAAAAAAAAAAAATGCAAAAGAGAAAGATTTTTGTAGTTCCCCTCATTTCTTTAATCTAAAATATTAGATAAAATCAATGATTTTCCAGAACTGTAAGAAAATTCTAAGGACAAAACTTCTGGACAGAAAAGTGGATTGTTAGGCTAAGGTATTTGACCTTTGACTAAAGTGTATAGAATCCAGGGCTGATTTGCAGATGCCTTGAATGTACTATGACCTTAAACCTAGATAGGAAGAGAAGTGAGATTTTCTTCCTTCCTTCTAAAAACAAAAATGATTAAATCTCCTAGGCTTAGTGTAGAACCCAAACCACACAGTGTAATCAGGAACAGGAAATTCTTCCATGTGGACACCTCTACGGTTCTTCTATTTTCAGTATTAAAAACAGGCCTGTCCTCAATGAGCCTATAGTGAACCTTTATTAGGACACATATTTCCAGTTTGGCTAAAGCCTATCCCTGTGGTGCTGAGAAACTCAAGAAGTGAGTGCACAGGTCATAGTTTTTTGTTTTCTTTCTTTTTTTTTTAACATCTTTATTGGAGTATAATTGCTTTACAATGGTGTGTTAGTTTCTGCTGTATAACAAAGTGAATTAGCTATACGTATACATACATCACCATATCTCCTCCCTCTTACATCTCCCTCCCACTCTCACTATCCCACCCCTCTAGGTGGTCACAAAGCACCGAGCTGATTTCCCTGGGCTATGCAGCTGCTTCCCACTAGCTACCTGTTTTATATTTGGTAGTGTATATATGTCCATGCCACTCTCTCACTTTGTCCCAGCTTATGCTTCCCCCTCCCTGTGTCCTCAAGTCCATTCTCTACGTCTGCATCTTTATTCCTGTCCTGCCCTTAGGATCTTTAGGACCTTTTTTTTTTAGATTCCATATATATGTGTTAGCATACAGTATTTATTTTTCTCTTTCTGACTTACTTCACTCTGTATGGCAAACTCTAGGTCCATCCACCTCAGTACAAATAACTCAATTTCATTTCTTTTTATAGCTGAGTAATATTCCATTGCATCTATGTGCCACATCTTCTTTATCCATTCATCTGTCAGATGGACACTTAGGTTGCTACTATGTCCTGGATATTGTAAATAGTGCTGCAATGAACATTGTGGTACATGACTCTTTTTGAATTATGGTTTCCTCAGGGTATATGCCCAGTAGTGGGATTGCTGGGTCGGATGGTAGTTCTATTTTTAGTTTTTTAAGGAAGCTCCATACTGTTCTCCATAGTGGCTGTATCAATTTACATTCCCACCAACAGTGCAAGCCTTTTCTCCACACCCTCTCCAGCATTTATTGTTTTTATATTTTTTGATGGTGGCCATTCTGACTGGTGTGAGATGATGTCTCCTTGTAGTTTTGATTTGCATTTCTTTAATGATTAATGATGTTGAGCATTCTTTCATGTGTTTGTTGCCAATCTATATAACTTCTTTGGAGAAATGTCTATTTAGGTCTTCTGCCCATTTTTGGATTGGGTTGTTTGTTTTTTTGATATTGAGCTGCATGAGTTGCTTGTAAATTTTGGAGATTAATCCTTTGTCAGTTGTTTCATTTGCAAATATTTTCTCCCATTCTGAGGGTTGTCTTTTCATCTTGTTTATGGTTTCCTTTGCTGTGCAAAAGCTTTTAAGTTTCACTAGGTCCCATTTGTTTATTTTTGTTTTTATTTCCATTTCTCTAGGAGGTGGGTCTAAAAGGATCTTGCTGTGATTTATGTCATGGAGTTTTCTGCCTATGTTTTCCTCTAAGAGTTTAATAGTGTCTGGCCTTATATTTAGGTCTTTAATCCATTTTGAGTTTATGTTTGTGTGTGGTATTAGGGAGTGTCCTAATTTCATTCTTTTACATGTAGCTGTCCAGTTTTCCCAGCACCACTTATTGAAGAGACTGTCTTTTCTCCACTGTATATTCTTGCCTCCTTTATCAAAGATAAGGTGACCATATGTGTGTGGATTTATCTGTGGGCTTTCTATCCTGTTCCATTGATCTATATTTCTGTTTTTGTGCCAGTACCCTACTGTCTTGATTACTGTAGCTTTGTAGTATAGTCTTAAGTCCAGGAGCATGATTCCTCCAGCTCCGTTTTTCTTTCTCAAGATTGCTTTGGCTATTCGGGGTCTTTTGTGTTTCCATACAAATTGTGAATTTTTTTGTTCTAGTTCTGTGAAAAATGCCATTGGTAGTTTGAAAGGGATTGCATTGAATCTGTAGATTGCTTTGGGTAGTAGAGTCATTTTCACAATGTCGATTCTTCCAATCAGAGAACATGGTATACCTCTCCATCTGTTTGTATCATCTTTAATTTCTTTCATCAGTGTCTAATAGTTTTTTGCATGGAGGTCTTTTGTCTCCTTAGGTAGGTTTATTCCTAGGTATTTTATTCTTTTTTTGCAATGGTAAATGGGAGTGTTTCCTTAATTTCTCTTTCAGATTATTCATCATTAGTGTATAGAAATGCAAGAGATTTCTGTGCATTAATTTTGTATCCTGGTACTTTACCAAATTCATTGATTAGCTCTAGTAGTTTTCTGGTAGCATGCTTAGGATTCTCTATGTATAGTATCATGTCATCTGCAAATAGAGACAGTTTTACTTCTTCTTTTCCAATTTGTATTCCTTTTATTTCTTTTTCTTCTCTGATTGCTGTGGCTAAAACTTCCAAAACTATGTTGAATAATAGTGGTGAGAGTGGGCAGCCTTGTCTTCTTCCTGATCATAGTGGAAATGGTTTCAGTTTTTCACCTTTGAGAATGTTGTTGGCTGTGGGTTTGTCATATATGTCCTTTATTATGTTGAGGTAAGTTCCCTCTGTGCCTACTTTCTGGAGGGTTTTTATCATAAATGGAGGTTGAATTTTGTTGAAAGCCTTTTCTGCATCTATTGAGATAATCATATGGTTTTTATCCTTCAATTTGTTAATATGGTGTATCACATTGAATGATTTGCATATATTGAAGAATCCTTGAATCCTGTGATAAACCCTCTTGATCATGGTGTATGATCATTTTAATGTGCTGGTGGATTCTGTTTGCTAGTATTTTGTTGAGGATTTTTGCATCTATGTTCATCAGTGATATTGGCCTGAAGTTTCCTTTTTTTGTGACATCTTTGTCTGTTTTTGGTATCAGGGTGATGGTGGCCTTGTAGAATGAGTTTGGTAGTGTTCCTCCCTCTGCTATATTTTGGAAGAGTTTGAGAAGGATAGGTGTTAGCTCTTCTCTAAATGTTTGATAGAATTCACCTGTGAATCTATCTGGCCCTGGGCCTTTGTTTGTTGGAAGATTTTTAATCACAGTTTCAATTTCAGTGCTTGTGATTAGTCTTTTTATATTTTCTATTTCTTCCTGATTCAGTCTTGGAAGGTTGTGGTTTTCTAAGAATCCGTCCTTTTCTTCCAGGTTGTCCGTTTTATTGGCATATAGTTGCTTGTAGTAATCTCTCATGATCCTTTGTATTTCTGCAGTGTCCATTGTTACTCCTCCCTTTTCATTTCTAATTCTGTTGATTTGAGTCTTCTCCCCTTTTGCTTGATGAATCTGGCTAATGGTTTAAGAATTTTGTTTATCTTCTCAGAGAAACAGATTTTAGTTTTATTGATGTTTCCTATTGTTTCCTTCATTTCTTTTTCACTTATTTATGACCTGATCTTTATTATTTCTTTCCTTCTGCCAACTTTGGGGTTTTTTGGTTCTTCTTTTTCTAATTGCTTTAGGTGTAAGGTTAGGTTCTTTATTTGAGATGTTTCTTGTTTCTTGAGGTAGTATTGCTATAAACTTCCCTCTTAGAACTGCTTTTGCTGCATCCCATAGGTTTTGGGTCACCGTGTTTTCATTGTCATTTGTTACTGGGTATTTTTTGATTTCCTCTTTGATTTCTTCAGTGATTTCTTGGTTATTAAGTAGTGTATTGTTTAGCCTCCATGTGTTGGTATTATTTACAGATGTTTTCCTGTAATTGATATCTAGTCTCATAGCATTGTGATCGGAAAAGATACTTGATACGATTTCAATTTTCTTAAATTTACCAAGGCCTGATTTGTGACCCAAGATATGAAGTATCCTGGAGAACGTTCTATGAGCACTTGAGAAGAAAGTGTATTCTGATTTTTTTGGATGGAATGTCTTATAAATATCAATTAAGTCCATCCTGTTTAATGTATCATTTAGAGCTTGTGTTTCCTTATTTATTTTCATTTTGGATGACCTGTGCTTTGGTGAAAGTGGGGTGTTAATGTCCCCTACTATGATTGCATACCTATTGATTTCTCTTTTTATGGATGTTAGCCATTGCCTTATGTGTTGAGTTGCTCCTATGTTGGGTGCATAAATAATTACAGTTGTTATATCTCTTTCTTGGATTGATCCCTTGATCATTATGTAGTGTCCTTCTTTGTCTCTTCTAATAGTCTATTTTAAAGTCTATTTGGTCTGATATGAACACTGCTACTCCAGCTTTCTTCTGATTTCCATTTTCATGGAATATCTTTTTCCATCCCCTCCTTTCAGTGTGTATTTGTCCTTAGGTCTGAAATGGGTCTCTTGTAGACGTCATATATACGGGTCTTGTTTCTGTATCCATTCAGCCAGTCTGTGTCTTTTGGTGGGAGCATTTCATTCATTTACATTTAAGGTAGTTATCAGTATGTATGTTCCTATTACCATTTTCTTAATTGTTTTGTGTTTGTTATTGTAGGTCTTTTCCTTCTCTTGTGTTTCCTGCCTAGAGAAGTTCCTTTAGCCTTTGTTGTAAAGCTGGTTTGGTGGTGCTGAATTCTCTTAGCCTTTGCTTGTCTGTAAAGGTTTTAATTTCGCCATTGAATCTGAATGAGATCCTTGCTGGGTAGAGTAATCTTGGTTGTAGTTTCTTCCCTTTCATCGCTTTCAATATGTCCTGCCACTCCCTTCTGGCTTGCAGAGTTTCTGATGAAAGATCAGCTGTTAACTTTGTGGGGATTCCCTTGTATGTTATTTGTTGTTTTCCCCTTGCTGCTTTTAATATTTCTTCTCTGTATTTAATTTTTGATAGTTTGATTAATATGTATCTTGGCCTGTTTCTCCTTGGATTTACCCTGTATGGGACTCTCTGCGCTTCCTGGACGTGATTGACTATTTCCTTACCTATACTAGGGACGTTTTCAACTATAATCTCTTCAAGTATTTTCTCAGTCCCTTTTTTTTCTCTTCGTCTCTTCTGGGACCCCTATAATTTGGATTTTGGCCCTTTTAATGTTGTTCCAGAGGTCTCTGAGGTTGTCCTTAATTCTTTTCATTCTTCTTCCTTTATTTTCCTCTGTGGTAGTTATTTCCACTACTTTATCTTCCAGGTCACTTTTCCGTTTTTCTGCCTCAGTTATTCTGCTAATGATTCCTTCTAGAGAAATTTAAATTTCATTTATTTTGTTGTTCTTCATTGTTTGTTTGCTCTTTAGTTCTTCTAGGTCATTGTTAAACGTTTCTTGTATTTTCTTCATTCTATTTCCAAAATTTTGGATCATCTTTACTATCATTACTCTGAATTCTTTTTCAGGTAGACTGCCTATTTCTTCTTCATTTGTTTGGCCTGGAGGGTTTTTACCTTGCGTCTTCATCTGCTGTTTATTTCTCTGTCTTCTCATTTTGCTTAACTTACTGTGTTTGGGGTCTCCGTTTCACAGTCTGCAGGTTCGTAGTTCCTGTTGTTTTTGGTGTCTGCTCACAGTGGCTAAGGTTGGTTCAGTGAGTTGTATAGGCTTCCTGATGCAGGAGACTGGTGCTTGTGTTCTGGTGTATGAGGCCAGAGCTTGTCTTTCTGTTGGGCAGGACCGCGTCCGGTGGTGTGTTTTGGGGTGTCTGTGAGCTTAGTATGATTTTAGGCAGCCTCTCTACTAACGGGTGTGGTTGTGTTCCTGTCTTCATAGTTGTTTGGCATAGGGTGTCCCGCACTGTAGCTTGCTGGTCGTTTAGTGGAGCTGGGTCTTAGCGTTGAGATGGAGATCTCTGGGAGAGCTTTCGCCGTTTGATATTACGTGGGGCCGGGTGGTCTCTGGTGGACCAATATCCTGAACTCGGGTCTCCCACCTCAGAGGCTCAGGTCTGACACATGGCGGGAGCACCAATACCCTGTCAGCCACACGGCCAGGTGCATGGGGAGTTTCTTGCGTTTTGGGAAGTCTGAGGTCTTCTGCCAGCATTCAGTAGGTGTTCTGTAGGAGTTGTTCCACATGTAGATGAAGTTTTGATGTATTTGTGGAGAGAAAAGTGATTTCCACATCTTACTCCTCCACCATATTGAAGGTGCCCTACAGGTCATGGTTAATAAGGCATAAGAAAGGTGAGAATTAATTACCTTTTTTTGTACATTAGCAAAATCAGTCATTTCCCATTACTTCCTTCATTCAACCAATTGTCTCTCCTTGCTTCCTCTGTATCAGGATGTTTGGCAAGATGATGAAATTCACAGCTCCTGGAGGGAAATCCTGATTTAAAAATTGAGGAAAAACCCTGAAGTTTTGTGCATTAATCCACTGATCTTGGAGTCCCCCAAAGGCAAAATACATATACTTATGTATATATGTGTAACTGAATCACTTTTCCATATGCCTGAAAATAACCCAATGTTGTAAATCAACTATAAGGAAAAAACTTTGCCCATTACCCAATTTCTAATTGTAGTAGTTAGATAAACATTTATCCCCAAACTAACGCTTAGCCATGTCCTGTGAAGATTGGAGTGCTTATTTTAGACAGTTAAAATTTGAGGGTCTTCTTTCCTATTCTGGAAAATTAGTATATGGATGAGCGGGAAGAGAAGAAGGGAGAAAAAGAGGTGGAAAAAACAAGAGAATAGTTTTGACTGATGTATTATAAAGCTCTTGCATAACAGCAGTCATAAAAGAGTTGAAAAGATTATTTGTCCAACTGTTAATGTAACTCTCAATTTTCCAAATTTCATTTTTTCTTTATGTTCTTTGAGAGGGAGCTTGGGCTAGTGAATTCGCCAGGCAATTTTTGCCATCTTGTCTTGCACATCCTCGTTTGGACAGAAAATTGAACATGAAAGCAGTTCAATTAAGTAAGGAAGGCAGCCTTTTAGAGATAGTATGAGTGGCAGTAGTCACAACGGGTCCATTCTCAGTTTGCACAGTCTAAGTCCTAACACACAGTAGCATCAGCGGTGCTTTCTGACCGTCATTCAGTTACATTTGGCTTGTATACTACAAGACGGGCTGCAGAAGCCACTGGCTAACCAAAAAGCAGTGATGTTCTTATAAAGTCACCATGCTTGGGCTGTCATCTCAAAAGATCTCAAATGAATATTGTGGGTTTCTTGTTATCATACTGAGATATAAATGTTCCTAGAAAAGGTTCATATTGAACACTTGAAAAATGAAATGGAGAATTCTCCAATGTAACCCAAGATACTCTGTGCCCTTGGAATCTGGCCATTTTTCTTTCCTGAGGTTTGCTACCCAAAGTAGAGACCAGAGCAAGTTACCAAAAGAGATTCCAGATAAAACACTGCAGATTTCACCTTTTGCCATCTTCTGATGCAAAGAGGATGCTTGTTACTGAATGGCTTCAATGACAAGGTGCCAGTCAACATGGCAAGCACACTCACCCCTCTGTCAAGGGAAAGGAGAGGAACCAACTGAAAAGAGACTCTACTTTAGGACCGGGAGGATGCTATAATCTCTCAACAACAGCATAAGATGCATGATACTTTCCTAGTTAGTGTACCACTCTGTCTCATAGAGAAAAGAAGAATAGTTAAGCCAAGATCATATTTCTTAAAAATAACTGTGGAGTTTGAGTCTCTCCAGCCCCATGAAAGACTCCCTGGGACTTGTATCTTTGGCTCTTTATGTGTGTCTGTTTGTAGCACTATGTGTTACAACAAAAGGATGCTGAAAATGTCTCAGGAGAGAATCTGAATGTTGGTCACAAATTCCTAATGGGTCTGGTTCTATTTCTTGTAAATTTATGTTATATTAATGTAATTTTGTATTTTCCACCCAGGGCTAGACAAGTTAAAATCCAAAAATACATCCTAAAAAACCAGTTCTCTGGGGTTGCAAATAAGTTTTCATTGTATCATATAGACGGCCAGTCTTGAAGCCATAGAACAAATTTAGTACATTTTTCCAGGTCCCAACCTCACCTTTTTGTATGTTCAGTTAAGGGCCCCATGTATTAACTGTGGCTCAGAACATTATTTTCGCCCAGTGAGAGCATAGCGGCTTCCATCTGCCTTAGTGCATTTGTGGTTCTTGGACACTGCCCGACCCATCTCCACGCAGCTAATGTTGACCCCTGCCAGAAGCATACTGCCAACACTTTTTCTCTTTCAGTGCAGTTCCATTGCATTGTGATGTTTGCAGAATGCATTTAGACTTGACCTTCAGACGTGAGCTGACAGTAAAATAGGATTTACATGGTGTGTGTGTTCAAGTTGGGTCTCTTTCCCCACTTCCATATCCTGCCTTAGGTGTGAGTCACGGTCTCTGATTCCCTACAAAGCACCCTTTTCCTGAGATTTGAATGGGACTCTCAGGTTCATTTTTGATGTTCTGCTTATTTCCTTGCTTCCACGCAAAGCCTGGAGATATATGACTGCTCAAGAAATGCCTTTTTAGGACAGAGGCCGGCTCTAAGCTATGGGTGTGTGCCAAAGGGGTATAACCTTTCCCACAGTTACTTTGCCTGCTTGATGGTCAAAACTAGATTCTTTTTTAAACTTTGAGGGAGCTGTATGGTGGTGGGAAGAAGACATATCGAGTTCTACTCCTTTGTGAACACACAACTTCAGAAACTGTGTGCCAAGTTGCTGACTCCTGAACCTGTGGGGGAGATGAGAAGAACAGAGATGAGAGGGATGGGAGAGGATGGAGTGAATGGTCCAGCCCTGAATGTCTCACAACCCCTCTGCTGGATGTTCCCATCTGCTCCTCTGCTTCTCTTCTCCACCCTTCTCCAGCCTGCTTTCTGCCCCGAGGCCCACCTGTGTGGGTTGAACTGGTGGACTCTGGAAACTTCTGGCTTCTTTTGGGTTCAGCCAGTGGGGCTTGGAGGGAAGGATGGTGGTGAGGTCAAGGTGTTATTCCCTGGCCCTGGCTCGCTTAGGCTGTCTTAGACTGGCTGCTTCCCTGACATAAGGTAATTTCTCCTCTCTAGAAAGCCCGTGCTCCACGGCTCTCCTTCCAGGTTCTGGGACCCTCTTCTGCCCTTTGTCCCTTTGGGTCTAGGAGTGGGGGCCGCTCTGCTACTGTCAGCCCCGTGTTCCCGCATTATCCCTCGTGGTTCCTGTACATCTGCTGATGACTTTGTGATCAGTTCTTTGTAAATGATCTCTCTTTAATTTATCTTCATTTGAACACATTATCTGACTTGTTAGGACCCTGGCTAATATACCCCCTCTTTGAACTCACTAATTAAATGAGTTATTTGGTTAATAAGCTCCTCATTTACCAAGGAAGTACATCCTGGTAGGGTCAAGCCTGTATTCATACTAGATTATGAGCGACAAATCAGATTTTAAGAAATCTGAGAGGGACTTTCCTGGTGGTCCAGTGGTTAAGACTCTATGCTTTCACTGCAGGGGGCATGGGTTTGATCCCTGGTCGGGGAACTAAGATCCCATGCGCTGTGCGGTGGTAAAAAAAAAAAAAAAAAAAAAAAAAAGGAATCTAGGATTTTTAACGTGGAGATTTGAAGGGAGGGAAAGAAAGGGGGCCATTTTTTTTTTTTTTGCCGTACGCAGGCCTCTCACTGTTGTGGCCTTTCCCGTTGCGGAGCACAGGCTCCGGACGCGCAGGCCCAGCGGCCATTGCTCACGGGCCCAGCCGCTCCGCGGCATGTGGGATCTTCCTGGACCAGGGCACGAACCCGTGTCCCCTGCATCGGCAGGCGGACTCTCAACCACTGCGCCACCAGTGAAGCCCGAGGGGGCCATTTTTGAAGCATAGTGAGAATGGGGGAGGTGAGAATGTACAAAAGCCAAGAGTGGGCTGCATCACAATGCTTTACCCCTGCTTATCTCTGACGATTATCCATGGCATAAGGAAGGGGGTGCAAGGGTGCCTGTTATTTCTCTACCTAAAATAATTTCTCCATAAGCATTGCCACCCCCCTGGATGCATCCTGTCAGAAGTGTGTGTGCCATGGCCCCTTCAGCAAGTGGATTAAGCTGATTTTCCAAGCACTCACAGTAGGAAGTAGCAAAGTCAGGCTTTCAACCCAAGGGGTCTGACATCAGACTCCAGGCTCTCAACCACTATATGCACGTCTTTAACTGTGCGTGGCCTTTAGTGGCCTTTATGTGTCCAGGCCACAAAATAATGGAGAAACCATTCGTTTGGTGGGAATCTTGGGATTTCCAGCATTTAAACCTGGTTGAGCCAAAGAGATTAGAAACTTCTGAAAACTACAGAGACTTATAAGAAAGCAGAACAAAATCCATTTGGAATTTGTGACCAACATTCAGATGTTCCTCAGAGACATTTTTATCATCTTGTAGTTGTGAGACTTCTTGTAAAGGGACCGAGGAAGGAGCCAGGACCATGGGGAATGATCAGGCCCAAGAAGACCTGTAAGGAAGTAATAATGACTTTCACACTCAGCAGCAACCAGGATTTCCATGCACTATCAACCGTTTGTCACTGAATCAGACACCTTGAGCCGAAAAAACTCTTTATCCCACTAGTAATCCTCTAGGCCACTTAAGCACTGGATTTAAATATTTTTCAGCTGTTTTCCAGCCAGGCTGTGCCAAAAGCTGTTTTGAGATGGAGGTGGCGAGTATTAATATTTGAGAGAAGCAGCACTTCTGAGCAGATTGCCTGCACCCACATGAGGTCATGTTTTTAGTTTGGGGCTGAGATTTAAACAAGCAGGTGGGGAGAGCCTGCACACCAGGGGATGACTGGGAAATCTCTGCTCTGATGACAAAGTGGTCATTTCCATGGTCTCTGTGCTCCTCGGCCATCGGCACCGTCTGCTGAAGACACACATCTCGTAGAGGTGAGTGGAGCACAAGTTTCTCATACTTCCCATGCACCTACCAGAGTATTAACATTGCAAAGAAGAGGAACTAGACATAAACAAGCAGCTGGGTTCGACTTCTACAGGCAGTGGTTCAAAAGGTGATACATACCGTGTGTTTAGTACAACCACTGTGAATTTGAGATTTAATTTTAACCGAGACCCGATGATACATTAACTTGAAAATTTATTAGCTGTAGCAGAAAGTAACTCTTCCACTCCACTGAAATCTCTGACATGCTTTAAAGACAACAGCTGGTTTATTAATTTAGTCAACTTGCGTGAAGTTTAATCATGCCTCAGCCCTCCGAAGGACCTTAAAACTAGATGTGCACAAATGATGAACAAGCACAGTGACTGTCGGTGTTTCGTTCGTGGATTTTTGTGTTGGATGTGTTGAGTGGAAGTCAGAGCTAATGCACACTTTGGTTTCCCCCAAAACAAAACAATTAAATGAGAAAAACAAAACCTCACTATATTCTGATTATGTTCATCTTTGGACGTTAGCCATGAAAAAGTACTTAATCAAAGACTGGCAAAGCTAGGAGGACTGCTAATCTAGTAGGTTTCTTTTAAGTGTGTAAATTTACAGGTAAAAATTTATGCTTTGACAAACTCCCCAAGTCTAGGTTGAAATTTAGCAGAATCCAAAAGTGGCTGAAGAAGCTGTGGGAGGAAAAAGTCTTTAGGCCCCATCTGTTACCTTCTCATTTTTTCTTTTCTTTGCTTTCCTTATTTATTTTTTGGCCATTAAAACTATATTTCAAGAATGGACTTGAGGACACGGGGTGGGGGAAAGGGAAGCTGGGACGAAGTGAGAGAGTAGCTTGGACATATATACACTACCAAATGTAAAATAGCTAGCTAGTGGGAAGCAGCCGCATAGCACGGGGAGATCAGCTCGGTGCTTTGTGACCACCTAGAGGGGTGGGATAGAGAGGGTGGGAGGGAGGGAGACGCAAGAGGGAAGAGATATGGGAACATATGTATATGTATAACTGATTCACTTTGTTATAAAGCAGAAACTAATAACAATGTAAAGCAATTATACTCCAATAAAGATGTTAAAAAGAAAACTATATTTCAGCCCACTGTCTTTCTTCATATAATAAATGTTATTAATTTAGGCTTTTCTAGATTGGACATTGTGGCCTTTTGAATACAATGATTCTGACAACGTTCTTTGCAGCTTTTATGAAGGAAAAGGCTTGTTAAAAGAATGAAGAGTGCAAACATGATTTTCGAGGGTTGTTTTGAAATTAAGATAAAGTCCTTTAAGGATAGATACATGTGTATGTACAAAAAACCAGAAGTTTATTTACAAAAACTTCACCCCAGCAGGCTGTAACTTGCTGACCCTGAGTTTATAGAATAAAGTCTGTACTGTATAAAAAAAAAATCAATCAGTCAATCAATCAAAGGGGAAAAAGAAGATAAAGTCCTTTGCAGACTTTCTCCATTGACTGTAAGCTACTACAGACAGTTGAATCTTAGGTTGCACCAGGCAATAAGATGATGAAGTGCTTATAGAACTTTGGCACATTAGTTAATAACGGGTTTTTCTTTCTTAAAGCCATCCCATTTGACTTCTTGGATTCAATTGGTGAGCACTGGTGTATTTTCGTACAAGTTTCACAAATTTTAAACTCGAGCTTTATGATTAGAATGTTCTGCTTGAACTCTTAATGGTGGATGGAAGACAAATGGCTTGTTAACATTTCTAGATGGTTCAGAATTCCATTCAATAAAGAATTAGGAAATCCCTGCTAAGGCCCTGGTGGTGTATAGGGGCTAGCTCATGGGGAGACCCATGAGCCAAAGGGTGATGACCCCACAGGGTGGTAAGAGCTCCAAGGCAGAGAAAACAAAACTTGTTAGAGCTGGAGAACAGGGCACTCAACCAGCCTGGCCCAAGGATCAGGATTGTCTGAGATAGCTTCATGGAGGACGTGACGCTGGATGATGCCTTGAAGAACTGATCAGGAGGACTTTAAGATGTGTTCCTTTCAAATTCTTGTGCTGCTTTGGATTTGAGACTGAAGTAAAAAGTTGACCACAAGATCACAGGGGCTTCATATCTTCAAGATACCCCACATCTTCAACAAGACAACTGTGCGGCAGCTTTGCCCAGGGGTAGGTGATGCATACCTGTGATTTCTTAAACTTAAGAAGGGGAGAAATGCTTTCCCTGACACCCTGTCCTTCTCACTGGCCAGGGTTCCCTAGCTCTAAATCCGCAGCGATTCTCACTCAGGGTTCCTAACCTGACTCGGGGATTTGGTGATTTACTCGCATAGACCAGACATCCACTTTTAGACCGTTTTTCTGATGAGCAAGCATTTCAGAGGCCATGTAGGCAGGGATTACACAGTGAGTGCTTAACTGCTCCTGCGAAAGACCCTCCAACTTCATGGTATTACTCAATCCAAAATATGAAAGATTTACAAACCAGCGGAGCAAAAAGTTCACCTCCAGCTGAGAACACTTTAATTCTTCTTAGCAGCAGTTGGAGAAAGAGGGTCAATGAATGCTTGATAAAATAGTCAGTAAAAACATTTTTTTAATAGCAGCAATTCTCATGGGAATAGAGATGCAGGAAAATGGGGTGAGACACTGTCTTTACATAAGATCGCTTAATTTTTGGCTTTAAATTCTTGAGTTTTTCTTTGAGTCAGCTTTCTAGGAATGTTTGCTTTAGCTTGTGCCTGACATTTCGTAAGTTGTCATTTACATTCCAGTAGATTGTAAAGTTTCTTATTTGACAACAGAACCACGATGAGGCCAAATACTATCGGCCTTTTAATCCAAACATTGCCTCTCCAGCCTCCACACCATCCCCTATCGCCTTGGGAAACTGGCTCCCTTGACTCATTTTTGTTTTCTGCCTAATTCTTCTCAGAGTGCAGTCTCAGCTCTGCCTCTGTGCCTCCATTTCCTCATCTGTAAAATGGGATATTACTATCTATCTCATAGGGTTTTATATGGTTTGAAAATATTCACCTAGGTTAAGCGCTTAGAGCACATTGTAAAGTGCTCCACTGATATCAATGACTGTTACTGATATTATCATTATCATCATTATTTTTTTCTTGCACAATTTGTTTCCACAAAGCCAGGAAGAAGAACATCTTTTGCTGCTCATTACATGTAAGAGGAGAGGACAGTGCCTGCTGGGTGGCAGTTATGGTTCAG
>NW_006794635.1:1914149-1935241 GCF_000442215.2 Lipotes vexillifer
CTCCACCTGGACAGCCAAGGCCTCAGAGAGGTCAGAGGGAGAGAAGGACCCAGTGGTCCCCAATTCAGGGCCCGCAGAATTTCCCCTAGACACAAAGGCAGCAGGGGGACAGACAGAGCTTTGCTCCTTGGGGTCTTGGTCTATGTAAAACCACCAGTGAGGGGGCTTCCCTGGTGGCACAGTGGTTGAGAATCTGCCTGCCAATGCAGGGGACATGGGTTCGAGTCCTAGTCTGGGAGGATCCCACATGCCGCGGGGCAACTAGGCCCGTGAGCCACAATTACTGAGCCTGCGCGTCTGGAGCCTGTGCTCCGCAACAAGAGAGGCTGCGACAGTGAGAGGCCCGCGCACCGCGATGAAGAGTGGCCCCCGCTCGCCACAACTAGAGAAAGCCCTCGCACAGAAACGAAGACCCAACACAGCAAAAATAAATAAATAAACAGATAAACTCCTACCCCCAACATCTTCTTAAAAAAAAACCCCCACCAGTGAGCATGACTGGCCTGAAGAACTCAGGGCTGGGGGCCGTGTCCCCAAAGCTGTAAACCATCAGTGAATCTCACAGGGGGATTGACGGCCAGGCTCCTCTGAAGCCCACACAGCAGACCTCTCAGCTGTAACAACACAGTTTGGTTTCAGGGTTTTATTACTTCAGCGGGAATCTTTCTGAATTCAGGTAGCAATCCTTGAAAAACAGCAAAAATTTTTAAGCATGAGGAATTTTTCTCTCAAGATTATTTTGTCAAGCTCATTTGGAATAAGATAACATTTTGAGAGAAATCACAGAATGATTTTACAGACAACAGAGTAACTGCACTTATAAAATGCTGAATTTAGATTTTTAAAAATTATTTTTTGGTCGCGTGGCTTGTGGGATCCCAGTTGCCCGACCAGGGATCGAACCCTGGCCCTTGGCAGTGGAAGTGCAGAGTCCTAACCAGTGGACCGCCAGGGAATTCCCCTGAATTTAGATTTTTTTTTTTTTTCACTTGCACTTACACAACATTTTAAATGAGACATCATTTGAATCAATATACTACATGATAGCTTAATGTGAAAATAGACTCTGCATGTGTATCATATATTTCCATCAAAGCATCCAGTATTAAATTTCCACTACATTTTGAAATAATATCACTTCACCTGGAGAAAAATGCCATAACTCTTAGTGCTGCCTCCTGAGATCCTTTGAGCCTGTGTTTTAAAGAATTAACGTCATAGCCGGCTGGAGTGATGAAATAGACATAGACGTTTATACTTACCAACAATTTTGATGTTGCTGTGTTCATCCAGAAGAAAAATTCCAGCCTTCAAGTCCCTAAATAGACCAAGGAAAGTAAGTGTTACCTACTAATATTAGTGTTTTGTATTTGAGAATATTGCAGCTGTAGGCTAAAGGGGATTCTTTCTTTTTTTAAAAATTTTATTTATTTATTTATGGCTGTGTTGGGTCTTCGTTTCTGTGCGAGGGCTTTCTCTGGTCGCAGCAAGTGGGGGCCACTCTTCGTCGCTGTGCGCGGGCCTCTCACTTTCGCGGCCTCTCTTGTTGCGGAGCACAGGCTCCAGACGCGCAGGCTCAGTAATTGTGGCTCACAGGCCTAGTTGCTCCGCGGCATGTGGGATCTTCCCAGACCAGGGCTCGAACCTGTGTCCCCTGCATTGGCAGGCAGATTCTCAACTACTGTGCCACCAGGGAAGCCCGGGGATTCTTTCTTGACTTGAGTCTTAAAAGTGATAATGGATTAAAATTCTGAGTTCCCAGAAAAAACATCAGAAAACAGGGCAATATGCTTTCAGATTTCTGTTCATAGCTTTGTCTTGACGTCGACAGCCTGCTAACTTGAGAATCATCTCATTTTAAAGTGGGAAGCTTGTTGAGAAATGAATGATAAGCAGTCCTTATATGAATCATTAAGAAATTGACCAGACAAATGGAGCGTCTTCTTTTCTAATCAAATCATATTTGGAAAGAATGCAGTTAAAATCACTGACTGGCTCCTAGGTGACCGTCCAGAATCCTGTCTAAATACAGCATTATTTTCTGGATTGTCTCTTAGAGGCATATGGGTCTCAGGGCAAAACATACAGAGCACTCTCCTCCTGCCCAGTATTTCAGGCAGGTGAAATTTGGCTAAAATGAATGGACACCCTGAGGATCTGAGAAGGGTCTTCTCAGGCGTCTGCATGGAAGAAATTAGAAGTATTGTCATCAAGTATCATAGGAGCCACATTTTGTTTTGTTTTTGTTTCTTTAAGAATCAGCTAACTGAAAAACGAGAACAAAACTCTTCTAATTTTCTCTCAGTCACCCAATTGTGTGACTCATTTGGTAGGGCCAAGTCCCCTAAGTGGAGGTCCAAAGAAAGACCCCTAATTTGCAGTACCCTTGGGAGGCACCAAAGGCAGCATGGCCAACTCCAGGTTTCCTTGGTAACGTTCCCAGGAGTTTCAAGGGCATTAAATAACATGACAGATTTGTATCTTCGCCATTATGTACAAAGATAATGTAGTAGGTGATCTCTGTATATTTTAGCCAGAACTATAACGAGGGAGAAGAGATCAGGGCAGGACTTAAATAATTAAAATACGATCATTAGAAACAAGAACACATTTTCAGACCTAGTTCGCTTCCTCTTCCCCCACTGCCACACGTTCTATCAGAGCTGTTTCTTCTCCTGTTCATCTCTCCTCTCTTTGGTGTATAGGCTTATTCAAGGGAGAGGTGGTGGTACGGGTGGGAATGGGAACGCAGCTGGGACAGCAGGGCTGGGCAGGCCCTCGCAGGGCACTCTGCTGCCTTCTTCTGCCCTGACCTTGCTGTGAAGGACAGCAGAGCCTTCTGCTTCCTCTAGTCATGGCGGTGTTTACCCATCCAAGTGGTTTTGAGTGATTAAAAGTTTGACAGCCATTAGGCAATTAAGTGAACAAGTTGCTTTAAAAATAGCCAATTATGCAAGAGTTTGTCAGAAACCATCTCCCCCATTGCTCAGATGAGTATCTTCAGCATCTCTTCTATTTGAAGTCCATTATTCTCCTTTCTTGGAGTTTGTCCCATTTGAGGAGCCCGTACATCAGTGCCTTTTGTGTGTTATGGAAAGGGGTCGTGTATATAGGAACGCCAGGATGACCAGGAATGAAAAGCTATAGCACTAAGTTATAGGATGACTTGAAATCCCTTTCTAGCCTCTGGAATTCTACTGAAAAGGAGAGATGGAGAACAGTGACGTGAAATGAGCTATGTATAGTTTAGTATATTCGGGATCTTGGGAATAAGTTACTGTGATCTTTCCCAAATCATAAGACACTTTATAAGGCATTTGAAAAATCTGGGTGGATGGGAATAATAGACACATTGTAAACCAGCTAATTCCATAGGCTGGCCTCAATAGAGTTTCCCCCCAATCAGTAAACCCATAAAAGTTTGCCTGAATCCCTCTCACATTCATCAGTGCCACATTCTGTTACTTTGATATATTTTATTTATAAGAAGAGAAAAAAATCTCCCTCTAAACTGTAGTCCTATTTTTCACATAAACACAGTTACTTATGAGCTCAAACTGAGCGCTGGAAAGGAGAGGAAAAGGTGGCCGCTGTTGCCTCAATTCTGTTCTCACGTGGATGTGTGAGCCGGTGCTCAGTTTCTCACGATGGCATATCCAGTGACGAGCTTCTCAAGGACACTGATCTTCCCTCCAGCGAACTTGGCTATGGACCCTGTGCTGGGCTCACTGTCAGTAACTGACACTTTCACTTCCCTTTCACTCAGTTTTTTTTTCTTTTTCTTTTCTTTTGATGTGGACCATTAAGTCTTTATTGAATTTGTTACAGTATTGCTTCTGTTTTATGTTTTGGTTTTCTGGCGGGGAGGCATGTGGGATCTTAGCTCCCTAACCAGGGACTGAATCCGCAGCACCTGCATTGGAAGGCGGAGTGTCAACCACTGGACCACCCGGGAAGTCCCTCTTTTTCTTTTTTAATTGAAGTATAATTGATTTACAGTGTTGTGGTAGTTTCAGGTATACAGCAAATGATTCAATTATACATATATATATATATATATATATATATATATTCTTTTTCATATTCCTTCTCATTATAGGTTATTTCAAGATACTGAAGATAGTTCCCTGTGCTATATAGTAGGACCTTGCTGTTCACTTAGTTTCTTTTGATCCCAGATCTCATCCAGGTGGTTGCTGCCAAGGTATAGCTCCATCACCATATAATAAGAGATGTCTGTCTCAAGTGTTCACACAACTGGGTAATTTTAGGGTGTTTAACCATTTGCTGGATCCAGGATTCATACTTTATATCCTTTAGAACATAGAAGTCTCACTTGCTTTCTTCTTGTTGATGATTTTGATGGCTACCTACATCACTGGAGATGTAAATGATGCCCAGCGAAGGTTAACTAATAAAAACAGCCAAAGCAGGCTCAATTAAACACACACACGTGCACACACACACACACATAAACACACACACACACAACAGAGAGAATGCATAATGATAGACATTTTCTAAAGTAACCTTGTTAAATTGGGACATGAATGAGACACCATATTCTTATGTATACCTGAAGCTGAATTCTTTAGAAGGTCAGGATTGATAGTAGCTATACTGAAAAGTAATTCTATTTTAGCAATCTATTAACTACACTGTTGTGGGCTTTTCTGACATAGCCGTCAACAAAGCTGATAGGGTTAGCCTTTTAATTGTAAAGGACACATTTATTAATAAAAACTTAATAAATGGTTTACATCTTAGAATGCATATCAACCAAAACCAAAAGACATAATTAGTTCAGAAAGAAAAATAGTTAAATATGGAAAGAAATCCTGTACACCAATAAAATTAGCTATAAGGCATTCTAGGAAACTCGTTAAAATTCCTCCTTAATTCTTTTAATAGTTGTTAGTTTGATAGCAAGAATTTCTCCCTTTGTTTTTAGTAGGAACAGGTAAAGAGGGATTTTATTTGAATAAGAAAACCAAATAGAAGTTATGCTGTGATTATTTTTATCTTGTTTTTTTGGATTTATTTTTATCAATTGTGAAAATGAATTGATTTTAATATTGGGATACACACACACACACACACACACACACACACACACACACACACACACACACACACACACACACACAGAGCTTTTCCATCACTTTGGCAAAGAGCCCTTGTTGATCATTTTGCCCACCAAATATGTCCCAACCTTCATGGTGTGAGGGAAGGTCATCTCCAGATCGCAAGAGATCTTCCTGCACCATGCAGGCACCTGAGATCCCTTTGTTTCCTTTCCAGGTCTGGGAGTGCCTGCCCAGGTGACTGGGGCTGGTGACAGAAGCATTCACCATTGCGTCCACTGCTGTGGGCATCCTCGATGACACCATCCTCTGTAAAGCCCATTGGTCCTGTGGCCCCAAAGAGGTGACTTGTGACCCTTAACAGTTGCTGCTCTTGAATTCTGTGCAGACATTTCTGAAGCCCCTGGATAAGGCAGGTACCAACGCTTCCTCTCTCTTCCCTTGCTCTCTGTCCCTGCTGTGTGTGCTCAGGCATGCGGGATGCTCAAGCAGAATCAGCATGTGTATTATTAACCTAACATGGTACATGATGTCAGTGAATGGCTTGCAGTTCCCTTGACACCCAATCCCAGGCCTTGTACAAAATTAACATTTCTCTTCACAGAGCAGAGAGTCAGACCATGTGTTAAATGCCTTATCAGGGAAAAATCAGCTAAATTATAATCAGGGCCTCTTGACTTGCTCTTTTAAAAAAATAATATTCTTTATATTTTAGGACAGAAAAATAGAACAGGTACCTACCCATATACCTCCCTCCCCTGTCTGTGGTTTCTCCTATTACCTCTTGCATTAGTGTGGTACATTTGTTGCAATTAATCAACAGTAGATGTTGATACATTGTCATTAACTAAATTCCATAGTTTACATTAAATTTCACTCTTTGCATGGTGCAGTTTTATGGCTTTTCACAAATGCGTAGTGTCATGAATCAACCATTACAGTATCATATAGAACATATATATATTATTTTGAAAGTATTTTAATTTAGGAATAGAAAACATATTGAAAGAAGAAAAAGAAAGAAAAACACAAATTATATAGGAAATTTTTACTCCATGAGCTTCTCAATCCTCACTTGTTCACCATTCCCAAGATGAAAAACACTTTTTAAAAAAATCAAACAATTTAATTTATTTTTTTTAATTCTTAAAAAAAATCTATTTATTTAGGTTGCATTGGGTTTTCATTGCCCCGCGCAGGTTTTCTCTCATTGTAGTGAGTGGGGGCTACTCCTTGTTGCAGTGCGCGAGCTTCTCGTTGCAGTGGTTTCTCTTGTTGTGGAGCACGGGCTCTAGGCGCACAGGCTTCAGTAGTTGTGGCACATGGGCTCAGTAGTTGTGGCTCGTGGCCTCTAGAGCACAGGCTCAGTAGTTGTGGCGCATGGGCTTAGTTGCTTCACAGCATGTGAGATCTTCCCGGAGCAGGGCTCGAACCCATGTCCCCTGCATTGGCAGGCGGATTCTTAACCACTGTGCCACCAGGGAAGTCTGAAAAACACTTTTCTAGAAAGGTATTCAGCCACGAACAATGATGTTATTGATAAGAATGTGGACCAATTTCACAAAAAAGCCAATGAATCCCATTATAGCAAATGAAATTATAGTTTCATTGGCCTAATAATCCCCTCTGCTTCACCTATTCATTCATCTCCACTCCCTCCAAACTTCTGGCGACTACTGACCCTTTTACTGTCTCTCCATAAAGTGGTGCCTTTTCTCTAATGTCATATAAAACATGCAGTGTATAGTTTTCGTAATATGCATTTAAGGTTCCCTATGTCTTTGTGTGGCTTGATAGCTCATTTCTTTTCAGCACTGTATAATATTCCACTGTCAGGATGTGTGCAGGTTTTGGTGTGAACCTAAGTTTTCAGCTCAATTGGGTAAATGCATAGGAGCATAATTGCTGGATCTTAGGGTATGCTTAGCTTTGTGAGGAACTGTCAAACTGTTTTCCAAAGTGGCTGTACCATTTTGCATTCTCACCAGCAATGAATGAGAATTCCTATTGCTCTACATTCTCACCAGCATTTGGTATTGCCAGTTTCTTTTTAATTTTAGCCATTCTAGTAGGTATGTAGTGGTTTCCTATTTTTACTTTAATTTATAATTCCTTAATGACATATATGTTGAGTATCTTTCTGTATGTTTATGTGTGCCATCTGTATATCTTCTTTGGGGAGGTTTCCAGGTTTTTTGTCCATAGTTAATTGGATTGTTTGTTCTCTTGTTGTTGTGTTTTATGAATGCTTTGTATATTTTGAATACCAGTCCTTTATCAGATATGTATTTTGCAAGTATTTTTTCCAAGAGCTGCTTTTTGTAGAGCTGGAAACAGTTCTCTTTCTCCCTAAAAGACATTATACTACATATATAGGTCAGTGAAATACAATTATCTGCAAACTTGTGGTAAGAGCTTTAAAAGTGCTGAGGTTACATTGATGCCTGAGTATATATAACCTACCTTACTGCTTTTTATTGTAGCAGAGCAATTAGTTTTTGCAGTATTTTCTGGAAGTATCTATTTTTGTAGTTAGGCAGACTTAAACTACAGCTAAAAGTTGGCTAGATTTTGCATCTTAAAAATCCTTAATGTTTAAGGGATAAAGCTGACTATACATTTAAATTCCAAAGGGAAACTTGATATTCACTGTTTAAAGGCCAAAGACTATTTTTTCTAATCATATTCTAAATGCAGAGTTGTATAGTGTAAATCCTTGTTACCACTTTAAAATACTGGCTGCCACACAGCTAGTGGCATGTCATAGTGGAAACAATTTCTTACCTTGCTTATGAAGATGAGGGCTGTACTGTGGCTCAGAGCTCATGTTGGATCGGATACTATGGCACCCAGGCTCTAGAGCTTTCAAGCCCCCCACTCAATTGTGCTACCTCAGTAGCAAAGATTGCCCCTATTTCTACTCAAGGAAAACTTTATATATATAGAATGTTCTTGCTGGGAAACATTGGATGACATGAGTTTTTTCTTTTCGTTAGAGAAGCTTGTATTTTCTAGACTGAAGGAAACAAGGTCATGTTTTAGCTAGAACAGTCAGCATTTTCCATTTTTCTTAGTTGTCCTACCATAAACCTGCTCCGCAGGTGAAGAATGTTGATGAAATTTGGTTAATAGTTATCCAAATAACATGTGATGTTTGTTTTTTGTGGGGTGGTGGAAAAACACAACATCTTATGACATTGAGCATCTTCAAAAAGTGAATCCCATTTCAGGAGGAAATAAATTTGAACAAACAGTACTAGGAAGTACTCTCCCAGAAGGGTAAGGAAAGGTACTTGGTCTATGCCTTGAGATCAGGGTTTTTTATGAAATGGAGAAATCAGTCTTTTAAACCACAACTTGGTGTTTATAAAAGTCTTTAAATCATCGAGCTCGGGCTTAATACTCTGTTGAAGTTACAGCAGCTTATCCTATTACATATTAGTGCTTTTTATTCTAGGAAGAAATATAATTCAGTATTTTCCATGCACCAAGTATTAGCCAGGACAAGCTCATTGCTGTAATGAACAATTCCAAAGTCTTAATGGCTTAACATAGTAAGCGTTTACTTCTTGCTTCTGTCATGGTACAGTGTAGGCTGAAGGGACAGTGTGTGTGGAGGGGGTCTACTTTACATGGTCATTAAGGTTCATTCATCTGAAAAGTCCCCCATCTCCAGGCTTTTGGAAGCCTCTCCTGGATCTTCTGCATCTGGCCTGCAATGAGAGATGAGAAGTGGGCGGATTTTTATGGATCAGGCTTGGAAGTGGCAAACGTCCTTTCTGGCCCTTGTTCCACTGGCCAGTCACAGAACCCCACCTATCCGTGCAGGAGGCTAGGAAGTGTAGTCTCAAAGTATGCCCAGGAGGAAAATAAAACAAGATTTAATGAACCAAAGTCATCTCTGCCACTTATGACTACACACAAATCTGTGGAGAGAAGATGAATACCTCGGGGAACCCTCAAAATCAGATGAAATTTCTAGTTACATTGCTTATTTAGCCTCTTTCTATGCTTTTGGGAATAATTGACTTCATTGACTTGACTTCTTGTATTTTTGGAAATCAGAAACCTAAACCTCAACTTTTCCCCTGAATAAATGGTCATCCATGAATGCATGTACTAGGAGATTTGAGAAGTTTAAGCAAGATGTCCCCTGAGTGGGATCCCACAGTGCTGGATGGTTCCTATTCACTCCCGTCCTCTGCTGATTTCATTTGAGGTGGTGGCAGAGAGATGAGAGGAAAAAAGGTACAAGATTTGTAATTGCAAAGCACAAATAATGGACTTGAACTAGCGTTTACTTTGGGCCTGTGACTGAAGGGAGAGAAGGAACAAAAACCCTCTTAAAAAAGCCACACACTTTCAAACCTGACATCCGACTAAACTATGGATTGCTGTTATTGGGGATTAGCCCAAATTGACACCTTGAAAACATTCTGGGGTCAAGAAAGTTCCACAAACAGTTCTTAAAGCCATTCTCTTGGCACCTCATAGAATCTTTTTGGAAAAGAAACTTTGCTCAGGGCGGCTTTTGCTGTTTGGGAATATATTACTTTTATGGACACCTCCGCTCTCAACTGAATTCATTCCTCAAGTGTGAAAGCCACTGCAGATCTAAGGAGACAGTTTCCCTCAGGGCTGGATTTGTAGCCTGGGTTTAAATGTCCTGCTGCATTGAAAAGGCGTGGGAGAAATCACAGATGCAGCACTCTGGTGAATGATTTCCAGTCTGTGGAGAATAAATAGACTTCCGGAGAGAGGGAGTATTGGAAAAGTCCCAGTGTTCATCACGTGGGTTTCTGTTTAGAAAACCATTGTGCCTAAGTCATCCTTCTGGAATTCCACTGCCCTCTTAATTGTCCTTGTATGAAAAAGGTATAAGTTTTTGGCCTTTTTCATCCACTAAACCCCTTCTCCCTGAATCAATGGCAATTTAATGAGAACACTAACCACAAATCAACAAGACTTTTTTTTTTTTTGGCCGTGTGGCTTGTGGGACCTTAGTTCCCCGATCAGGAATTGAACCTGGGCCCTCGGCAGTGAAAGCACAGAATCCTAACCGCTGGACTGCCAGGGAATTCCCGAACAAGATTTTTCTCTGTCATATGAATGTCGGAACATTTATCCAAGTGATGCTGACTGCTGGTGCAGGGCAGTGGGCAAACTTCTAGGCAGTTTTGGGGTAATTTTGGCTTATGTAGAACTACTACAGAATCATAATCTATGTGAGATCTGTGCCTATACTCATTTTTTAGTTTTAGGTTGAAATTAGAAAACCACAAAATCATGTTAGAATCATTGAGTGACACTCAAGGTTGTTCTTCAACAATGATGGAGAAGGTTGGAAATCAGAAAGTGTCAAATAGTTGACAGTTTTTATGCAGGACCCTCAATTTGTGCCACCAGAAAATACCTGCACAGAAAACTACATACTCCAGTGAGACATTTTTCCTTTTCTTGTTGGTATTCATTTTGGAGCCAGCCACACAGACAGTAACCCTGACTGTAGGTGACAGTGCTTGTTTTTCTTATTGTTTTGAAAGTTACAGGAAAATAAGAAGCAATTTCTGAGGTGGAATAAAGCAGTTTGTGTGTGTGTGTGTGTGTCTGTGTGTGTGTGTTTGCCTGTGAAGCTATAGGTCTGAATAGTATCTAATTAAAATCTGATGTAGAGTCAGTAGTCCTACTGTTGTATTGAATAATTAATGCTTGATAATGCTAAGGAAATGGTCTTCTAATACTTCTTACTCACTTTCAGAGGATAACAAAGGTGTTTCTCAAGAAGGTGTTCGCCTCTTCTTCTAAGACTGGAGCAGAGGTAGGGCTGGTGTGGGTCAGTTCAGGGACTCTTTGGCTTTAAACCCATGGTCACTCTTGGTTTTCCAAACTCCCCTCTCCCCCACCACTCCCATCTCTAAATCACCTACCTCAGGTAGATCCTTATGAAAGGATCCCCTCTTATCCCAGAAATGCACAACTTTTATTATACATATTTTCTCATGTTTCCTCAGAAATACAGTACTTTCTTCTGCAGAGTATATAGTGCCAGAAATTAAGAAACACTAAACTTTCCACAGAGGTGCACACATTCTGTCAATCAAACGCAAATAACCACCTCAATAATCCATAATTGTCACTGACTGTATAGTTCACATCGAACATGTAATCATCACAGACAATGGCTTCATACTTAGCCCCCTGACAGACTAAGGCAAGAAGTGTAACAACGGAGAGGGGTGTGTTCTGTAGACCAGTTGCCAATGCTACAGGCAAATGGATCCACCCTTCCTTGGGCCAGAGAGGAAGGTTATAGCTTCCTCCCTCTCCCACTAATAAAATGTGCATCTGCAAGTGTTCAGATTGATCATGACTCTTCCAGTGCCTAAAGAATAATCATCTCTGGTTGCTCTTTGGGGAGAGAGCATCCCCACAGTGCAAAGTTGATGCAGCAAATTATAGGATGTGTGGGCAATTTAGAAGTGAGACTGAAAGAATCCAACTTGTAAATTCTTGTTCCTTTAGAGTGACAAGTTAATTTTAAATGTGTAGACATCATCCTGGGTAAGGGAGGCCAGAAGCTTTCCCCAGAACCTCCTGTGGTTCACATTTACTTCTAATGGTGGATATACTCAGGTTGGAGTCATTTTGCCCTGGTGACCATCAACATAGGGAATGCTGAGCTGACAAGGAGGCTTTGGACAAAGGCTGTGGAGGTGGGTGGCCAGTGATGTCTGACCCAGGTGTCCTAGCCTCTGACACCATCGCTCAGGGTTTCTTGTGACTAGGAATAGATCCCTGCAGAGTAGGAGTATAAGGGGGAGTCTAAGGCCCAGGGGCCTCCTGTCTCCATCCTTACCCTCTTGGGCTGCTCCTTCCTCTAAACAGAAATACCATCCTTCACACTTCACTCTCTGACTCTCATTAATCTATCCTTCCATCCAGTGTATATTTACTTGGCTACCAACTAGCCTTGTACTAGGCAGTAGGGACACAAAGATGACAGGGCACAACCTCTGCCCTCAAGGAGTTCATGTGGGGGACAGCTTTGTGAACAAATAATGTCAACACAGTAGGAAAAGCGACATGCCTAGTACTGTGGAGGCTCAGAGGGGAGTTGGTACCTTTTTCTGGGGGAGTTGGGGGTGGGTAGCTTGGAAGAAGAGTTGATGTTTGAGATGGGTCTTGAAGGAAGAGTAGAAGTATGCCAGGTAGAGATGGAGGAAAATTAAGGTGCTCATTTGGCAAAGTTTAGAGTTTATTGTGTAGGCAACATCAATCCATTCTAAGCAGGAGGGGACATGGTTGGACTATTAGAAAAATAACTCTAGTAGTAATTTAGAGGGCACCTTAAAGGACTTTAAGACAAGGAGACAATGAAGATGAGACATCATAGTCTGGTAGGCAAAAATGAGGACCTGAAACAAGGTGGTAGTTCTATGTATACATGAGAGCGTGGATAAAAATGAGTTCTCGACAATTGTTGATTGTTGACAATATTGAGTGTTCCTATCCATGAACATGGAACATCTCTCCATTTATTTAGTTGTTTTCGATTTGCATAGGTATTTTTATTCCTCTTGATTTACCTTTGTGATGGATGGGATTTGGGACTCAGTGGCTTTTCATTCAAGTGTCTGCTGGGTAGATGTTGTAATTATTCATTCATTCAATAAATACTTATTGAGCCCCTTGTGTAACACATGTAGGTAATCAGGATAAAATTACTCTCCTCAAGGCCAGAAATTTTAAATTTTAGCTGGACACAAGAATCATCTGGGGAGATTTTTGAAATCACAATGCCCAGGTTGCACTTCAGACTAATTAAATTGGAATCTCAGATGTGTTCTAAATGTTCCCCAGAGGATTCCAAAGTGTAGCCAGGGCTGAGAGCTGCTGCTCCACGGCATCACAAGGTAGTCAGTCAACATAGCAGCAGAAATTGGGACATGGTCCCCTGGTAGTAGAGAGCAAGACCGTCAGTTCTGCTCTCCAGCTCAGAGTGGCTGTCCTAAAGGAGTTGCTGCTTTAGCTGAGGCTGGGAGGGTGTTTTCAGGAATTTAAGTGGGGAGCGCATTCTATCCAGGCAGCCTCCCCTGCAGGAGAATGTTCCAATACAGAGACTAGTTGAAGAGGAGCAGGGAGAGGGAGGGGGAGGGACACAATACTTTCCACTTTGGAAGGATGATGGGCCCATGGGACATTCAGGTAGACATGTCAGCATCAGTTGGATACATGAATCAGGAGAACTGAGGTCTGAAGATACAGTTTCCAGAGTCTCAGGTTGGTGGCTGAAGCCGTGGGAGTATAAAGGTAGTTCAGGAACACTGTGTGCAGCCCTAATGAGTGAAGAAGAAAAGAGGGAACTTGCATAGTAACCCCTTCATCCTTCCCACCAAAGTGCCCGTCTCCCCCGCTCCCCACACTGTCCCCTGGAGTTCTGGGATGACTGGCGGGCTTGGATCTGGGTGAGGAGGGAGGATGGAGTGGAGAAGGTTGTGGCTAATGTGTATGCATGGCTGACCTTTAATATTGTGAGCTCCTGGCATAGAGGGATTGTCTCATTTAGATTTGCATCTCCCCACAGAGTCTAACGTAGAGAAGAACTTCAGTAAGTATCTGTTGAATGAATGCATGTGAATAAAGTTCAGTAAACCTCATGATTTGCTTTTGGAAACATACACATTTATAATATAATGGTTTTGCTTTTGGAAACATACACATTTATAATATAATATATATTATAGTTTATAATATATTATAATGGTATAAAGGTAGGGCTTCTATTAGACAGACACAGGATGCATTTCTAAGAAGCAAAGATGCCGAAAAATTTCTAGGGTGTTTTTTTAATGCTGGTGTAGCATAAAACAGCAGATATGGGTCTAGATGTGTGAGCATGACAGGATTCTGTGTTCATTGTTTATTTAAATTATTCTGAAAATCATATCAGGTGATGATAAATTTACCTCGGTCCTTCATCTAAAAGCTTTAATTATATTTTCGATGTTATCATTTGCTCATCTCTTCAAAGCTGATTTACCTTTTTTAGAAATTAAAGTTTCTATTCGTAAACATGAAGACTTTAAAAATTGTCCATGTGTTATCAATGAGTAGCTATAACTTCTCTTCCATATGATCATTATGAGTTTTGGTTATCTTACTTTAATTATTTTTAACTTCTTCTTGAAACTCAGGCTTTCAGATAGTATGAGCACTTGCATTAGCTGTGTTAAAGCTCATTCATCCAGAGTCTATTCATTGTAAGCCAGAAGGTATAAAATACGAGTATTTAAAAATCTGTTAAACGTATTCCTCCCCAAGTACGACCAGGCGTATTCTGCTTAATAGGATGACAGACTGATTTTGGGGTGTGCTTTGGTGCTCTGAATACTAACACTCCTACTAATATGAATACACTAACACTAAAGGCAATAACAAATAAGTCTTTTCTTTTGTTGGAGCAGCTCTGGGCCCTTTGAGATAGAGGGGTTCTGCACTTGGGCACTTGGGGCATGTGGATGGTGGGGACAGAGTGGTTGGGAAGGCCTTCTTCAGGCTCCTCAACCTTGGCCTCCCTGGGGCTTCCATCCCAGGCCTCTTGAGGGGTGGTACAGATTAGAGCTGGAGTCTTAGGGGCATTTCTCCTAAGCAGCACTGTCCCTACATGTGGCCAAAAGAGCAGAATCTCTATGAGGATAAAGGCAGCTGAGGCCTGTCTCCTGCCACGGCTGATACCCTCTTACCAGAAGGGAGCTGGTGGACAGACTTGGCGTCCAACCTTGGCAAAATTGCTAATCCCTGCTCTGGTACAGAATTTACTTTCCTTTCATCCCTATTCTTTGAGATAACATTGTATTTCTTGAAAGGCATAATGATTTCAGAGTCAAGTTGACATCCTCAACATTGGCAAGAAATAGCCCAGCCCTTGTTAAAATTGAATAAGTCACATGAATTATTTATTCTCTTCACTGAAGAGAAGATGCACTCACACCTTTGGTTAAATTCTTCTTCTATTCTTTTGGTACTGTCTCTGGAGACCTTTGAACTTTTCTTTTCCAAAATTACCCTAGAACCAAAGGCAGAAACCCGTCTAAGCGTAGAGGAAGGCCCACATCTTGTGAGGAGCAATGTGAACAGACTGGAATCCTCAGTCTCCGAGATGAGACCCATGAGGATCTGCTGATATGATTTGCATTATGGCATAAGGCAGTTTTCAGATCTTGTGTTTCTGTGAATGCTATTCTAGGGTACAGATTTATTCGCAAATGTTTTTATTGGATTCTCCCGAGAACTATTTGATAAACTTCAAAGTACCGACATTTCTGTGGTTATAAAACAAGTGTCAGAGTGTTTATCAGGTTATTCTCTTGGTGTCATTTCTACTCCCTTTCCTAGCCCCATTTCCGCCTTAATTCAGAAACAAAATTCAAAATCTCATAATCAAGTACTTATTATTAAACATAAAAGGATTACTAGAAAAACAAACATCTTGAAAATGTCTCCCAAATCTGACCACAATCATTTAAGTAATGCAGATGACAAAGAGACTCGTCAGATTTCTTAACTACAATGCATCTTACGAGGATGCAGTGTATCTTTCTCAGAGGGAAGGTTTTGAATCGAATTTTCAATGGATGAGGCAGTTGAGGTTTCAGAGATCAACTGGTTCGTCCAAGGTGATAAATATAGCTGTTAATTTTATTGTGTGTGTGTGTGTGTGTGTGTGTGTGTGTGTTTTCTACTAGGCTCCAGATGGAAAAGATCCCATAGCCCTTCTCATTTTTCACCTATGAATAGTCTCCCTCCTCATAATCCAGTTATTTCTGGTTCCCTTCTTTCCTACCATGTGCCCATTGGGATTTTCCTGCCCTTACCTTTAAATCTGAGCTCCTCAGGAACCCCCCTTGTCCCATTTAGAGGTCATTGCACCCAAACATGCTGTTCTGCTGCTTTCTTTAGTGAGTGACTAACGGTCCATGTGGGGCATCACAGAGATGTCTGTTGCTCAAAAATTATAAGCTCCCTCTTCTATCAAAGGGACAGAGATGCATTTCATAAAACCTTTTAAAACGGGTTAAATTGGTGATCATTAAGATGGCCAGCACTATTCATTGCTATCTTGGGCTGTTTCCCCATTAATAAGAAAAATCTTCCACTCACTTCTATTTGTCATTTATGACAATAGCAGACTCTTTGTGAGGAGAAATATGACTTTCTCCTTTTAGGCTTAAGACTAATGAGCCCTTCCTTAAACCTTGCCTCCTGAGTTTCCCGATGCATTGTTTTTCCCTCCTGGAGAATATTTCACTGATGATTTGGGTTCCTTTTTCTGTTTTTTTGTTTTGTGAGAGGGCAGCATGAGTGTTCATGTGACTGGCCTGCTAAGGACACATGCATATTTCAGTGATAACTCCCAGGGTCCACTTTCCTCCCACTGGCCTCAGACAGCAAAGCTCTTCATTTTGGGGTTAGAACTTCTCTCTGGGATGTGGCACATTTCTGAGCCATATCATTCATGCTCACTAAAGGAGAAAATTCTCCTCCCCTTGTGGGAGGCTCTGGACTCTATCTCAGTTAGGCAACATTTGCTGGTTTCAACCATGATGTTCCCGCCGTTTCTGTAGGTGTCCTGCAGAGAGGTCAAAAACCCTCCCGGGTACCTGCTGTGACTTTGCCTCTGAGAGACTGCGGGGGGGCCCCTCTGTTATGCATCCTGACTTCTGGTGTCTGTAAACTCTCCTGGTACCTATACTGCCTCTAATTTCCTCTGGGGAGTCATCCTTTTCCCTCCCCTAGTCCGTGTCAGGTAGATGGTCCTGATCACAGCAGTGGGTATGGGTTCTATGTGTAAGCCAGCTCCTCGGAGCCTCTCAGCCACAAGGGCTGCTTCAGGGACCAGCCTTGAAGCAGAGAGTCCATAAGATGCAGTTAGACCTTTCCTGGGCTCCTAAGAGACACGCAGGGGCCGTCCTTGGATTTGTGAGGAGAGGAGGCAGTTGCTGTGAGCATCCTGCATCCACGTGGATGCTGAATCTGGAGCCAGTGCCAAGGGAGCAATGCTGAGGAGTGAAGAGTGAGAAATTGGTCCCTGATGACATTGTTTGAGCCTTGAATCAACCTATGTGAAGCTAGTCTTCTCTGTTGCACCACCAATAAATGATCTTTTCTTGCTTAAAGTGGTTTACAAGAGTCCTTCAAGATGGCGGAGGAGTAAGACGTGGAGATCACCTTCCTCCCCACAAATACATCAGAAATATATCTACACGTGGAACAACTCCTATAGAACACCTACTGAACACTGGCAGAACACCTCAGACCTCCCAAAAGGCAAGAAAGTCCCCACGTACCTGGGTAGGGCAAAAGAAAAAAGAAAAAACAGAGACAAAAGAATAGGGACGGGACCTGCACCAGTGGGAGGGAGCTGTGAAGAAGGAAAGGTTTCCACACACTAGGACGCCCCTTCGCAGGTGGAGGCTGCGGGTGGCGGAGGGGGAAAGCTTCGGAGCCACGGAGGAGAGCACAGCCTCAGGGGTGCGGAGGGCAAAGCGGAGAGATACCGGCACAGAGGATCGGTGCCGACCTGCACTCACCAGCCCGAGAGGCTTGTCTGCTCACCCGCCGGGGCGGGCGGGTCTGGGAGCTGAGGCTCGGGCTTCGGAGGTCGGATCCCAGGGAGAGGACTGGGGTTGGCGGCGTGAACACAGCCTGAAGGGGGCTAGTGCGCCACAGCTAGCCGGGAGGGAGTCCAGGAAAAAGTCTGGAGCTGACAAAGAGGCAAGAGATCATTGTTTCGGGGTGCGCAAGGAGAGGGGATTCAGAGCACCGCCTAAACGAGCTCCAGAGACGGTCGCGAGCCGCAGCTAACAGCGCGGACCCCAGAGACGAGCATGAGACGCTAAGGCTGATGCTGCTGCCACCAAGAAGCCTGTGTGCAAGCACAGGTCACTATCCACACCTCCCCTCCCAGGAGCCTGTGCAGCCCGCCACTGCCAGGGTCCCGTGATCCAGGGACAACTTCCCTGGGAGAACACAGGGTGCACCCCAGGCTGGTGCAACGTCATGCCAACCTCTGCTGCCGCAGGCCCGCGGCCTGAATGAGCCAGAGCCCCCGAATCAGCTGCTACTGTGACCCCATCCTGTCTGAGCGAAGAACAGACACCCTCAGGCGACCTACACGCAGAGGCAGGGCCAAATCCAAAGCTGAACCCTGGGAGCTGTGCAAACAAAGAAGAAAAAGGGAAATCTCTCCCAGCAGCCTCAGGAGCAGCAGATTAAAGCTCCACAATCAACTTGATGTACCCTGCATCTGTGGAATACCTGAATAGACAACGAATCATCCCAAATTGAGGTGGTGGACATCGGGAGCAAGTGTACACGTGGGGTTTGCTTTCTACATCTCATTTGTTTCTGGTTTTATGTTTATCTTAGTTTAGTATTTAGAGTTTATTATCATTGGTAGATTTATTTATTGATTTGGTTGCTCTCTTCCTTTTTTCTATGCTTTGTGTGATTTTGTCTACATAGCTTTGCTTTTACCATTTGTCCTAGGGTTCTGTCTGTCCATTTTTTTTTAGTATAGTTTTTAGCACTTGTTATCATTGGTGGATTTGTTTTTGGTTTGGTTGCTCTCTTTCTTTCTTTCTTTTAAAAATTATTTTTAATTTTTAAAATTTTTAATAATTTTTAATTTTAATACCTTTATTTTATTTTATTTTTTTCTTTCTTTCTTTTTTTCTTTCGTTTCTTCTGAGCTGTGTGGCTGACAGAGTCTTGGTGCTCTGGCCAGGTGTCAGGCCTGTGCCTCTGAGGTGGGAGACCTGAGTTCAGGACATTGGTACAACAGAGCCCTCCCAGCTCCATGTAATATCAAATGGCGAAAGCTCTCCCAGAGATCTCCATCTCAATGCTAAGACCCAGCTCCACTCAATGACCAGCAGGCTACAGTGCTGGACTAAAATTGGAGTGATACAGAGAAGATTAGTATGACCCCTGTGCAAGGATGACATGCAAATTCGTGAGTGTTCCATATTTTTGCTGGAGAGGGTGTGGAGAAAAGGGAACCCTCTTGCACTGTTGGTGGGAATGTAAATTGATACAGCCACTATGGAGAACAGTATGGAGGTTCCTTAGAAAACTAAAAATAGAACTACCATGTGATCCAGTAATCCCACTACTGGGCATATACCCTGAGCAAACCATAATTCAAAAAAAGTCATGTACCACAATGTTCATTGCAGCTCTATTTACAATAGCCAGGACATGGAAGCAACCTAAGTGTCCATCGACAGGTGAATGGATAAAGAAGATGTGGCACATATATACAATGGAATATTACTCAGCCATAAAAAGAAACGAAATTGAGTTATTTGTAGTGAGGTGGATGGACCTAGAGACTGTCATACAGAGTGAAGTAAGTCAACGAGAAAAACAAATACTGCATGCTAACACGTACATATGGAATCTAAAAAAAAAAAAGAAGACGGGAATAAAGACACAGACCTACTAGAGAATGGACTTGAGGATATGGGGAGGGGGAAGGGTAAGCTGTGACAAAGTGAGAGAGTGGCATGGACATATATACACTACCAAACGTAAAATAGCTAGCTAGTGGGAAGCAGCCACATAGCACAGGGAAATCAGCTCGGTGCTTTGTGACCACCTAGAGGGGTGGGATAGGGAGGGTGGGAGGGAGACGCAAGAGGGAGGGGATATGGGGATATATGTATATGTATAGCTGATTCACTTTGTTATAAAGCAGAAACTAACACACCATTGTAAAACAGTTATTCTCTAATAAAGATGTTAAAAAGTAATAAAGTCATTTAAGTGGTTTGAATGGGATGTTTGGCCAGAACCCTGTCTGCTAGACTCGTATGGTAGCCAAGAAGTAGCGTGTGTGTGTGTGTGTGTGTGTGTGTGTGTGTGTGTGTGTTTTCTTTTGATTTTTCAGGAATAGAAAAAAAGATGAGGACTGACCCATTCCAAAAATGCTCACCAGTAGATTACAAAATTATTTAGAATGACAAACTAGAATTAGTTAATTTTTTTAAAAGCCTTGTGAGAAAATAAAAACATAGAAACATCTAGAAAAAAAGACTTATAGGTACAAAGGTCACTAAAAATTACAGCAAAAGGTGGGTTTTTAAATATTTGTATCACTTATTTACTCTTACCCACAGGCTATTCCAGGGTATTTTCACAGTTTGATCCTTTCTGTCGGCTATTAAATAGTTTGGTACAAAATACAGTTTGGCGTATTTAATAGACTTTGTTTGGGAATGTGTTTTGTTCTTTGACCTTGGGCAAGTTTCTTCACCTTAACATTTGAGGGATATTATTCTGGACTTAATGTATGTGAAGCTCCTATATTGGGGCCTGGAATAAAGGAGGCAGTCAAACGTGGGAGCAGCTGCTGTTTATTATTATTACCCATACTCTGGTCACTTGCTAGAAATATGAGTCACCCTCCCTGTGTGCCTGTTTTCACTAGTCCTGGTCAGGAAGTGCCTCGGGCCTGTTATTGGTCTTCCCTGATGGTGTGGAATTAGCTGCCTTGCATATTGATTGTAACTAATGACAAAATGGCCCCTCCTGGGAATTCTGTATTTCTCCTCACCAATCATTTCTGGACTTCTGATTTTTATTATCAACAAGGAAGGACATAAAATATAGTTACTTAAGGCAGAACTGGGAGATGAAGCAACAGCGGAAAGTGATGGATTGTCACTGTCCTCTGTGCAAACAGGTATGCTCGTAATGCTCAGGTTATTTCCTGCTGAGCAATACTAAAAAATATAAAATTGTGCGATGGTTAACTAATATTATTTTATTATGTTATTCCACGGATGGCAAATACAAGACATCTGTGGGGCCATCTCCCAATCCCCTGATAATCTTTTTTTTTTTTTCTTTTTTTCCTCAAACTGGAGCATTTTTAAAAAATTTTTATTGTAATGTAGTTGATTTACATTGTTGTGTTAGTTTCAGGTGTACAGCAAAGTGAATGAG
>NW_006794635.1:1936174-1964854 GCF_000442215.2 Lipotes vexillifer
CACATTAAGTAAAGGGGTCCCTGCTGATGCTGCCTCACACTCCTTGTTTCATAAACCAAAGATTGGGTATTAATAACTAGGTGAGTTGTTTCTTGACTTTCTGTTGTCCTGTGTGAAGCTCTAGTGTTCCCTGGTAAGTCTGAGAAACCAAGTGTGGTGATGAGTAGTTCAAAAACTCAGGCTCTGGAATCCGATGGTCCGAGCTTTGAGTCTTGACCTGTGGCTTACTTGCTGTGTGACTCTGGGAAAGTCAATGACCACTCTGGCTCCAGTTTCTTAATTTAGTGATTATTGTGGCAATTAAAATAGAGAGTATCTCTGAAGTATCTGAGGCACCTTAGGTGATAAGTAAAAAATTTATTATTTTTTTAACATCTTTATTGCAGTATAATTGCTTTACAATGGCGTGTTTCTGCTTTATAACAAAGTGAATCAGATATACATATACATATGTTCCCATATCTCTTCCCTCTTGCATCTCCCTCCCTCCCACCCTCCCTATCCCACCCCTCTCGGTGGTCACAAAGCACCAAGCTTATCTCCCTGTGCTGTGTGGCTGCTTCCCACTAGCTATCTATTTTACCTTATTTACAAAAGGTAGTGTATATATGTCCATGCCGCTCTCTCACTTTGTCACAGCTTATCCTTCCCCCTCCCCATATCCTCAGGTCCATTCTCTAGTAGGTCTGTGTCTTTATTCCCTTCTTGATTAATTTTGTTGTCTTTATTATCAGATCAATGATGTTGAACTCTGATTCAACAGTTGTGCTTTATTTGTCCACTTCCAATTGGAAGTTGATTGTTTCAAATTACAAAGAAAAAGATGAACTCAGTTTGGGACCAAGAAACAAAGACTGGGGACTTGGTGGTGGGGGCAGACTTTGGACTTTGTGTTTGGGTTGGGAGATAGGGGTTGAGCAATAAAGATTCTGATTGAAGGGGCAGAACCACCAGAGTGGAGCACAGTAGAGGTCCGGGAAGGATGACCCTAGCATGGGGCTAGAAGATGAAGAAAACTGACATGGAGAAAAGTCTGCTCCTAAGTGTTCTCCAGGGGGCCAGAGAAAACTATCGTAGAATTTTGGAACAGTTTTGTTAATGTGTTGACAGCTAAGGTTAGAGAGGTGTTTCCTTCTGAAAATCCCAAGTGTGCAGAGAATGAGCTCTTGCTGAATATTTCAGCTTTAGTTTAACTTCTTCCTGCATAACCAGTGTGTGTGTGTGTGTGTGTGTGAGATGTTTGTTTGTTGGCTGTGTGGAGTTGATTATATCCTAAATAAGTGAGATCTGAAAGGATAGAAGAAACAATGCAGCAGGGGGCAGGTAACCACAACAGTACTTTTATTTGTTTTGTGAACCAGCAGTCAGCAGAGCCCAGCACACTTTTCTGATGGGGAGAGCGCATGGGCAGAGGCGGCTGTAATGCAGTGTTCTCAGAATTTGGCTCCGTCTCTACCTGGTGACAGCAGTTTGGAGTTGGGTAAAAATTCTAGCCCATCAGGATAAGGCAGTCACTAAAAGCTGTCTAGAACCTGAAAATTCCAAATAAGTGATGAGAGGAAGCATCAAAAAAAGACATTTGCACTTCAAAAAACAAGCAATAAAAACACCAATTTCCCAAACAAGTATGTTAGGTGGCAATATTACTAGTTAACATTTCCTCATATGTTTCAATAAGTAAATCTCTGAATTTGGTATTATCTCCATTTTATAGTCTCAGAGGCTTGGGGTAGCTTGCCCAAAGTCACCATCTGGTTAGGGACCAAGCCTGGATTAGAACTGGGTCTGACTGGTACTAGAGAATGAACTCTCAACCACTCAGCTATACCTCCTTAAAAGATGACTCAGCATAGTAGTCCTTACACACACACACACACACACGCACACACACCCCAAATTAGGAGTTGGTAGCTGAAATAAGATCAAAACATATCTTTTAAAGATTATATCTGAGCTTGGGACTAACATATACACACTACTATATTTAAAATAGATAACCAACCAGGACCTACTGTATAGCACAAGGAAGTCTACTCAATATTCTGTAATAACCTGAATGGGAAAAGGATTTGAAAAAGAATAGATATATGTATAAGTATAACTGAATCACTTTGCTGTACACCTGAACCTAACACAACATTGTAAATCAACTCCAATGTAAAATAAAAATTAAAAAAAAAAGACACTGCCCCATCCAAAAAATAAAGAAAGAAAGATCTTATCTGTTGTGTAGGACAAATGCCATACTTTCCAGTGTACTTTTTATTGGACTATGTGGGTAAAGAACTAACTTTACCTAGTCATTCATATAATCTTGTTGGTAGAGCAACAACTTCCTTTTTTTTTTATTCCTGGTGCAACATATCATTTAATTCCCTTTGACAGGTTCAGGTTTACTCTTCTTCTTTTTTTTTTTTAACGTCTTTATTGGAGTATAATTGCTTTACAATGTTGTGTTAGTCTCTGCTGTATAACAAAGTGAATCAGCTGTATGTATACATATGTCCCCATATCCCATCCCTCTTGTGTCTCCCTTCCACCCTCCCTATCTTACCCCACTAGGTGGTCACAAAGCACAGAGTTGATCTCCCTGGAGCAACAACCTTCTAATCTAGTTTCTCTGATGCTAAAATTCATTTGAGCAACTCAGGTCCTAGTGACTTTCTATGGCAGGGGATAAGCTAAAATTCTTCTGGATGACTTCACTCCTGGGAATGCCCTTCTCCGGCAAACACCGTGTGTAATATTAAAAGTCCTGGGAGCAGATAGGCTTGCAAAATGTGAAGAGCACTTGGCTAGTGAGCAGGGAGAGTATGGTAACCCTCAGACTGCCACTGGTACAAAGTGTCAAAGGAAGTGGTGCATATTACAGGGAAGCTGGAAGAATTAAAAAAGGGGGGTTTGTATCATCTATTAATAGTCTGTTTTTTTTTTAATTTTTATTTTTTAATAGTCTCTTTAAAAAGTCTGTCTTAGTAAAGCAAAGAATTTTCTTCGCAAAATCAGAAAACTGGAGGCTCAGAGCACACGTGTGTTCCAGATCCTTCTTAAATATTACTGAATCTGCAGATGTCTGTCTCCTCAGTGAGTACAGGAAGTGCTGGTCAGTTGTGAGGAAAGTTCAGCTGTCCACAGCACAGAACACTTCTGGGTCCTGACAGTCACAGAAGACAGGGGACCAGACAGGAGTCAGGACTGCAGCAAGGGCGTGTGCCGCTGGGGTGCAGGGTGGCTGCCACCCTCCTCGCCCTCCTAAGCCTCTGGGCACGGCCTAGCTTCTATGACCCGGGGGCCAGAACCACGGACAGTACAGCAAGGTGTCTGTTCTCAGTCTTAGATGGAGCCAGGGCTGAAGGGGTACAACACTACAAGGACCATCCTTGTGCCTTCAGAGAATTCAGCTGACGTCTGGGGGGTCTGTGGGCAGGGATTCCGGAGCAGGATTGCATATGCTCTTACAGAAGCCGCCTCCCCAATGCATCTTCTCCCCAAACTTTACCCCCAAGTGAGAAAGGCAAGCCACAAATATTATGGATTCTTTAAGAACCTTAATATTTGCCCCTCTTCTATGGTTATTCATAGAACATGTCATCAGTTTCATTTAGATGAGAAAAATATGAAAGCATTGTTTGCTCTGGTTATATATTAACACCTCACTTTTCCATTTCACAGAGTTAGTGAGTGGGTGTGTGTGGGTGTATGTATGTAAAGGTAGACACATATGAATAGGAATACATGTTCTCATTTAATCCCTGTAACTTTATAAAATAATATTATTCATATATACATATGTAATACATATACCTCTATACATATGTACATATCTACATACACATTAACTTTATAAAATGGCATGCCTATTTTATTAAAGAAAAAACTGGGACTCGGAGAAATTGACTGACAAACTAGAAAAGTTGATGTTCCTGAGAGGCACAGCCTGGATGAGAGCACAGGGCTCCTGACTGAGTCCCAGGCCATTTGAACACTCCCCTCGCCCCGAGTTTCAACTCAATGTCAAGCCCACTGACTGCCTTCTCCAGGCACGCTTGAGTCAGGACTGTCCTGGGATGTTTAGCCACCTGGCACAAGTCATCAAAATAAGAAAGTAAGGGGACAGACAGTTTTGAGGGCATTAACCCACTGTGGTCCCCTTTGCCTGGCAAAGCAATAAAGCTATTCTTTTCTACTTCACCCAAAACACTGTCTCTGAGATTCAGTTCAGTGTTTGGCATCAGAGACATGCATGCAGAAGGTGGAAGCAAATGAGCCGGCTGGGTGCTGAGGATGAGGCTCCATAGAGAGGAGATAAAAATCCCTGTGCTTCTCACTCTCTGGGATTCTCTGGTAATGTTTCAGCACCTTCAACTGAACTTCTGTGCTTTTTGCAAGAAGCAAGATTGGGGTTAGTCTGCTAGCAGGGAGCTAAGCTTTTACAGAGGCAGTGAGTACACAAAGCAGTGAGAGCAGCACCGCCAAGCTCCCTTCTTTCCCGGGAACCACACTCAGCATCTGAGCATTGAATCGCTGGTTGGGGTCAAGTTCAGCTTTGCTCCAGTGTCTCGTTCTCCTGGGACCAGTCGCCTCCCACAGCTGAGTCTGCGCCTTGTGGCAGGACCATCAAAGGGGCAAAGGAAACAAAGAGATGGGGCAACTCTTAACGTTTTGTGTTGAAATGGGTTGACATCCGCTCCTCAGAGTTCCAAAGGCCAAAGTCCATATGAGGGCAAGACTCTTCCCAGGGGTTTTCTCTGAAGGTGGGGCAGGAGTAAGACGTGGAGATCACCTTGCTCCCCACAAATACATCAAAAATACATCTACATGTGGAACAACTCCTACAGAACACCTACTGAACGCTGGCAGAAGACCTCAGACCTCCCAAAAGGCAAAAACTCCCCATGTACCTGGCAGTGTGGCTGACAGGGTCTTGGTGCTCCAGCTGGGTGTCAGGCCTGAGCCTCTGAGATGGGAGAGCCGAGTTCAGGACATTAGACCACCAGAGACTGCCCGGCCCTGTGTAATATCATTCGGCAAGAGCTCTCCCAGAGCTCTCCATCTCAATGCTAAGACCCAGCTCCACTCAACGACCAGCAAGCTACAGTGCTGGAAACCCCATGCCAAACAACTAACAAGATAGGAATACAACCTCACCCATTAGCAGAGAGGCTGCCTAAAATCATAAGTTCATAGAAACACCAAAACGCACCACCAGATGCAGCCCTGCCTACCAGAAAGACAAGATCCAGCCTCATCCACCAGAGCACAGGCATCCGTCCCCTGTACCAGAAAACCTACACAATCTACTGAAGCAACCTTACCCACTGGGTGCAGAAACCAAAAACAATGGAAACTATGAACATGTAGCCTGCAAAAAGGAGACCCCAAACACAGTAAGTTAAGCAAAATGAGAAGACAGAGAAATACACAGCAGATGAAGGAGCAAGGTAAAAACCCACCAGACCAAACAAATAAAAAGGAAATAGGCAGTCTACCTGAAAAAGAATTCAGAGTAATGATAGTAAAGGTGATACAAAACCATGGAAGTAGAATGGAGAAAATACAAGAAACATTTAACAAGGACCTAGAAGAACTAAAGAGCAAGCAAACAATGATAAACAACACAATAAATGAAACTAAAAATTCTCTAGAAGAAATCAATAGCTGAATAAATGAGGCAGAAGAATGGATAAGTAACCTGGAATATAAAATAGTGGAAATAACTACTGCAGAGCAGAATAAATGAAAAAGAACGAAAAGAATTGAGTACAGTCTCAGAGACCTCTGGGACAACATTAAATGCACCAACATTCGAATTGTAGGGCTCCCAGAAGAAGAAGAGAAAAAGAAAGGGACTGAGAAAATATTTGAAGAGATTATAGCTGAAAACTTCCCTAACATGGGAAAGGAAATAGTCAATCAAGTCCAGGAAGCGCAGAGAGTCCCATACTCCCATACAGGATAAATCCAAGGAGAAACACGCCAAGACACATATTAATCAAACTATCAAAAATTAAATGCAAAGAAAAAATATTAAAAACAGCAAGGCAAAATCAACAAATAACATACAAGGGAATCCCCATAAGGTTAACAGCTGATGTTTCAGCAGTAACTCTGCAAGCCAGAAGGGAGTGGCAGGACATATTTAAAATGATGAAAGGGAAAAACCTACAGCCAAGATTACTCTACCCAGCAAGGATCTCATTCAGATTCGACAGAGAAATTAAAACCTTTACAGACAAGCAAAAGCTAAGAGAATTCAGCATCACCAAACCAGCTTTACAAAAAATGTTAAAGGTGCTTCTCTAGGCAGGAAACACGAGAGAAGGAAAAGACCTACTATAACAAACATAAAACAATTAAGAAAATGGTAATAGGAACATACATATCGATAATTACCTTAAATGTAAGTGAATTAAATGCTCCCACCAAAAGACATAGACTGGCTGAATGGATACAAAAACAAGACCCATATATATGCTGTCTACAAGAGACCCACTTCAGACCTAGGGACACATACAGACTGAAAGTTAGGGTATGGATAAAGATATTCCATGCAAATGGAAATCAGTAGAAAGCTGGAGTAGCAATTCTCATACCAGAAAAAATAGACTTTAAAATAAAGACTATTACAAGAGACAAAGAAGGACACTACATAAAGATCAAAGGACTGATCCAAGAAGAAGATATAACAACTGTAAATATTTATGCACCCAACATAGGAGCACCTCAATACATAAGGCAAATGCTAATAGTCATAAAAGGGGAAATCAACAGTAACACAATAATAGTAGGGGACTTTAATGCCCCACTTTCACCAATGGACAAATCATCCAAAATGAAAATAAATAAGGAAACACAGCTTTAAATGACACATTAAACAAGATGGACTTATTTGATAATTATAGGACAGTCCATCCACAGACAACAGAATACACTTTCTTCTCAAGTGCTCATGGACATTCTCCAGGAGATATCATATCCTGGGTCACAAATCAAGCCTTGGTAAATTTATGAAAATTGAAATCATATCAAATATCTTTTCTGACCACAACACTATGAGACTGGATATCAAATGCAAGAAAAAAACTGTAAAAAATGCAAACACATGGAGGCTAAACAATATGCTACTAAATAACCAAGAGATCACTGAAGAAATCAAAGAGAAAATTGAAAAAACCCTAGAAAAAAATGACAATGAAAACACGATGACCCAAAACCTATGGGATGCAGCAAAACCAGTTCTAAGAGGGAGGTTTATAGCAATAGAATTCTACCTGAGGAAACAAGAAGAATCTCAAATAAACAACCTAACCTTACACCTAAAGCAATTAGAGAAAGAAGAGCAAAAAACTACCAAAGTTAGCAGAAGGAAAGAAATCATAAAGATCAGATCAGAAATAAATGAAAAAGAAATGAAGGGTATGATAGCAAAGATCAATAAAACTAAAAGCTGGTTCTTTGAGAAGATAAAAAAGATTGAAAAACCATTAGCCAGACTCATCAAGAAAAAAGGGAGAAGACTGAAGTCAATAGAATTAGAAATGAAACAGGAGAAGTACCCACAGACTGCAGAAATACAGTGGATCATGAGAGATTACTACAAGCAACTATATGCCAATAAAATGCACAACCTGCAAGAAATGGACAAATTCTTAGAACAGCATAACCTTCCAAGACTGAACCAGGAAGAAATAGAAAACATGAACAGACCAATCACAAAACTGAAATTGAAACTGTTATTTAAAATCTTCCAATAAACAAAATCCCAGGACCAGATGGCTTCACAGGAGAATTCTATCAAACATTTAGAGAAGAGCTAACACCTATCTTTCTCAACCTCTTCCAAAATATAGCAGAGGGAAGAACACTCCCAAACTCATTCTACGAGGCCACCATTACCCTGATACCAGAACCAGACAAAGATGTCACAAAAAAAAGAAAACTACAGGCCAATATCTCTGATGAACATAGATACAAAAATCCTCAACAAAACACTAGCAAACAGAATGTAGCAACACATTAAAAGGATCATACACCATGATCAAGTGGGGTTTATCCCAGGAATTCAAGGATTCTTCAACATACGAAAATCATTCAATGTGATACACCATATTAACAAATGGGAAGATAAAAACCATATGATAACCTCAATAGATGCAGAAAAAGCTTTTGACAAAATTCAACAACGATTTATGATAAAAACTCTCCAGAAAGTAGGCATAGAGGGAACTTACCTCAACATAATTAAGGCCATATATGACAAACCCACAGCCAACATCGTTCTCAATGGTGAAAAGTTGAAACCATTTCTTCCAAGATCAGGAACAAGACAAGGATGCCCACCCTCACCACTGTTATTCAACTTAGTTTTGGAAGTTTTAGCCACAGCAATCATAGAAGAAAAAGAAATAAAAGGAATCCAAATTGGAAAAGTAAAACTGTCACTCTTTGTAGATGACATGATCCTATACATAGTGAACCCTAAAGATGCTACCAGAAAACTACTAGAGCTAATCAATGAATTTGGTAAAGTAGCAGGATACAAAATTAATGCACAGAAATCTCTTGCATTCCTATACACCAAAGATGAAAAATCTGAAAGAGAAATTAAGGAAACAGTTCCATTTACCATTGCAACAAAAAGAATAAAATACCTAGGAATAAACCTACCTAAGGCAGACAAAAAACCAGTATGCAGAAAATTATAAGACACTGATGATAGAAATTAAAGATAATATAAACACATGGAGAGATATACCATGTTCTTGGAATGGAAGAATCAACATTGTGACAATGACTCTACTACCTGAAGCAATCTACAGATTCACTGCAATCCCTATAAAACTACCAATGGCATTTTTCACAAAACTAGAACAAAAAATTTCACAATTTGTATGGAAACACAACAGACCCTGAATAGCCAAAACAATCTTGAGAAAGAAAAACGGAGCTGGAGGAATCAGGCTTCCTGACTTTAGACTATACTACAAAGCTACAGTAATCAAGACAGTATGGTACTTGCACAAAAACAGAAATACAGATCTATGGAACAGGATAGAAAGCCCCGAGATAAACCCATGCACATATGGTCACCTTATTTTTGATAAAGGAGGCAGGAATATACAATGGAGAAAAGACAGCCTCTTCAATAAGTGGTGCTGGGAAAGCTGAAGACCTACATGTAAAAGAATGAAATTAGAACACTCCCTAACACCATACACAAAAATAAACTCAAAATGGATTAAAGACCTAAATGTAAGGCCAGACACTATAAAACTCTTAGAGGAAAACATAGGCAGAACACTCTAGGACATAAGTCACAGCAAGATAACTTTTTGACCCACCTCTTAGAGAAATGGAAATAAAATATACAAATGGGACCTAATGAAACTGAAAGTTTTTGCACAGCAAGGAAACCATAAACAAGACCAAAAGACAACCCTCAGAATGGGAGAAAATATTTGCAAATGAAGCAACTGACAAAGGATTAATTTCCAAAATTTACAAGCAGCTCATGCAGCTCAATATCAAAAAAACAAACAACCCAATCCAAAAATGGGCCGAAGACCTTAATAGAAATTTCTCCAAAGAAGATATACAGACAGCCAACAAACAGATGAAAGAATAGTCAACATCACTAATCATTAGAGAAATGGAAATCAGAACTACAATGAGGTATCACCTCACACCAGTCAGAATGGCCATCATCAAAAAATCTATCAAAAATATATGCTGGAGAGGGTGTGGAGAAAAGGGAACCCTCTTGCACTGTTGGTGGGAATGTAAATTGATACAGCCACTATGGAGAACAGTATGGAGGTTCCTTAGAAAACTAAAAATAGAACTACCATGTGATCCAGTAATCCCACTACTGGGCATATACCCTGAGCAAACCATAATTCAAAAAAAGTCATGTACCACAATGTTCATTGCAGCTCTATTTACAATAGCCAGGACATGGAAGCAACCTAAGTGTCCATCAACAGATGAATGGATAAAGAGGATGTGGCACATATATACAGTGGAATATTACTCAGGCATATAAAGAAACGATATTGAGTTATTTGTGGTGAGGTGGATGGACCTAGAGTCTGTCATACAGAGTGAAGTAAGTCAGAAAGAGAAAAACAAATACTGTATGCTAACACATATATATGGAATCTAAAAAAAGAAAGAAAAGATTCTGACAAACCTAGGGGCAGGACAGGAATAAAGACAGAGACGTAGAGAATGGACTTGAGGACACAGGTAGGGGGAAGTGTAAGCTGGGACAAAGTGAGAGAGTGGCATGGAGTAATATACACTACCAAATGTAAAATAGATTGCTAGTGGGAAGCAGCCGCATAGCAGAGGGAGATCAGCTGGGTGCTCTGTGACCACCTATAGGGGTGAGATAGGGAAGGTGGGAGGGAGATGTAAGAAGGAGGAGATATGGGGATATGTGTATATGTATAGCTGATTCACTTCGTTATAAAGCAGAGACTAACACACCATTGTAAAGCAATTATACTCCAATAAAGATATTGAAAAAAAAGAATAGCTTTTTCTAAAAATTAAATCAAATATAAAAAAAGAAAGAATATACAATGGAGAAAGGACAGCCTCTTCAATAAGCGGTGCTGGGAATACTGGACAGCTACATGTTAAAGAATGAAATTAGAACACTGCCTAACACCATACACAAAAATAAACTCAAAATGGATTAAAGACCTAAATGTAAGGCCAGACACTATAAAACTCTTAGAGGAAAACATAGGCAGAACACTCTATGACATAAATCACACCACGATCCTTTTTGACCTACCTCCTAGAGAAATGGAAATAAAAACAAAAATAAACAAATGGGACCTAATGGAACTTAAAAGCTTTTGCACAGCAAAGGAAACCATAAAGAGGACGAGAAGACAGCCCTCAGAATGGGAGAAAATATTTACAAACGAAGCAACCGACAAAGGATTAATTTCCAAAATATACAAGCAGCTCATGCAGCTCAATATCAAAAGAACAAACAACCCAATCCAAAAGTGGGCAGAAGACCTAAAGAGACATTTCTCCAAAGAAGATATACAGATTGCCAACAAACACATGAAAGGATGCTCAACATCACTAATCATTAGAGAAATGCAACTCAAAACTACAATGAGGTATCACCTCACACCAGTCAGAATGGCCATCATCAAAAAATCTACAAAAAATAAATGCTGGAGAGGGTGTGGAGAAAAGGGAACCCTCTTGCACTGTTGGTGGGAATATAAATTGATACAGCCACCATGGAGAACAGTATGGAGGTTCCTTAAAAAACTAAAAATAGAACTAACATATGACTCAGCAATCCCACTACTGGGCATATATGCTGAGAAAACCATAATTCAAAAAGAGACATGTAGCACAATATTTATTGCAGCAGTATTTATAATAGCCAGGACATGGAAGCAACCTAAGTGTCCATTGACACATGAATGGGTAAAGAAGGTGTGGGACATATATACACTGGAATATTACTCAGCCATAAAAAGAAATGAAATTGAGTAATTTGCAGTGAGGTGGATGGACCTAGACAGAGTCTGTCATATTGAGTGAAGTAAGTCAGAAAGAGAAAAACAAATACCATATGCTAACACATATATATGGAATCTAAAAAAGAAAAAAAAATGTTCTTATGAACATAGGGGCAGGACAGGAACAAAGACGCAGACAATAGAGGACACTGGGAGGTGGAAGGGGAAGCTGAGATTAAGTGAGAGAGTGGCATGGACATATATATACTACCAAATGTAAAGTAGATAGCTAGTGGGAAGCAGCCGCATAGCACAAGGAGATCAGCTGGGTGCTTTGTGACCACCTAGAGGGGTGGGATAGGGAGGGTGGGAGGGAGGGAGACGCAAGAGGGAAGAGATATGGGGACATATGTATATGTATAGCTGATTCACTTTGTTATACAGCAGAAACTAACACAACAGTGTAAAGCAATTATACTGCAATAAAGATGTTAAAAAAAAAAAAAGAAAGAGTGCCAGCACAGCACATGCAGAAGCACGCCTCCTGCCCGTGGGGTCTAATTTCACTGAAGTTGACTTCTTTTTTGCAGGACTGGGGTTAAGCTTTCATTGGCTGACCTTCCACAGTGGGGAGTTTAGTCGATTGTTCAACAACGTAGGAGGTGGTGTGGTGTGGAGGAAAGAGGCGGGGTGGTTTGCAGCTGCCCTGACCTTGGTTGGAATACTGACTCTAGCACTTAGGGGACACTTATGTGTCCTCTGCAAATTACTTTGTGAACTTGCTTTCCTAATCTGTGAAGTGAGGATGACAGTACCTTCCAGAGCTGCGGTCTGATGCTTGGTGTCGTGGCAGTTGTCTCACTGGAGCTATTATTACTGCTCCCAGAAGCACAAGTGGCCCAAGAATTGGAAGGTGGGCTCCTACACAGTCATTGCTTAAAGGTCCCAATGACCAATATTTAGGGACTGAATGTCCCCCAAAATGTGTTTCTTCTCTTTCTTCACCTGCGGAGCGTCTGTCTGGCTCTCTCTGCCTATCTTTTTATTTTGCTGATTGGATCAGCAGGGAGATACAATCCAAGAGCTTCCCTCCTGCTCTGGGGCCCCTGGTACTGGCCTCTAGAGCTGTGTTCTCTAAAATGTGCAGTGCAACCATGTGGGCATTCTGGGAAGCCACAGCTACCCTGGATCTGGGCAGTGGCTTATGCGTAGCACAGACCAGTATCACTGCAGTAGAAACAGGATTTCCAGTCACCCCATTGTTGCTCGGGACTCACGGCGGGGGGGACCAGTTTTGACATCGTCCTGGTGTACTGTAGCTGGCTGACAGCAGAGGGCACCTCTCGCCTGCGCCCGGAATGCTAAGGGACACCCACGCCCCTCCCCCAGAGAGCAGAGAGATGAGAAATAACCCATCGCCCATGGTGGCCACAGTCACTGCTGCTACCTCCACTTCTCTTGCTGCAAAACGTTGCATGTGTTTCCCCCGTGTTTGTTCCTGACTCCACCACCTCCCGTGTGTGCTGGGACAGCCCGTTGGTCTTTCATGACTTCTGAGTGAAGAGAGAGCTTTGGACTCAGAGGAGGTGGCTTCCCCAGAAAGCCTGGGGACAGCCTGCAGTCACTCCTCCAGGCCTTTGTTGAGAGAGGCCTTCCAGTCGTGTGTGGAACTTTGGTTTATTAAATCAGATGAGTTCTATATTTCTGCCACATGTCATAGATCACCCACGTTGACTGAGCCCTGCCAGAGCCGGGCTGCTGTTACCCTGAAATGAAGCCAGAGTTTTTAAGTGGATGGGGGTAATTCCAGTTTGGTGCAATAAATTATATGGTTCTGCCTGATTTGCTGTGCTCTGGACTGGGAGCAGTGACGATGGAGCATATCTTGCAGTGTGTGTGTCTCCGGGTGAGTGGTGGTTAGGGAGAGAATTGTAATTTTCTATAGTGAGTGGGTTGAAGAATAGATACAAACATAGCCCCTGGCCTTTCTTTTCCATCCTTTTCCCCAACTCGGCTTCTCCTTTCTATTTTTATGCTTTCAAAACTTGGGGACTGGCTTTCTAAAATTCCAGCAAGAGATTTGGGGACTCAAGTTACCCATGAAATGTGACAGAATTCCTTGTGCTCCTATATACTTCTCTGTCACCAGAGGAAACTTTGGGGACTTAGAACACCAAGAAATAATGCCCTTTAGAAATTCTTTTTTTTTTTTTTTCTGTTAAGAGGCTGTTCAGCTTTGAAGGAGGATGCTGGAGAGGGGCGATGACCATTGGTTCTCACACACATTTAAGTGTGGCTAGTTTTCTGGGGAGATGCTCAAGGAACCGCATTGTTAAGGAAATAAGGTTTAAACCTTATCTTTCTCTTAATTAAATAGGAGATTAGAATCATCTGGACTTTAGGAGCAGAACACTAGTATGTAAAACATATGGGAGAGTCCAGAGAGGACAAAGTTAAAAATCTGCTTTTAAGTTCTGACTCTGCACCAGTTCCTAGTCTCTCTTAAGACTCGCTTTGTGAATCTGTGAAAATGGGAGTAAAATCCACCTCACAGATCTATCATGAGGTTAGGTGAGAAGATGTGGGTGAGTCCTACTGTGACATCAAGAGAACTTAATAAACTTTTTTTTTTTTTTTTTTTTACTTTCACACAGTTCTGAGGGGTGGATTCAGGCTGTTGTCAGGGAACATTTGTCTTCTGTGACTTTTCTTTGAAGGGGGCAGTGCTGAGCAAACCCACCAGTGTGACTTTCCTGGCCTTACAGGTCAGAAGAAAAGCCTACAGATCTAAAAAGGACTTCTGTAGAGAAACTAGGAATCACATTTTGAATACACTTCGTATTTATAAATGTGCCCTTCATTTATTTCCAAAACAGATAGATTTAAAGAGGCCTGAGATTTATTCCTTATTCAGGATCACTGTATGTAATTAATTCCAGGTTTGGAAGCTTACAAATAAAGTTTTAAAAAATTTTAGTGAGATCCAAAAAATTCCTAAGTGAATAAAACACCTTTTTGCTTCAAAAAATCATTTTGGAAAAGGTTAGCTGACCAGAGTGGTGAAAACTTCTTTCTCATTATAACATTTATTTGCATTTGTACCACGTGGGATTGAGTTGAGTTGAAGGCGGCTGCATGGAAATGGTGGAAGGCATCGTGGGCTTTCTTCTACACATCATGTGGAGATTTGTTGGAAGCCTGGGCTCCAGCAAGAATCATTGCTATCCAAGTAAAAATGAATCGCCTTGCTTCGCTGATCTCTTTGTTTTTTTCTAGAGGGTAAGCTCTCTGCTTTCTGGATCGCACCTAAACACCTATTTTAGGTTAAAAAATTTCTTAACATTTTTACCTCTTATAACCTTGTGGATAAAATGCTTAAGCAAAATTTTTAAGAGCTGCTAGATTGAAAAGTAAGATTTAGAATCCTTTGGCAATCAAAGGATTGAGCTGGGAAGACTTGCTCATGACTGCAAGAGGCTGCCCTGTTAGAGAATCTGCTCTTTTACTTACACCTGTCACCCTTGTCGCTCTGGGCTTCCAGCTGTTCCCCTACCCAACCACCAATCCTTTACTCTTCCTAACCCAGGTACCAGCAAGCACTCTGTTTCCTCACGGTCTCTGCCTGGGGATGGCCATTCTCCATCACTCAATCTTCCCAAGATATATTATTACAGGAAATTAGCTAATAATAATGTTGATATCTGTTTCTTTCAGCTCTATCTTCAGAGTCCCTGACTATGCAAATACTCACTTTTCCCACTGAAACTTTTCACGTGATATCTTCTCCTCTGTTTGACCTGCCAAAATGCAAACCTATTCATTTAAAATCTCTTGAGTAATAGATTATCTCTGTGGAATCACATGGAATTTGCTAAATCTTTCCTGAAGCACTTTACTATAGGATGCCACATATATATCTACTTGAATTTCCCCAAACTGCACTATTAGTAGAACAAACACTGATGATTTTTCTAAGTGTTTCAGAGAGTGAACTGGTGCTAAAAATAAAGAATCCTTTTCAAGATGAGAAAGAAAATTAGGCAGACTTTGAAGATAATTGAAAGACCCTATAGTCATCAAAATGAACTGGAATATTTTAAGAGCTCACTGCTTGTTCTCATAGCCACAGGATTTATATTATTTAATTCCTTGGACTCTAAATATATGTCTTTTTCACTTTTCTGTTTTCTACATCATTAAAACTCAATACTCATTAAGTTCCCCTCTTGTGCTAGAAGATATTATATATCACTGGGTAGGACTTGAAATGGACAGAAAGAGGCACAAGACTTCATCAGCTCTGACCACATCTCTGCTCTATTTTTAAGAATTATTTGCTTTATCTTTGAAGTGGATTAGCATTGAAGGCAGAAGGGAGATGGGGGTGGTGGGCCTCAGAGAGGTTGGCACCATCTCTGGTAGAATTTAGGATGTAAATGTAACTATATTTTAACTATATTTTGTCCTCCATATGTAATTTTGGACAATGTGTACTTATTTTCCAACATCCATCAAAGAACTTCCTGATTCTTACTGATTCCCCCGATTCATTCAACACACACTTGCCAAGCATCTCAATATTCACAGCACTGGTTTAGCCAGAGGGGAAAGCAAAGCCATAGAATATAGCACCCCACCCCCAATTTGTTCACAGTTGCAACTGGGGAGAAAATACATAAAACACAATATATTAAGTAACAGCGAACAGTAAAAGAACAAATGAAGATATTAAATACAATGAGAGCCACATCAGTGCATTTTCAAGGGGCTCAGAGGGAGGAGAGAGCACAAATGTGGAGGTAGCAATTTGGTGGAGCGGAGGAAGTTTTATGTGTTGGTTATTCACACACACACACACACACACACACACACACACATGCACGCATGCACGCACGCACACACACACCCATTTTCTGCCCTGCTCCTGAGTCTTGGAAGGCTGACTTCCATGGACTGCATCACCAGCTCCCTTACCCTCTGGCTTCCTATTGGTTCAACCAGTGGGAAGCTTGCCAAACAGCAGGCAGGTGGAGAGGCTGGTGTAGTTCTCCCTCATCCTCTCCACTTTTGGCCATAGCTCTTTTTTAAAAAAAAAAAAAAAAAAATTTATTTATTTATTTATTTTTGGCTGCGTTGGGTCTTCATTGCTGTGCGCAGGCTTTCTCTAGTTGCAGTGAGCAGGGGCTACTCTTCGTTGTGGTGTGCGGGCTTCTCATTGCTGTGGCTTCTCTTGTTGCGGAGCACGGACTCTAAGCGTGTGGGCTTCAGTAGTTGTGGCACATGAGCTCAGTAGTTGTGGCTCGCAGGCTCTAGAGCGCAGCCTCAGTAGTCGTGGCGCATGGGCTTAGCTGCTGCGCAGCACGTGGCATCTTCCCGGACAAGGGCGGGAACCCATGTCCCCTGCATCGGCAGGTGGACTCTCAACCACTGCGCCACCAGGGAAGGCCTGCTACGGCTTTTGAGTGCCACTGTCCTGCCTCCTGCTGGGACTCTGATTGACACCAGAGGTTTTCTAGGTGCAGAAAACAATGGATGGAGACCAAGCGCAGAAACAAGCTTGGGCAAACCCAGTCAGAGCAGAGGAATGGGTTAAGTGAGAGGATGTACCACACAAGGTAAGTTTGGAGAAGATGGTAGAGGCCAGGTAGGGGAAGACATCAAATACCAAGATGTTGGAGTCTTGTGAAAAGGAGAAGTCACGGGAGATTTGGGGGTTAAAAAAATCATAAGACAAAATAGTGTAGAAAAATCCATCTGGTAGTTGAATACAGATTAGAATAGAGGCAGGAGAGACTGGTGGTCAGAGAACTGTTTGGGAAGATATGACATAAATCCTGGAATTTTTGTTGAGGAAGCGTCCTGGTCTGTCAGGTAGAAAGCACTGAGAACGTGAGGTTCCAGCCCTACAGACACTCCTGAGGCTGAAGAGGTCACAGCTTGGGTACCCGCTGAGATTTCCAATATACAGATACATAGGAAATAATTATTGGCTTCCTTTGGATGATTGTAGAGAACACCTTAGCAGCTGCGAACACACCTTTGCACAACAAAGGACTTGGCAGCAAGGACCATTTTAAAGGGGACATGTTTTCAGGTTAGTAATGTGTTTTGAATTAGGGATCCAGATATTACATTTCTTACAGATGTTGGAAGAGCATCTGCATTTCCCTGATTAGTTTCTGGTGGCTGCAGCTGTGCCCCAGTGTTAAGCTGTGGTCTGGAAGTCCCACAGTTTGGATGCTGCAAGTAGTTAAGCTGTGGGGTTTTTGGTCCTCTGTAAACACAGTTGACTGGAGATTATGGGAACCTTTCAAGCACAGGTCTCAACTTTGCTGAGAGAGTCTAATTTGAAGTCCCACAGGCAGAGATGATACATAATTTTACAGAATGAGGTCTCTGAGTGATGATCAGGGCTCTTCCTCCTTGTTCATGTGCATAGGTGGACTTCAATATGGTATCGCCGTAATAAAGAAAGAAGATGCATAAAGATGCTAAGAACAGGGCTTCTCAACAGTGGCATGATTGACATTTTGGGCCAGGTGATTGCTTGGGAGCTGTCCTGTGCATCGTAGGATGCTTCGTGAAATCCTTCGCCTCTACCCACTAGATGCCAGTAGTACTCTACTTCTCCCTCACAGTTGTGACAACTATAAAAAACGTCTCCAGACACTGTGAAATGTTCCCTGGGGGCAAAATCAGACCTTGTTGAGAACCACTCCTAAGAAAAAGCAATAATAAAAGCACTCTCATTGGTAAGTTAAACAATTCTTTGCAAGTGGCCAGTGATGCCCATTCGTAAGAAACAGAGCGGTAAGAGCTTGGTGTGATACAAATTAAATAGAGAAATTAATTGACCCATGACCTCAGCAACACCAGCATGATGCTTTCACTCCCTAATCAATCAGCTAAAGACAACGGCAAGCAATACACTTTCTGGCTAGGGAGTCAACAGGACCATCCATGGCTATTTCACTTCAGCTTGGGAATTTCTTATTGGAATTACCATGGAAACTACTGACGCCTTGCTGCTGTTTCATCGTATGGTCTTGGAGTTTGATTATTCATTTAGGACAGGAAAAAAGAATCCATATTTCTCTGTCCTTAAAAGGTTTTGGAGACTCTCTAGTAGCTAGAAACATCTAGGAGTCTCTAGATCAATGTTTTTCAACACTGGCACATTAGTTGTATCCCATTTGTAGATCAGAAAATCATTAGTGAGCCATGATCAGTATTTTTTTTTAATGAAATGAAATAAAATTGAAAATACTAGATTGCATCACACAAAGTAGGAGTAAATATTGGATTGAAGAACTTTTCATTATGTGTGTGTGGGTGTGTTTGTGTGATGGGTTGTCATGTCTTCCAACAAATCCTGGTTAAGTTTTGAAGATCACTTCTCTTTATGGATTAAGAAAGAGAACTTTTGGTTATTCACTACTGGCAAATCATTTGGTTTGGAATCATCACATGGAAAAACCTTCCGCTCGATGTAACCTATAACTCAACCACTTTTCTCTGGGTTCTTACAAAGTGACAAAATGCCTGATGATTATGAACAAGGCATGATGCTAGGAGCTGTGGGGAGTTTAAAGATGAAGAGAATATAATTCATGCCTTCATAATTTAAGAAATGCAAGTTTCAAATTCTGGTTGATGATGATGATGAAGCTTTGCAGGTTCTAGTTGACAAATATGTGGAACAGGTATGGGCTGCTGTATGACTCCAGAGATCTCTGAGGGCTGGGACTGCTTGTGAAAGCTGCATGGGAAAGACAGGGTTAGGGTGTGCTCGAGCCCATAACCAAAAGAAAGTGTGTGGGTTTGTGTGGAAGGGGAGGTGGGGGCCATCCAGGCTGGTGGTAGAATGTGATGGGAGACGGTGAGTGGACGGTTTGCCAGAAGGTTTTTATCTAGGTAGTTTAGAGTAAATTCTAAAGTTTACTTTAGGGGCCAAATTTGAGGGTAGTCCAAGGACTCTGACTTTTCTTCTTAGTCTGGCAAAATCATGGAAGGCTTTGGGACAGGGGTTCCAAGATGAGCAGGGTATTTAATTTATTCTTTCACTGAACAGAGTTATCAGTCACTTACTATATAAAGAAAAGGGATGACTGAGGTCAAAAGATGCATAATATCTGGTTCTTTACTCAGATTTCTTAAGTCCAGAGAGAGAACCATACACACTAGTAGCCTCTGGAGTAAGACAAAGAAGGGCTTACAAGCAATCAGAGGAAGGGGAGATTGAGTTTGCCTGATCCTTCAAGGATTTTTATTTGTAGAGATGGGCAAGGACTTTATTAGGAGCAAAGTCAGAGATTAAGAAAGAGGAACGAGTGATTAATCCAGTTGGGTTGGGGCATAAACGTGTGAAAGTGAATCTTTGAAGATAAGACTGGTGAGGCTATGGGGACCCCAGGAAGGAAGCCCTTGGACACCCTTTGGTGTGTGTCCTCCCTTTGGCTGCCAAGAGTCTGTCCACCTGGAGACATGCAGTCAGACTGCTGCTTTAATGTGAGCAGTCCGGAGGTCCAGTGCAGAATGGAACAGAGTAAGAAACACTGGATTTCGAAGCATTGCACTGTGACCTCCTGTTGTACCCCATGCTTCATCACACTCTGTAGTCCAGGGTGAGCCAGGCTTTTTGTACCTGGGATTGAGGGAACCAGGTGAGTGTCAGCAAGTTAACAAAGAATAGCAAAGCATGATGGCCAGTGCATTTTTCATTGGATGAAAGGCGAATAGAACAATAAAAGGATTTTTTTGTTCAACTCCTTTTTCTTTAAGTGATTTTTTTTTTGATTTAAACACTGAAAAAAAAAAAAAAACAATAAAAGGGCAATATTCACACCACTCCTAAAACATGACATCAAGTCTCCACTTTATTTCTAGGGCCCACAGCCCTGGAAAGCAGCTTGTACAATACCAGATTTCTAGAGTCTTTGTATTTCCTTACCTCTGTGGATCAATAAATTAAGCAACACATCGATACCGAGATAGCAGATGAACATCTGTCAGGGAGGACGGGTCCCGGGGGCTTTGTGCTCTGGTATGGAAAGTGTTTGATCTCGGTGTGCCGTCATAAAAGATGGGAGAGAGTTTATTATCTTTTATGATCCTGACTTACTAACAATACCTGACAGGGTGATTGTGTCTCAGCCTCTGGTTGGAACTTGGGATGTTCTCGTTGGCTTATGCCTGTACGAGGAACAGGACTTGCTGGTGAAACATCAAAACAAGCTATAATATGCCTTTGACCACAGGATTCAGAACAGCTGCGGGGCTTTCTCCTATAGGGGGCTGGCAGGAAGAAGAAAACGAAAGTAGAGCAATCAATCTCTACAGCATTCTATATATTAATAACGTTTGCCATCTCCAGACACTGTCTAATCAATACCGGATGCAGGAGTTTGCAATGGTTTGTAAATACTTCGCGTGCCTCGTTGAAACAGCCTGAGCCCATGGCCTGGGGAAGGGGGCGTCCATAAATGCTCGTCCTGTGCATCCTCTGGTGCCTGGGCAGTAAAGGTGCTAGGACCTGTGACTAAAAAGCTAATTCTTGACATTTCGTCACAAGAACCGACTCCCAAAGAGGCTGGACAGCCCGCTGTTTTCCCTCCTTTTGTCTCACACTTGTTTCTGAGTCCTTCAGTGAATCCTAAGAGTTCTCCCATGAGAACAGCAGAGGAGAAGCGGGGTGCAGCCGCCAGGGAGAGCCTGTCGGTCAGAACCCACAGGACGATCTGAGGTCCAGAAGACAAACGTTGATTTCATGGAGTTCTGGGATTAGAGATGATTGTAAACACTTGGGAGACGCACTGAGTGCAAACGTTTGTAAAACAGTAAAAGTACAAACGAAAATCATCTAATGCCATTGAAGAATGTTATTTAGTTTAAGCTTGAAGGCACAGAGAAGGATTTTCCTCTTTGGAAGGTTGAATTGCTGGTAGGGATTGGGGAGCCGCCAAGCAGTTCTTGCTAGCACAAAAGTAGGATGTAGCAAACACAGGTAGGGGTGCTGTGGGAGAGGCATTTAGGCTTTCACAGAAAATTTCAGTGTAATAAGTGGATTTATTTTGATGCAGTCAGCTGTCATCAGTAAACTTTTCCAGTTCTCGTGTGCACTGTTTTAAAAAATTCATCAAAGTAAGTCTTTGCTGCAAACAAAAACAAAAAAAGCAAAACTCCAGCCCCAAAGTTCAGCCCTTTTGCTTTCGACAACTACCTTCCCTGTACTCCCCCTGACATATTTTGGCAACGTCATTTAAAGACTAAATCTGCTGAGAGGTTGCCAAGTAAAAGTGTGTGCACACACATGCATCTAACAAGCTGAAAACAAAAGCTGAGGTGGCAGTTTGCTCATAAACCAGGTAATTAAGCATGTGCCAAACTACCTGTGGGGGACCCTGGATTTATCAGTAGCTTTTATTTACTGTTTAATAGTATAGCATGTTATATAAACCTTTAAGTAAAACAATTTGATTATAAAAAATAGCCTTTTCAAAGTCACAGTACCTCCCCTACAGAGTTCTAAAATCAGTGGAAAGTGGGCAGCATCCATAAACACGGGGACTTATGTCAATAAATGTTCTGCCCACCCGGGTACCTTGTTACCCGAGAGGTGTGTAAGGGCCAAGGTTTAAAAACGAAGATGTTTGCCAGTTCTCCTTCTATCACTAGGATCTTAGAAATGTAGATATATTTCAGCACAAATGTGAAAACTTCTTTTTTCGATGGATCTACTTGAAGGGTAGTCCTTTCTGCCTATATTTCTTTTTTTTTTTTTTAGATGTATGTGGGCCTCTCATTGTTGTGGCCTCTCCCGTTGTGGAGCACAGGCTCCGGACGCACAGGCTCAGTGGCCATGGCTCACTGGCCCAGCCGCTCTGCGGCATGTGGGATCTTCCTGGACCGGGGCACGAACCCACATCCCCTGCATCGGCAGGCGGACTCTCAACCACCGTGCCACCAGGGAAGCCCTCTGCCTATATTTCTTGTTTCTGTATTTTCTTATTTTTTCGAGGCTGATTTTTGCTCATGGGACTGAAGCAGTGGTGCTGAAACCTGGCTGCACATTGGAACCATCTGGAGAAGTTTCAAAAGTACTGATGCCTGGGCTTCCCTGGTGGCACAGTGGTTGAGAGTCCGCCTGCCGATGCAGGGGACACAGGTTCGTGCCCCGGTCCGGGAAGATCCCACATGCCGTGGAGCGGCTGGGCCCATGAGCCATGGCTGCGGACCGCGTACTCAAAAAAAAAAAAAAAAAAAAAAAGTACAGATGCCTGGATTTCAACCCCAGAGGTTCTGATAATAATTAACCTAGGGTTTGATCCCCAGATTAGAATTAAAAAAAAAATTACCCAGCTTGAATGTGCATAGTGATGACCTGGGAATCTCTGCAAAACCTGGCTCCGTAGGAGGGTATGGGGGGGTGTCTATATTTTTAACAAGCTCCTGGGTGATGTTGCTGCCGCTTTCTGAGAACACACTTCTTGAGCAATGGGTGTTTCAGATGAATCTTTGAACTGTGACGGTTGATATGGAAGGGAGACAGAAGGTGGTGTGGAAGGCTCTTTCCACTGTCCTCTTAAGTCTCACACTGTGGAATTTCTGGGCCCATTGGCTTAGATCGTTTCACTGCTTCTAGTGTAGGTAAATCCTGTTATAAGGTTAAGATTTTCCTCAGACAACAACGATCTGGTCTCGAATGCACCATGCTGAGTGGTGGTTCACTTAAGCTAAGGTGTTTCCAGGGATGGCTAGAGGCAGCAAAAGGAAAGAGAAACACATGTTCTAACCTTGGTTGAGCCCTTACTATGTGCCAGGAGCTATGCCAAGTTCTTTGTGTACTTGTGCGATTGATTCCGGGAAGGTGAGATTCTGTCTCCCTTTTCATAAATGCGGAAACCATGGCTAAAGCGGAGAAGTTACTCCACCAAGAACAGAATTAATGGGTTGCGGGTGGGGATGATGTCTCTGTGCTGTCCATCCACGCTTTCGGGGTCCTGGCTACTCCCTGCGCCAGCCACAGTACCTGTCCCTCTTTGGGAGCCTGGCTTGTCCCGTTGGGATGACCTATCTTCCCATTCTTTATCAAGACAATAAAGTCTTCTCTTTGGCTGGGTCACAGCTACTCTGGTAAACTGATTTATGTTCACATATTTTAAAGGGTTTTGTGGGTTCATTATCATTGTCCCGTGACATAATTATTAAGTGTTTTCTCTTTCATCTTCATTTAAAAAGGATGAAGTTCTGATTGAGTTTCACTGTTTGCTTGGCGGCTCTTAAGCGATGCCAAAGTAACCAGTCAGTTCATTAAGAAAACAAATCTGTCAAGTGGCGTATTTGAGATCTTGCGGAACAAGCAACTGCCTGACTGACCATGTTGTTTTCTTTTCCTCCGGTTTGGTTGGCATTGGATGAACCTGACCACAGACTCTTAAGTACTTATTTTTAAAAACCTACCCGCTGACCTGCATCCAATCCGGGTGGCTTTCTTGGTGCACACAGTAATGTCATTCATCACTGCTGGCTGAGGAGGATATAGGGGGGAGGGGAGGTTAGAGCCTGAAGTCTCAGGCAGGCCCTCCCACCCTCGGCTGACCCTACACCTTCCACTCTTCATCCCTCCAATCCCCAGGGCTCCCTTGGGGAGCAAGATGGGGATTGTTCTCTTCTTCTTCCCTGTTGAAACTTTCTAAAGCTTGGGGCACGGACTATGCAGATATTTGTGTTGGGGAGAGAACACTGGTTCTGATGGATGCATGAAACAGGTAGCAAAGACTTCAGTTGCCACTCCCTGCCCAAAGCTGCCTCTCCCCACAGCTGCAACTGCTAAAGCAATCTTGTTCTTTTGTTTTCCACACTTAAAGAAAGGCCTTCAGCCAAAGGGTGGCCCCTGACCTTGCTTTATATTTCCAACGTGCATTTTATTAACTCCTTTTTCATATGGTACATATGGAGCCTGCCTCCAGATGAGAAGGAGGTGAATTTTGCGATCCTAATGGAAAGAGCAGCGGTGAGCCATGAGAGATGCGATGAACAATTTTTGTAGCAAGTATATCGCTTGTGTTGAGCTGAGCTCCGTTTGGGTAAATGAGCTGCAGGCAGAGATGACAGAAATGCATTCAAGTTGTACAAGCCATTTTAGTTTAAAAACAAATACAAACCAACCTACTATTAGCCATGCATTTGGAAGTCTTCTTAGAAGGGGAAAAAGTCATTTTGACTAGAAGATAATTGACGAGAACTAAAGGAAGATGCTCTGCCTGGTGATGGAACATTTACTTTTGTTCTGCAACTTGGCAGTTCACTGGGGCTGACTTAGGAAGAAGCTGGAGTACTGTATCGCTTTAAAAAACGAATCCAAATCAAACTCCATCTTGCAAACCCTTTCATTGATTTCTAACAGCCCTGTTTTTTATATAACAACAGCCTGGAAAATGATTTCTGTCTATGGAGGAATGATATACTGCCGCTTTTTTTTTTTTTCAAAACCAAAGTTAAACTTTTTTCCTTGTGTTTCCCCCCAGAGCGTGCGCCTGTGTGCAGGGGTGTCTATCTAATTGGCCACAAGTGGGAATGAAACTAAATAAAATCACTATCCATGGGAGGCCTCTAAATATGCCTTTTTAATTTGAAAATTTTTGTGGGTTATAGTGTAATTCAAGCTTTTCAAGGTTTATTAGTGCATAGCTGTTCACGGGGGCTCCCCGAGCTCAAGACTCCCAGTCCGATCCGCCTGCCGTGGGTCATGGTGCCTTTCATGTGCCGAACGCCCTACAGTGACACGACCTTCAAAAAGGCCTCCCTCCCATCAAACACACATCAATAAAGGTGACTGAAGGGAGTTGAAGTTGGTAATTTGTGCTGCTGACTTGACACCGCGTTCGACATTCCCGCTCCGAGGAATTCTGACAATTCACTGCTCTGCCCCGGGACGCGGGGCATGACGATAAAGATGTTGCTGGCAGACGGGAGTCAATGCCAGGGACCTGTCGCGCCCGCGGCTGCGGAGTCAAAACACGCCGCTCTGGGTAATTAATCGCTGCGAGAGGAAACGGACCAATGGCGCCTTCTGCTGTGAAACTGTTAATGGGGAACTTATGGAGAGAAAATCAAGTCCTCCCATCCAAATTGGAATGTGAAAGAAATCTGTTGGAAGGTGATGACAGAAGTGAAGTAAAACAGTTGTTTCCTGATCCGCGTGCCAGGTGTGTCTCATACTGCGATAAATAAGATCTGCGTCTTACACGCCAGAAATTGGGGATATTACAAGCGTTTATTATGGGGAGGCACACACAAAAATCTGCGCTTGAAGTGCTTTGTTTCTCCCGGCACCAAACAGTGAACGGTTAGGGCACAAAAGCCTGGAGCTGCTAATTCCTTTGTTTAGTTTCTAGCCAACCTGGCCTATTGAAAGCTTAAATTCAATTTTATTGTTAAGGTATTTATTAACTGATTATGAAAAGACATTAAAAGACTCAAAATTGGCTCCTTACCTTGATTAATTCTCCCCTTTCCTTACACCACAGAAACAATCCGTGTGTTTGGACGGAACTGTTCACCACCTTGGCATTACTTGTTTCAGCTCTCACCTCTGCTCCAGCCAGAGCCTTAAATTAAGGGAAGTTGTGAGAGCCGGGGGGCTTAGGGTCACCATCGTTCCCCACAGCTACAGTTGTGTGCAGTGCTGACGTTCACTTTAAAATTGCTGCCGTGTTTGACCTGAGGAGGGTGTGTGACTGATTCCTGACAAGTTTTGAAAGTGGCTCACCCTTACTTAAGAGGCTGTTGCTAAAATGTTCATGTGCACACGTGTGAAAATGCACACTCCAGGGAAGAGGGGATGTGATGTACCCCTCAGGGACTTAGGTAGCTTGTTTGTGGTTTGATCTCGGCTCTCCATGTTCAAATGATCATTCCACGGAAATGATTTTCCTTTCTTGTTTTTTAAAGTTTTAAAGTATTTCGATGTATTTCATTGACCGATTGCTTTCTCTAGAACCTTCAGGAAGAAGAGATAGACAATATTTTCTTCTTAAGGACAAAAGAAAAATCTTATGAAAAATCATTGAACATCGTGACCATAAATTATAATCTTTTTCACTCTATAAAATATAAATTTATTTAAAAATATATATCTTTTTGACAATGGAATTTATTTATTGAAACTGAAAAGTTTTGTTTTTTAAGAGCAATAATTAATTCTTGGATAAACCTTACTGGCTGCAATCCTGCCAGTAGTCAAAGCAGGATTTGCAACTAAAAAAATAAAGGAATTTTAATAACTTTGAAAACACAAAGTATCCAGCTACTGTTGAATCATATATTTTATTAAAATCTTTGGTTTCAGTACCACATCTCCTTGCTCCTGTGCAGTCATTTAAAACTGGTTTAAAAGATGAGGAAGCTTAATTCTTAAAGAGGCCCCTTAAGCATATTAAGGAAGTTAAACATACTTAAGTAGATTTGCCTGCATAACAAGTACGACTTACAAAATTATAAAATATCAAGCATAGCTATGCTTCTCTCAAGGATCAACTATAATTTTTGTACTCATGTGTATCATCGGGAATTTATAGAACTAGTACTGAAATTTTGAAAAAGATGTCACTTTAAAAAAAAATATGAGTATGGCCAATTTGAGGAAATTGCAGCTTGGTATCATTTGACTTTTTTTAATGTTGAGTTACTGCTAATTTCAAAAATTTAAAATAAATGCTCACTAAAACTAATGTTCTTACCCTGCACAGTAGTCTCAATGTAAAGTTATCAAAATAAGGGTGGTTGTTTGCCATTTAAAGTTGTCTTGTTTATTTCACAAAAATGTTACTTGAGAGATCAAGTCACTATTTCTGAAGTAAAAATAGTTTTTCTTATTTGTTATTCATAATCAATAATCTTTTAAATAATATTCTTTATGCAGTACTTGTTTAGGAAAAATAAGAGTTATTTTATCTGAATTATTCTCATTGGAATTAATTTACCAGTCATTTTCCCTTCATTGGTGAAGAAACATAAAAATGGGATTTTGTAGTTACCATGCATCTTGAAAATGTAAGATCAGCCTGTTTATTTTTCAGTCTTTTGATAGGGTATTTCTTTCATTCATTTCATTCACTCACTCATTCGACAAGGATTGAGTCTCTATAATGGGCATTTTGGGATCCTAAGGACTGATAGTAGTAATAAAACACAATCTTTCTCTTTGAAAATCTTGACCAAACAGAGGAATGTATATAAAAAAAGTGGATTTGGGGAAAAAAACATGACCCAACTACCTGTTTTGCCTCTTCATACCTTGAGTGGAGAATCAGAGAATAATAATCTACAAATGATTCATGTTTGACTGTGGGTAAAACCATCTACACGATTGTCTCATCTCTCCTCCCACTGATCAGTCTCTTGGCCTCTTTTCTGTCTCTGTCTATGGCCCTTTCTCCAAATCTCACAGCACACACCTCACGTCTAATAGATCCACAGCCCACAGCCCTTTTCTGATGGTTCCTGATGTCCAGCCAGTGTCAAATCACAGCCTCTCTGCCTCTACATGGTCTGCTTTGGGCAGAAGAAAACACAGTCCCCACAGAGGGTGTATCTACTTCTGTGACCTCCCCTACTGGGCTGTGTTGGGTTCTAGGCATATAGAAGACTTTCGAGCAAAGGAGGCAACTGAAGAACAATCCCATGTCCTTCAGAAAGTCCCCCTGGGCATCCAAATGGCAAGAATGATGGGGCCTTGAAGGAGCTGTCTCTTAGTAACAGAACACCCATCCTCACCCTGGGCTGCCCCAAGCCGATGGTATTTGGCAGGCAAATATTATCTGGTGCCGGACTGCAGCCAGCACATCTCCCACTGCCCGAGTCAAGGCCTGTTGGCAGCTACAGGACTTAGGTGTCGCTGACTGACGCATGATTATGGTGGACAGAAAAATGTAGACGTATTAGCAAAGTCAATATTATGGAAGCCTCTGTCTTCCCAAATATTGCAAATTAAACGATACTTCTAGGGTATAGCCAATTACATTCTCTGTTTTTACGACCAGTCACAAATGTATTTTTTATTAGCTGGTGTGTTCAATGTTTTGAATGCATAGCCCTTATTTCGATCTCATTTTAGTTTGTGGTAAGTGCAAAAGGATTTTTGCTGACTTGAAATAGTGAAGCTGCTCTCTGGGAACTGAACCGC
>NW_006794635.1:1964892-1980032 GCF_000442215.2 Lipotes vexillifer
GAACCGCTCGGACTGTGGCACTGAGAGTTTATTCCACAGCCTTCTGTGACTCTTGACTGTAAATTAGTCTGTGAAGTGGTGTTTATTGCTGAACCGGGAGGTTAAGGCAGCCTGATTCTATGTCTGTGCAGGAGGAAACGCCATGTCGCCCCCATGAGCAATTATCCTGTCCCCTGTTCACAGCTTAATCTAGCTCCAGCTAAGAAGAAAGAGGAGATGGCCTGTCTTCACTACAGACTTAGCTACCATGCGTTTTCAATGTTAATTAGAAATTTTGTTCACTGGAAAAGTGACTTCTTCCATAAGTCAGCCTTCTGCCAAGTGGGCGGCATCTGGTAAGGCAACTTGAGGTGTCTTTGTGGATTTGATCTCTAATTTTACCCATGGGACAACACACAAGCGGGACTCTTGCCATGAGCTCAACTCTATTGCCTGGTGCCATTTTCCCTTCTTTATACATTTAAAGCTCTGTATGGCAGGAGAGAGACTGTTAGGATCCTGGGGCTCTGTGTAATTTTTTTTCTAGAAATGAAAATCCTGCTTATCCTAAGGGACTTTTTCTTATGTTAAGAAGGATGTAGTGAATGAAAACCAGAATGAGATCAGCAGGTCAATGTCTTTAAAGTTGGTCATAAAATGTATCACAACAAAGAATCCATGGGGTAGGAATGGCATGCCAAAATACTCTGTCTTTGTTCTTGGACACTTCTCTGTCACAAGGACAGCATACTTCTGGTTCTCTTCAAAATCATTTGCCTTATATTTTTCATGCACAGGCACAGGCTGAAGTCTTACAATGCCTAGGTTCAATTTCCTCTTAGGAAAATAAAGGATGCCCTCATGTCTTCTCGCACTCAACCAGAAATGCTCATTGTCTCTGAAACGAGCTGTTCTCTAAGAAACAGCATCTCAAGCGTGGTCCAATGTGCTCTGAAACGATGAGTTGCCTCTAGGGAAATAGACTTCTCATTACTAGCAAATTTCCAGGCTATCACTCAGTTTTCCCCCTCTTTATCCCGTGTCTATGAGTTTTGTTTCTAGGATGAAATAACATCTCTCCTTTCTTTCTTTCCTTTTTCTTTTTTTCCCTTTTCAGCTCTCAACTTTCTTTGCTTCTTAAACAAGACTTCAGCAAGACGCCCTTATTGGTTAACCTTTCCGGGTTCTCTGTTAGCTTAACTTAGTTTCTCTTTCTTTTTTTGCCTCTGATTATTCACACGCTGTGCTGGAGGTCCAGACAAGAAAAGCCGGAAAACAGTATGGAGAGGAGGTTGAATGTTTTTCCACTCCATTTATTTTAAGAACCTAAAACCTTTTCACCATGTTGTAGGACAGCCAAGAACTCTAGGGTGATCTTTTGCATCTTTTTCTCCTTCCCACTTTCTTCCCTGCCTGTCCAAGGAAAACGATTGGGGTGGATTGAAGCTGGCAGAGCTTTCTAGTATCTTCCTTATTTTGAACTGCTTTTCAAAAACTGCCTGAAAGACCATGTACATCTCCCAGTGAAATCATATTAGAATTCCCTAACCACTCTCCTCTTATTCCATGATATGCCAGTGACTTTTTCCAACTAGAAACCGCTGACCTTTTGGCTGGCCTATCATACTACAAGCTCATTCATTTAATAGACATTTGACGAGCACACACTATGTGCTAAACCTTATTCATATAAGGCTGCTGCTGGTTTCTCAGACTTTTCGTGCTGTCCTAGAGCACATCTTTGTTTTTTGACACATAGGTTTTTTTTTTCAATTTTAATCCAAATTTCTTTGAAACAGTCTTCATCTCATGAAGCAGCAGTCTGTTTTGACCCTTCAACTTGCCAGAGTGACAAAGAGAGTGTCTTCCCTAGAAGTGTGTTGATATTATTGAGTCTGGTTAATGGTGATCTGGTGGGGTTCTGGGGCAGGGGACAGTGCTGTGGCCATAGTCCCCAGAGAGGTCTCTCTCACACTTTAAACCATGACTATCTTTGACATCCATTCTGCCTTAGCTCTCTCTTTCTATCAGGGAGTTACATGAAAATGACAGGAAGACTTTTTCACAATGGGAATCTATTTTCTAATTAATACATTTGAAAGGGGCCCTTTGGAGTTTGGAACTCAGATTTAATCTGGCTGCAGAAAGCCCAGGTTTAACCTCTGCACTCTGTCTCCTCTCTGAAGGCTGGAGAGTTTACAACCCTAAGTCCAAGGTCACGTGGCTTGTTAGCAGCAGACTGGGGCTAGACCGCGGGGTTCCTGAGTTCCACTTCAGCACTCAAGCCACACACCCCGTGGAGTAACAGCCTATGTAGCCCAAGGCACCGTCTGCCATATTACTCAACAGCTCTAGCCTTGACTTTGTTCAGCGTCAGTCATCTTTAGAAAGTTTTCAAAAGGATTGCCAGAGCATTCTTCTCCAAGTCCATTTGAGAACATAGAAATAAACCTTGAGATAAAATTCCATAGCTTATATTAAATTTGTGCTCAACGTTGCCTCACTCCTGACTTAAACTTCAGCCTTAACCAGGTTTCTTGGGATTGTTAAGTCCAAATTAAAAGCTAGCCGACTCTGTCTTATATTCAAAAATGCTGGTGCTGTGTTTGTGTTGAAGTGAGGACAGGGAGAATTAGTGTTCTTCTGCTATAGGGAGGTTTATGGGATGAGAAAGTAGCAGCATCCGACCTCAGGAATTCCCAGGAAGTAAGCCCTGCTGGGGAAGACTGCTCCCCCACGTGACGACCCAGTGGATCGGAGTGAACACTTGAGTCCTGGCTTTGGGAGGCGGGTTAAGGAGGACACGACAGAAGCCACCACGAGACATGGAGGAGAGAACCTGGTCATCAAGGGTGGAGAGACTCAGGTCTGAATATGGGCTCTGCCCCTTCCTGGCTGTGTGCTCTTGGGGCAGTTTTCTAGCCTTTCTGAGCCTGCTTTCCCATCTCTAAAGTGGGGCCCATAGTGCTTAATTCACAGTGAGTCATGACTGGCGAAGGAAGGGATGGATTATGTATCATACATAACACTGTGCCTGGGATGCTGGCTACGTGCCCATGCCCCTTGGTTCCCACAGGCAGGTGGCATGCTCCCTGATCCCCTGCATCTCGGATGCCTGATGACATATGCTTGACCAGTGATTTTCACACTGCAGCCTGCAACCTATTAGTGAGTTGAAAAATCGATTCATTGTTCATGGTTATGGTAGGCTGACTAATGGCCCCCCCAGAAAGATGTCCACATCCCAATCTCCAGAACCTGTGAGTATGTTACATGGCAAAAGGGACTTTGCAGACATGGTTAAGGATCATCAGAAAGGGTGATTATTCTGGGTTTTCCGTGTAGGTCCAATAGAATCACAAGGGTCCTTTTAAGAGGGAGGCGAGAAGACCAAAGGGGAAGTAGAAGCTCTTACAGCAGAAGCAGGAGGTTGTTGGAGTTATGTGAGAAAAGGGGCCACGAGCCGAGGAATGCACGTGAGCTCTTCAAGCTGGAAGAGGCAAGGAAATGGATTCTCCCCATAGAGTCTCCAGAGAGAACCAGCCCCGCTAATGCCTTGGTTTTAGCCCAGTGAGGCTTGATTTTGGAATTCTGATCTTCAGAACTGTAAGATACTAGTTATGTGGTTTTGAGCTACTAGTTTTTAGCAATTCGTTACAGAGGCCATAAGAACTAATCCACTGGCCAACATGTTATGACAAATGAAACAGAAGAGCACACGCAAGTTTGGTTTCAGTACACGTGTGTGCGTGTGCATACCCACATACACACACAGGCATATCGCATGTATGCACTGGATTGCTGTGGTACTGCACGGTATTCCTAACTGTGGCCTGGGGGGAGGCGGCCAATGCCTCCCTGGGTGTTTCTGGATGGACACGTCTTGCTCTTCTGTGCTGTACTAACAGCTTGAGGAGTCCTTGCTCTCAAGAGCGGCTGAGTTGGCAAGACCATCTTGCCTCTCCCAAACCTTAATTATTCTTCACAGCCAAAGCCAAATGAAAGTCTGGCTTATAGGAGGCATATGGAGAAAGTGCTGACTTGGGCTCGAGAGCAACATATGAGCTCATAGACAAATCACGAGGTTGTGTCTGACAGCGTTTCACATTAAAGTTAGAAGTGGTTTTTCTGTCGGTGATGTGAGTCAAGTGTGAAGTAAACTGAGGAACGCTGGGACTCAGCTGCAGCTGGAGGACCTGTGTACATATGAATTTGGCACACGGTAGGTGTGTTGCTGATAGATTCTTACAGGAAATAGACTAAAAAAAAAAATACCAGGGCCGATAGTCACTGGACTGTGTATTTGCAGGTGCGGTCTGTGAACTCAGAATGAGTTCTTTTCAGAATGCAGGCAGGACTTATCCTGAAATAAAAGTGTAACTCCTGAGTGAGGAGTAAATCTCAACCCAATGACAGCAATGGCCAGCTAGCCGAGTCCTTAATGACAGACTTTCAACATCAAACACAGCTTCAGGGCAAGTTTTGTCAATGACACCTCCTCTGTCTTAGCATCAAGTGATGGGCAAGATTTTCCAATAATAACATCTTCTGCTGGGATGTGGAGAGTGGAACCCAGTCCCACCAGAACTTGTAAAGCCTCAGGAGAACCTCTGTCATTCTGCCATAATGAAGACACATAAGGGCTTTTCCTAGATCACCTCACGCCCACCCCTTATTTCCCCTCTCTTTACTAACTAGATGCATTAGCAAGTTCCTGGTCCTGGTGACTTGGTCAGGTCTTTAGGAAGCAACATAATACAAAGATTAAGCAATTAGACTTTGGCATAAGACTGCGTGGGTTACATTACTTACTAACCACGTGGCCATGACAAGTTACTTCACCTCCCCAAGCCTCAGCTTCCTCACCTATACAATAAGAAGTAATAATACCTACCTCATTGGGTTTTTGTGACAATTAAGTGAAACATCACAGGAGGTGCTTGTTCCAAGGTAGCTGTTGTTAATATTTTCCTCTTATACTAAGGAAGTGTAAAATTATCCAGAAACATTATTTTTATAACTTATGTTTATGTTAGCCTGAATACAATGAGAACTCACCCAAAGGGACTGAAAATGTAAATATCTTTTGTTGTTGTCTTCCTCTCCTCAAGTTTAAGAGCTAGAAAGATGACAACTCAGACTGAACCCCAAAGAGGCTCATGATCCTGTGATTTCCTCCAGAAATCAGAGGTTAAGAGTGTTATTATATGATGGCGCAATTCAATTCTTCCTTTAATAAAAAACAAGTCCAGTATGATGAAACAAAACTTTCTATAATTACAAAAAGAATCCTCACCATTTGCTGCTTCATTTGGGAATCGTAAGATCTCCAGGGAATTGGGATATCATAATTTCTTCTCTCTGTGTTCAGGCCAAATCGCCACATGTCTGTGTCTTGAAGAGTCTGGGAACAAACGATGAACTGATGCTTAACACCACCTCAAAGTGTATGTTGCACCTGCATATTTTTCACCTATAAATCTTGCTATCCGTGTGGCCAGAGAGCAACTAACTAGTGAAATCTATCTGGAATTTCAACCTAAAAAGCTGTATTTTGCAAAGCCACCAAGCATTTGCTTAGGAAAGAAATTTTCTTAGCAGCTGGGGGAAAAAACTAGAAATTTCTATCAACATGGATCTTCATTTAAAAAATTGCCCTCCAATGCATGGTAACTTAAGTAGCTTCATCTTGTTAGGATTATCATGATAATAAATCAAATATATTAGTCTTCTTTTGAGTAGTGCTGGTCTCTTAAACCATCCTTGTGTTCTATATATAGAAACTCATATACACAATCTTCCAGAGGTACTGAATTCTTTGGTTTCCTCTTTGCAAAATTCTGGTAAATGCAAAATGGAAGAGGTATGTATCAGAATACTTGCGACAGGGAAAAATGTCCTCATTTTCAAAATGGAAGAATGGGTTGGCTCAAGAGAAATATTGATATATTTCTGGAAAATTTATAGTGTAGCTAATTAAACAGATCACTTGTAAACAGGATGGAAAACAATGTAGTAACCAGGATCCAGAGTTTACTAAAAATAAGTTTCACAAAACTGAGCTTAACTTTTTTTTTAGTGGGGTTAATACATTTTTCTTAATTTCATTTGGTAGAACCACTTTCCAAATAGTTAAGGATCTCAACTATTCAGGGGTTGAGTAATTCACTCATAATAATATTCATGCAGCTGCCCAAAACTGGCATGGTCCCTAAGCTAGAAGTCCAAGGATTTCAGCAAATCCTTGGGGATTTCCTCATGTACAATATGGAGAAATGTGGGTAATGATTGTTTATCTTGGCCCATTGATAGTTGCTTGAACAGTTGCTCCCAAAGTGAGTTGATTAATGGATCAATGGCAACCATGAGATGAATGGCTTGCTGAATACCAGGGGGCTCTGTCCCTGCCCTGGCTGGGGAGCCACTGAAGATTAGTCAGACCTGTGGCAAGCACAGAGCTGGAATGTTGCAGCAGTGCAAAGATGGATTAAATATTCCAGTGACAAGCTTTAAAAAAAGGGGCCAAAATCATGTGCTGACATTTAAAAATGAACAATTATGTATTTGTGTTGAAAAGCCAGTAACTCAACTACTGAATGATGGCACTTTGCTTAATAATGAAAATAATGAAAATAGACCACAATACTATATAAATAGTACAAAAATAATATAAAAATGACACCAGTACCAGCCTATCCTTGCTGAAGACTGTTTTCAGGCACTCCTAAGTGCTTGCAAGCATTATCTCAGTTCCTGTGGGAAAGAACCATGTATGATAAAAAGTAAATACAATCTGAGATTCTACAGATGAGAAGTGAGTCACCCTGTACTCTGTCGTGACCCCTCAACAACTACATAATCAGGTCTCGTTCCAGATGCCAGATGTTAAGAAGTAAGTGTGAGGAAGAGCAGCTTTGGTTGAGGAGGTAGGACTGCTTTAAGCGTGGAGCTGAGGTGGCGTGGTAGCTGGCTTCACCTACTTGGATGAGGCATAACGTGGAGGCAGGGGGGCAAGAGCCCCACCACAGGGTCGAAAAAAACATGAAGACTCTTGGCTTCCTAACCACCAGAGCCGTGAGGCTTCAACACAAGCCACTCCATGAAACCCTAAGCACTCTGGAACTGTAAAGATTCAAACTGAGGTTAAATGCCCATTTTTTAGAGATGTTGAATGTAAGATCATAAAATCAATTGAGAGAATAGAATCTATCTCTACATCTATCTATCTATTGTATCCATCTATCTACCTACCTATGTACGTATCTATCTATCTATGTATCCATCTATCTACCTACCTATGTACATATCTATCTATCTATCTATCTACCTACCTATCAATCTACCTATCTATGTATCCATCTATCTACCTACCTATGTACATATCTATCTATCTATCTATGTATCCATCTATCTACCTACCTATGTACATATCTATCTATCATCTATCTACCTATCTATGTATCCATCTATCTACTTATGTACATATCTATCTATCTATGTATCTATCAATCATCAATCCACATTATTTCTATAAAGCTTCATGGATTTCAAGACACTGATCAACAAAATCTTACTTTATGTAAGTCTTTTTTCAACTCTACAAATCCTTCATGCTAAGTTTTCTGTGGTCGATGATGTTGAAATTCCTCTTGCCCCTCTTTCTTCTCCACTAAGGTTGGAAGCACGGGGCTTGGGTCTCTCTCGTGTTCGGAGAAGAGCCTCCTGGAGACAGGCCAAGGGGGGAATTCTTTCCTGATGATTTCAGTCTAATCAAAGGGGCCGCTGTGATGACAACTATGCTTCCAGGTCATTTGCTCTTCTTTGTCTTTGTTCCACAATTCGATCCTGCAAATGCTTAAAATGGAATTCCCTTGTGCTTTTTGCATCAAAAATATTGAGGGCTTCCCTGATGGCGCAGTGCTTGGGAGTCCGTCTGCCGATGCAGGGGACACGGGTTTGTGCCCCGGTCCGGGAGGATCCTGCATGCCGCGGAGTGGTTAGGCCCGTGAGCCATGGCCACTGAGCCTGCGTGTCCGGAGCCTGTGCGTCGCAGCGGGAGAGGCCGCAGCGGTGAGAGGCCCGCGTACAGCAAAAAAAAAAAAAAAAAAAATTGAGAAAGATGCTTGTTTTTCTTTAGGGAAACGCCCATCTCTGGTATCCTGTGTAATGAGCATTTTGTGATCATTGTAACTTCATTGGAGAATGCCGGGGGGCGGGGTGGGGGGGACAAAAATGTCACTGGGTAAATAAGCCGTTGAGGTATTATTATGCATGCTTCCCTATTAACAGCCACGAAAGTCAGTGCTAGTCATCAGCTGTTTGCTTTCACACGCATGCTCTGCTCTTCCTTCTCCAATGTGGACTGAGGGGCTGACTCCTGAAGACTCTCAGGTTCAGCCAATGGGAGGCACTTGAGGGCAGCTGAGAGGTAGGAGAAAGGGCCAAGTCAGGGCATTTATTCCTTCTCTCTTCCTTCCAGATGACCTCAGAGGCAGTGTTTTCTCGAAGGCTCCAGGTCCTTCTTGACAGACCTTCCCTTAGGGATCTCACTCCCTCTGGGAGGGCTTCACTGCTGTGCTGATTTCTTTGGGCAGCCCTCACTCCCTTTCTTGGGTGCCTTCAGCTTTGGGGCCGGCTGTAGCTTCTGGCTTTGTTACTTGACCAGGTTTTCTAACGAGGCCTTTCAGCTCTCCCAATGCCTTTGTAACTATGTCCTGATATTAAGTCCTCCCTACAAACTACTTAACGTGGACTCTATTTTCCTGCCTGGATCCTGACCAATGGGATATCTAATCAAGGTTTGTCACAGGCAACATCAGTGTTTAGTGCCAAGAAACAATAAACTTTGGCTGACAAGTTATAAGATTCTTTTCCTGGAGGAGTATTCTAAGGAGATGTCAGGCTGGATCCTGAGCCAGAAGGGGCTCTTGATCTTCCTGGGACCCATAGCTAATGGTGGACTTTCTCAAGTGTGGAACCAAGGTGTGTCAGATATGAACACCTAACCAAAGTGGCTCAAATCAAATACGACTTTACTTTCTTACATAACAAGTGAGGAGGTCGGCAATTGTTGATCCTTGTTCAGTGGCTTCACAGTATCAGGACTGTAGATTGGCATCTCTGTGATTCCCTGAGGGCAGTCTAACCAAAGGGGTCACTATGATGACAATTATCGTTCTAGATCATTTGCTCTTGTCTTTGTTCCACAATTCAATCCTGCAACTGCTTAAAATGGAACTCCCTTGTGCTTTTGCATTAAAAACATTGAGAAAGATGCATGTTTTTCTTTAGGGAAACACCCATCTCTGGTATCCTGTGTAATGAGCATTTTGTGATCATTGTAACTTCATTGGACAATGTTTGGGGGCCAAAAATGTTGGCAGTTCTTTTCCTCATCCTCTCAGTGCAGCTATAGCTGCATCCATCTTGGGGTTTAAAGCATGAGGCAGGAAGGCAGGTCAAGCAAGGTGGTGAAGCTAGCTTCGTCTGCTACTTTTATCAGGAAAGTAAAATCATCAGAGCAGATTCTTTCTTGTGTCCCTTTGGCCAAAACTAGGTCACCCATAATGACAAGGGAAGTTGGGAAACTGGGGAACAGGGGTGTCTCAAAGAATGTGAGGACGGAGGGCTGCTGCTGACAGTGGGAGAGATGCTTTCTCCCTTGTTTTCATTCTGTTTCACTATTTAATGCATGCTCTCTCTTTCTCTCTCTCATTGCAGGGCTCTATGTCAACTCTGATTTTATATATATATATATATATATATAAAATTTTTTTTACATCTTTATTGGAGTATAATTGCTTTACAATGGTGTGTTAGTTTCTGCTTTATAACAAAGTGAATCAGTTATACATATACATATGTTTCCATATCTCCTCCCTCTTGCGTTTTTGAATGAGTGCAGAAGCCAAAATTTATTCTTAGTCTTATCTGTTTCTTAGGGAAATGTCAACATTAAAGAATTTCTTTAGAGTTTCTTACATAGAGTTTCTTACATAAATTGCATAGCAACCAGCAATGATCAGTTTGCCCTCAACAGCAGGTACCTTGTCCCAGGGAAGTTACTTTGCTATGTGATGAGAGCTCATGACACCTGGGTGGAGGGGTTTGAATGTCTTTCTCCAGAATAACCAAATATCCACATGGAAGAAAGTTCTAAGCTTAGGCAAGTACCCCGACGAAGGCAAGTTCTGTTTGGCATGGAAGCCAATCATTTGGATGGAAGAATAAGTTAAAAAATTGGGCCCTTTAATCAGGGAACGATCTGCTGCCTACCTAATGCAAGATGTTTATGAAACATAACCACGTATTAAACGAAAGCAACCAATAATTAAAATAAGAGTTAAAATTGATTTCCATGTCCTTCCTCACAGTCCTTTTAACTCCTCTATGAGCAGCTGTGAACCAAGTACAGTAATGGTTGCCAGATGCTGTTTCTTGGTGAGTGTGAATCATCTGCTTTTGGGGGAGGGGGACAGTGCACTTTATAACATGTATTTCTTGTTCAAAGTTACCATTAAGGGGGAGCTTGGGAAAAAACAAATTGCTTAACGATCACATGGAAAAAAAAATCAGTACCCTCTACCTTTTGTGTCCAGTGTAAGCAATTAGAAATATTTGTGGTTGATGCATCAGATGTAGAGGCCTTCTGATTTTAAACACTTACAACGAGTCCACTAGTACCACTGTGGGTTCTGACAAGTTTGCAGAGGATGAGGACAGAAAACTATAGGGCCATTGTGGTCTCTCTGGAGTATTGATGTCTTTGGTGAAAAGAGATCCTGCCAGCAAATGGGCCTTAGTTAGTCATGTTATCCCAAGACTCCATTTTCTAGGCTCTGTCTGGTATGCATTGCCTGTCATGATACCATAGGACGAAGTTAGAATTTTGGAGTTGAAATGGATTTTAGGAGCCATTAATCCAAAATTTTGTCCAACAGCCTTTTAACTGGTATCCCTGCCTCTGATTTGATCCCTTACAATCCATTTTCTCACACTGCACACATTTCTCATACTGCTTTCTGCTGAACCTTGAATAAAATCCAGCATCTCTCTATGGTCTGCAATGACCTCCTGGTCCCAACTTACCTCTCCAACTCTATCTTGTATTCTTTCCCCCCTTGCTCAGCCACATTGGATGCTTTTTCTTCCTGAAACATGCCTGCTTCGTGTCGACTCAGGACTTTCGTTCTTGCTGTTATCTCTGCCTAGGATGCTCTACCACCCTGCATCTTCCCATGGGCAGTTACTTCTTGTCATCCAGAAATCGGGTCCAATGACACCTTCTCAGGGAAGCTATTCCTGACTGCATCTCGGGACCCCTATCCCACATCACAGCATAAAAAGACTCATTGCACTCATGGCCCTTCTTAAGCTCTGAAATTATATTTTTCGTAATTTATTCACTCATTTATTATTTGTCACCCATTTCTAGAATGGGAGCCTGATGAGAACATCAGTCTCATCCGTTTGATTTACTAAAGTATCTTCCTAGCACTCAGGATAGGAACTAGTACATACTAGGGTTTTGGTTGTATCTCCACGTAAAGGGGGAATTGGCATTCCTAGGAGAAACTGTGGAACCATGTGGGCTTATTCAAGCGAAGTTATAGAGGAACATCTTAAATAGATGCTGCTGTTGGCACGACTGGTGCACCTTCTTAACTGAAAATTCAACAGAACAACTTTCTGACAGTGATATTTGGGGCTGGGGTCAAATGTTAACTAACCACAGTCTATCAGAATGCAATTGTTACGCTTCAGGGAAGATTTTGCTCATGCCCTATTTGAACAGGAATAATAAGAAATCATTTGGTGTTTTTCAGTGGGGTTGTCCTTGGCATTTTGGAATGGACATTAGTTAGCTGCGTCTGACTTTCCCAAGCATTAATAGGACATATAACATTCTTGGTCCCTGCCCACGGTTAGTGGCCGGTCACACCCCATCACTGTGACAGCCTAAAAATACCCACACATTTGCAAATGCCCCTGAGAGGAGTAATGATACTGCACCTGGTTGAGGACCTTAATTAGAAAGTATTCCGTAGAGTGATCTTAACCAATCATTTGAATAAGTTAAGAAAAGGAAAACACTCCCCCCCACCGGTTATGTGCATTTTAGTAAGGGGGCTTCTTCATCTTCCCTTCTTCTTGGTGGGCCTTTGAATACCACCGGGAAAGCATGGTGTTGAGACAGGCAGGTCCCGGAAGGTGAATGGCCTGTGCTGGAGAGAAACCTGATTCCTGCTCAAATGATGATGACCAGGTAATGGCTAAATTTATGGAGTACTTATTATGTGTCACACGTGATTGTTAACAATATCCAGTCAGTCCTCCGTATCCACGGGTTCTGTATCCATGGATTCAACCAACCCAGGATCAAAAATATTTGGGGGGGGGGGCGGAAAGGGCCAGAAAGTTGCCAAAAGCAAAACTTGAATTTGTTGTGCTCTGACAACTATTTGCATAGCACTTATAAAATATTTAAAGCTATTTACATAGTAATTTACATTGTGTTAGGTAATAAAAGTAACCTAGAATAAAGATGTTAAAAAAAAAAAGTAACCTAGAGATGATTTAAAGAATATAGGAGGTTGTGTGTAGGTTATCTTCAAATTCTATGCCATTTTATATAAGTGACTTGAGCATCCTCAGATTTTAGTATCTCTGGGGTGTCCTGGAACCAATCCCCCAGGGATACAAGGGATGACTGTTTGTGTTTTAAATCATTTAATTCTAACAGCAATCCAGTGGGTGAATATTATAACCCCATTTTATGTTAAAAAAAACAAAACAAAACAAAACTGGGGCACAGAGAAGTTGATTAAGTTGTCCAAGCAGGTAAGCTGTAGAGCTGTGAGTCTACCTCTATGGGTACAAGGCAGACAACATGAACAAGAGAAGTGGGCCAGGTTCTGGAGGTGAGCAGGGTGGTGGGGATGGTGGGGATGTGGAACAAGTATTCCCTACCTGGCGCAGACACCACTCACCTCCAACCCTTGTGGTCAAGCAGGAAAGTGGCCAAATCTTCTGGCTTTTCCAGGGATGCAGACCATCTGCAAAGTCAATTTTAGAAGATTGACTAAAGTTAAAAAATATTCCGTGACCCACATGAGATACTGATTTCTGCAATAGGAGAACTCCATGTTTCTGGCCATAAGTTTCTTCCTATCCAGGCAAAAACTATAGGCTCAGGTCAAAACGAAAACTCTAGATTTCAGGTAATGAATAAGATGGGGTGTGCCGGATTTTCTCCATTCTCTTTTGGCTCCAAGAATGTTCTCTTTCTGTTTTCTCAAGTCACAAACATCTGTTTATGGCCATCCAGCTAATTGGGCCCCACTGAGTGTTCTAATGAGGGCAGAGCGAGCAAATGAGTGGATTTAATGCCCGTGGAAATGCATGTTTCTAATTGTGCTCCAGTGAAGGTGGAAAGGTTAAAGTAATGAGCTGCTCTCGAGAGTTCTGGCCAAGAGAGAGAGGTCTTTGTTGTTTCACATTCCATCTTTGTTATTGTCACTGAGATGTGCACTTATTTCCACCATGGCATTGATTGCCAAGAGGTTCTGCTATTACATTTCATTATCATGCCATTTCTGAAGGAAGGAGTCTGTTCTTACTAAGCAATGACAGTGTGCAGGCAACCATAATCGCCCCTCTCTCTGCTGCACTCCCCAACATCTTGTATACAGCTGTGAAGGGCTGTATTAGTGCCAATTAATCTGGGGGAGGTTTCCTGAAGGAGGGAGTGCTGTACCATACAAAGGGATAGTGCCTGAGTTTTCCAAGTGGAATTTCTAGAGAAGATACGCTATCCGAAAGGAGCAGACAGACAAGGAGGCTGTCAGTTTTAAGTATGAGAAAGGGATTGACATCTCTCCACTGTTCCTCTCACCCAGCTTTCCAAGTAAGCATGAAGACAGGGTCCAAATCAAAAGGCTCGGTTTAGTCTCTAACCCAAGGGATTAGAGCTGGAACCATGTGTTGTTTGAAGACCTTGTGAAGGCCTGCTTTAGTTGAGTCACACTCGGTTAACTTAGTGACCATTGGTGATGAAGATGAGTTGCTATTCTAGAAATGAAGGGTTTCTGTGGCAGGGAGACCCAAATGTTGGGGCCCTGAGGCCACAGAATAATTGGGTGTGGTAGAAGGAATCTTTTCCTTTCAATGATGATGCTCATCTTACACGTTCAAACTGTCGTAAAATAAATAGAATCATGACTTCTGTTTCAGAATTCAAAGTTCTGACGGTTGAGAATTTTTCCCCATTGTGCCTTCTTTCTGCCTCCCTCATTGATCAAGTTGTGCTAACCAGGGCCTCCTTAAGGTCAACACTTTGAAGATTAAGTATCTCATTTAGATGATTTGGGGTTAAAATATAATTTAAACCCTGGCATTGGACTATATTTTCAAATTCAAGGGAAATGAGATGAAACTCCAAACCCCTTATTTTGGCTGACCTGGCAGGCCTGACTGGGCCCCTGCTTAGCCAGCTCCCTGGTGCTGTATGGGACCTATGGCCCCCTCTTATTCTCCTTTAGCCACATGGATCTTCTTTCAGTTTCTTGACCCTTCTCACTTCATTTCCACCTCTGGAACTTGGCACATCCTTTTCCAAGGTGCTTCCCATCCCCAGGTTTTTGCTTAGAGGTTTCCTCTTACGTGTTCAGTCTCAGCTTAAACATCACTGAGCTCCTCTGATCATTTCACTGATGGACATTCCACCTCCCTCCCTACCTTGGATCCCTACCAAGATCTCCATCTAAGCACCATTAATTCCTTTTTAACAGTTATAACAAAAACTTACTTTGTTAGGTTTGTTTTTTTCTTCCCCACTAGACTGTGAGGTTTCACAAGAATTACAGTTCTCTTGTTCCCTATATCTCTACTATCTGGTTCATAGTAGGTCATCCATAGAATTGTAGAGGGGATAATTCAAAGATATAAAATAAAAGGATTCAGTGTTAGTTGTTTCATTTTGAATTCCCCAATATCTGTCTTCTATGCTGGATTACTCAGCTAGAGGACTTCTGTACCAGGTGACAGTTAAGAGGTGGCTTTTGCTATTGATTACTGCCTCGACCCTCATGTCCTAGGAATAGAGACTGAGGCAAAGCTTAGCTTTATTGTAGGTGAAGAGTAAAGGAAATGAGGCAGGGAAA
>NW_006794635.1:1980042-1985970 GCF_000442215.2 Lipotes vexillifer
GAAAGAGGGAAGCAAATACAAAGTATGTTGCAGAGCTGGCCGTAGGAAAACACACCCTGGAGCTTTGTCCTGTGGATCATTTCTGGATAGACTTCCTGGAAATACAGTACCCTGGAACAGTCCTTCAAGTACCCCATACAAATGTATCTGCTGGTTCCTTCCTGTCTTTTGTCTTTCATTGGCCAAAGTTTTCCCCTTAGGGCATCAACTCCCCCACCCTTCTGGGTTGTGTTAATTGCCCCTTTGGGCATCTTCTGGGAAGTCAAACCCAGTGGCAAACATTGCCCCAAAGCATAGGGCTTAATCTGGGTCCAGATGTAGTGGGAGGATCCAGAACCTCCAGGCATCTGGTTGGCTTGGGCTTGAGGCTCCATCAACCAACGGAGGTGCTATGGAAGCCTTGCCCAACCGAGTTCTCATCTTAAGAGAGTTTAAGATAACTGGTGGAATTCAGAGATGAGGTGGGTAGCTGGAACTTTCTGTTGAGTAACTGGCCAAGGACTTTGGAGGCAGGTAGAAATGGACAAATCAGACGAAGCACATAAATCAGATACAGTGCAGACTCCTCAGTTCCTGGGAACTCGTGATTTTAGACAAGCCCATGGCTTAGGGGCTTGAGTTATTTTATTGGAATGTCACACTTTTCTTAGTTAAGTTTTCAGTGACGAACTTCAGAAACAATTCTTCAGTTAACTGTCACTGACTCCAATCTGTGCCATTTTATATATACACACACACACAAATATATATATATATATATATATATATATATATAAACAGACACATATATATCAGACATATATATGTACAGACATATACACACATATATATACAGTATATCTTTTCTGATATATGTAATATTTCTGATATGTATATATATATATATCAGGAAGAAACAATTATGCAAATATGAAGGCAAACAAAATGTATTTTCTTTTGTTTTAATTTTTATTTTATTTTTGGCTGTGTCAGGTTTTAGTTGTGTCATGTGATCAGTAAGTTGAAAGTAGATAGTTTAGGTAGATTGTGCATGTATAAGGAAATGAAATAAAAATAGTTGAGTTAGTTTTGTGCAGTGTTTTCACTGATCTGGTAAGAATTAAATATACGTTCATGCATGCACCACAAATGCAAGTTGAGTAATTTTGGTAATTCTGCATAGGAATTAAATGCTCTTATATTTGCATTTAAAACTGGCATTGAACAATATGAAGATTAACAGTAAAATTTACACTAATAGTTTAAATTTTTAATTTTTCTCTCCTGAGAATAATATTATATAGCAAAAAAACCCAAAAATAAAACCAAAACCACCGTAATAAGTCAAGAGAGAGATCACAGAAGAAAGGAAAGGCTTTATACTTTTTAGTACCATTAACAGCACCTTTTCTCTGCTCTTTGAACAAGGGGCCCCCCATTTTAATTTTCCCTGGGCCTTGCAAATTCTATAGCTTGCGCTGCCCTTCCCTTATGGACTGCTTGTTGTCTATGTGTGTGATTTAGCAAGGAGTCCCATTTGTCCACGGATTTCCTGTTCTTGGGCATTGAGTGGGGAGTGAACGAATCAATGTGGACTCTTGGTGACAACTGAAGGCCATCAGACCCTGGCCACCATGAAGGAGTATCTTCTGGAGCTCCTAAGGATGCACATCCAGGGGACCAGCCTCCAGCTGTTTCAGGATGGCCTGAAGGATGTCAGGCTTCTCAGAGAAAGATTAGAGTGTAGGTTGATCAGGTGCAGTGAGCCAGTCTTGGAATGTTGCAGAGGGGGTGTTGGTTTCCCTTTGGCCTTCCCTGTCTCCACCAATATCCCATTGTCAACCCCAAAGCCACCCAGATGGCTCCATGGGATTTGACCTAGGAGCAGTCTTTATTTTCTGTTGTGTTCAGGAGGTCAGCACAAGGATTGTTTCCTTTGCAGAGAGCACTTCCTTCTGTGGCACTAATTCCCAAACTGAAGTGGTCAGCTTTTTATCATTGATTAAAAATTGCCATAACTTAACTACATTATAGGAATGCAAAAATAGCATATTGTGCCTCAGAGCATACCCTGAAGACTCTTCAGCCAGCTGAGATTTGGGAAGCATAATAACAGTATACATAAAAGAAGCACTTTATCCTAAAAACTAGTTTGTAGATGATTCCTTTTTGTTACCTTCATTCAGCCAGTAAAAATCCCCAAAAGAATGAAGTAGCACCCACAGTGCCGCTAATACAAACCCCCAAACAAGGCACTCAAATTAAACCTTTGGTGACACAGTCAGTTTTCTGGCTAGAATAAAGCCAGCAAATAAATCCCAAGCCCTCCAAAATTCTTTTTCTTTTTGCAATCTGGCTTTTACTTTTATTAATGTGCATTCCCACCTCTCCCACATACATCAGTTCCTGCTCCCAGGGAGCAGTCACTTTCAACTTAGAACTGATTATTTTTTGTCTATTATTTTTTGTATTTCTATATAACATGCTGCAGGGTTCCCACTCTTACTAGTTTTAGACATTTCTACTACCTTTCCATTATAAAAAATGAGGGTTTTGATTGCTTTTCATGCCCTCCCACTTCCTAAAACTCTCTCTCTCTCTCTCTCTCTCTCTCTCTCACACACACACACACACACACACACACACACACACACACACATTTGCTGTACCTTCATCCTCCCAATGTACTTAGCTTTGCTGTACTTCATCCTCCCAATGTACTTAGCTTCAATTTTGGTAGATCTTTCAATAAATACTTTAATTTACATTTTTATTATGTCAAGACAAGTGAAAGCTAAGCAAGATTTTATTATTCCTTTCCCTTTCCTCCATATCTTTGGTTTTCTTGGAAGTTGTAAATGTTTGTTTTTCTCCTTCATTTCTCAATTTTCCATATGCACATCACTATTTTATCACCACACTCCTCCAACTGTGTGAATTTCCTCTGGGTAAATTCATACATACCTGTTAGTCTATCTACTTTATCTGACTGAACAAATCTCAGCAGTCTTCTGAGCTGACCTGGTAGGTCTGATTGATCTCTAGGCCTCTCTCCAGCCATCGTCGTCCTATCATCCTGGGTATTCTCTTTGCCACTCTCCTGAGTTGGAGGCCCCACTTCCTGGATTCCATCTTTTCATCCTTTTAAAAAAGGTATTCCTTCGTTTTATTTAAGCACGTGCTGCCGTTTTTCCTGAGAAAAAGTTTATGAATGGTAAATTTTATGAGACTAGGTATGTCTTTTTTTTAAATCAAAGTATAGCTGATTTACAATATTATAATAGTTTCAGGTGTACAACATAATGATTCAACATTTTTATAGATTATACTCCATTTAAATTTATTATAAAATATTGGCTACATCTCCTGTGCTGTATAGCATATCTTTGTAGCTTATTTATTTTATACATAGTATTTTGTTCCTTTTAATCCCCTACCCCTATCTTGCCCCTGTCCTCTTGTCTCTCCCCACTGGTAACCACTAGTTTGTTTTCTATATCTTGTCTGTTACTTTTTTGTTATATTCACTAGTTTGTTGTATATTTTTGATTCCACATATAAGTGATATCATACAGTATTTGTCTTTCTCTGACTTATTTCACTTAGCATAATATCCTCCAAATCCATCCATGTTGTTGCAAATGGCAAAATTTCATTCTTTTTTTTATGGCTGATTATCATTCCGTTTTATATATATATATATATACCACATCTTCTTTAACCATTCATCTGTTGATGGGCACTTAGGTTGCTTCCAGATCTTGGCTGCTGTAAGTAATGCTGTTATAAACATTGAGGTGTACGTATCTTTTCATATTAGTGCTTTCATTTTCTTTGGATATATACCCAGGAATGGAATTGCTGGGTCATATGGTAGTTCTATTTTTCATTTTTTTCAGAAACCTCCATACTATTTTCCACAGTGGCTGCTGCAATTTACATTCCCACCAAGAGCATATGAGGATTCCCTTTTCTCCACATCCTTACCAACTTTTGTTATTTGTGTTCTTTTTGATGCTGTCCATTTTGACATGTGTGGGTGATATCTCATTGTGTATTTGATTTGCATTTCTCTGATAATTAGCAATATTGAGCATCTTTTCATGTGCCTGTTGGCCATCTGTACATCTTCTTTGGAAACCTGTCTATCAAGGTCTTCTGCCCATTTTTCTATCAGGTTGTTTGTGTTTTTGACATTCAGTTGTATGAGCTGTTTATATATTTTGGATATTAACCCCTTATCAGTCATATCATTTACAAATATTTTCTCCCACTCAGCAGGTTATCTTTTTTTTTTGTCTATGGTTTCCTTTGCTGTGCAAAAGCTTTTAAGTTTAATTAGGTTCCAGTTGTTTATTTCTTTTGCCTTAGGAGACAGATCTAGAAAAATATTGCTATGATTTATGTCCAAGTGTTCTCTGCCTATGTTTTCTTCTAGGAGTTTTATGGTTTCCAGCTTTACATTTAGGTCTTGAATCCATTTTGAATTTATTTTTGTATATGGTGACAGAAGGTTCTAATTTCATTTATTTTTACATGTATATGTTTAGTTTTCCCAGCACCATTTATTGAAGAGACTGTCTTTTCCCCATTTTATACTCTTGCCTTCTTTGTCATAGATTAATTGACCATAAGTGTGTGGGTTTATTTCTGGGCTCTTTATTCTGTTCCATGGATCTATGTGTCTGGTTTTGTGCCAGTACCATACTGTTTTGATTACTGTAGCTCTGTAGCATAGTCTGAAGCCAGCTCTGTTCTTCTTTATCACGATTGTTTTGGCTATTTGGGGTCTTTTGTGTTTCCCTTCAAATTATAAAATTATTTGTTCTAGTTATGTGTAAAATGTCATGGGTATTTTGATAGGGATTACATTAAATCTGTAGATTGCTTTGGGTAGTATGGACATTTAATAATATTAATTCTTCCAACCCATGAACACAGCATATTTTTCAATTTCTTTATATCATCTTCAATTTTACTTTTACAATATCAATGTTTTATAGTTTTCTGAGTATTCGCCTCTTTGGTTAAGTTTATTCCTAGGTATTTTATCCTTCTTGATGTGATTTTCAACAGGGTTGTTTTCTTGCTTTCATTATTAATGTATAGAGAAGCAAGATTTCTGTATATTAATCTGGTATTCTGCAACTTTACTGAATTCATTTATTAGTTCCAGTAGTTTTTTGGTGAAGACTTTAGGGTTTTCTATATATATTGTCATGTCATCTGCAAATAGTGACAGTTTTACTTCTTCCCTTCCAGTTTGGGTGCCTTTTACTTCTTTTTCTTGTCTGATTGTTGTGGCTATAACTTCCAATTCTGTGTTAAATAGAAATGGTGAGAATGGGCATCCTTGTCTTGTTCCTGATTTCAGAGAAAAGGCTCTCAGCTTTTCACCATTGAGCATGAAGTTAGCTGTTTGTCGTAAATGGCCTTTATTATGTTGAGCTAGGTTCCCTCTATACTCACTTTGATAAGAGTTTTTAATCATGAATGGATGTGGAATTTTGTCAAATGCTTTTTCTGCAGCTATTGAGATGATCCTGTGATTATTATTAATATGGTGTATCACATTGAATGGTTGCAGATATTGAACCACCCTTGCATCCCTGGAATAAATCCCACTTGATCATGGTGTATGATCCTTTTTATATGTTTTTAAATTCAGCTTGCTAATATTCTGTTGAGTATTTTTGCATCTATATTAATAAGAGTTATTGGCCTGTAATTTTCTTTTTTTGTAGAGTTTTTGTCTGGTTTTGGTATGGGGGTAATTGTGGCCTTGTAGAATTAATTTGGGAGTGTTCCTTCCTCTTCAAATTTTTATAATAGTTTGAAAAGGGTAGGTATTAGTTCTTCTTTATATATTTGCTAGAATTCCCCTGTGAAGCCATCTGGTTTTGGATTTTGTTGGCTGGGTGTTTTGGGGTTTTTTTTCCCTACAAAGTC
>NW_006794635.1:1985980-1988214 GCF_000442215.2 Lipotes vexillifer
AAAGTCAATTTCACTACCAGTGATTGGTCTGTTCCAATTGTCTGTTTCTTCTTGACTCAGTCTTGGCAGGTTGTTTGTTTCTAGAAATTTGTTCACTTCTTCTTGTTGTCCAGTTTGTTGCCATATAAATGTTTGTAGCATTCTATTGTGATTTTTTGTCTCTCTGTGGTATTGGTTGTTATTTCTCCTCTATCATTTCTTATTTTATTTATTTGGGTCCTCTCTCTTTTCTTCTTGGTGAGCCTGGCTAAAGGTTTATCATTTTTGTTTATCTTTTCAAAACATCAGTTCTTGGTTTCATTGATCTTTTCTATCGTTTTTGGTCTCTATTTTATTTATTTCCTCTCTGATCTTTATTATTTCCTTCCTTCTGCTGACTTTGGGCTTTGTTTGTTCTTCTTTTTCTAATTCCTTTAGATGGTACATTAGGCTGTTTATTTGAGATATTTCTTGTTTCTTGAGGTAGGCCTACATTGCTTAGGTATGTCTTTATTCTACCCTCACACTGCATTTAGAATTTTGTTAGGTATTAATTTCAAGTTCAAAGTGTTTTTTTTCTCTCTTAATTAAATGTATTTTTCAATGTCTACTAGTTTTCAATGTTACTATTGAGAATCCAAAGCCATTTTTATGCTTGATCTTTTGTATGAAACCTGTTCCCCCTCACTTCTCCTCTACTCCAATTAGAGAGCTTTTAAGTTTTGTCCTTTTTCTTTCTTAAAAAATCTCAGGCAGTCTGAAAATTCACAGTGATGTGTATTACAGTTTGGATTGCCAGGAAACAGACTCAGAGATGGAGATCAGTGTTAGGGAGGTATATTAGGGAGTACTCTTGGGATCAATACCTAGGGAAGGAAGGAAGGGAAGTATGAAAGGGGAGAGAGAGAAGATGACTTGTGATCTATAACTGGGATAACCCTTCAGAGTTTACTAGTGGGAAAAAGGAGGCTGGTCCTTTATAGCCTCATGTTGATTGGATATGGCTGCCCCTGGAAGGAAACATGACCTTGGGTAAGGCATTTTTCTCCTGCTGAGGCAATCCCAAAGAGGGATGGCACCTAAAGCACTCCCTGCAGCAAGGGGAATACCTTTCCTAAGGAGAGATCTGAGGAATGCATCACAGAACTGTCACAAGGTGCCTTGTGGCATGGGTCTGATTTTATCTATTGTGCGAGCACATGGTGAATCCTTTCAACTGGAAACTCATCCACTGGTCTGGACCATTTTCTTAAGCTTCTTTTGTTTGCTTCTTCCATCTTCTTTGTTTTTTTCTTCTGGAACTGCTATTATTCAGATGTGGGATTACTTCTAATTTCTTATCCTTTTGACCCTATTATCCTCTCTTTGTCTTTTTGGCTCTTCTCTATGTGATTTTTTGGTCAACTTTAATTTCCCACCTGTTCCCTTGTTCCCTTAAGTTTTTTTTTGTTTTTTTTTTTAACATTTACTATCTTCTTTCTGATTGCCTTGGACTTTTAAAATATTCTTTGATTTTTAAACATTATGACATTCTTTTTTAATGGGTGTAATGTCTTCTCCTTTCTTTCTGAGAATATTAGCAATAGCTTTTATGAAATTTTCTTTCCTTGCATTGTTTTTTTACCCCCATGTGGTTTTTAAATGTTTATTTGGACCTTCCATTTTTCATATTAGATGCATTCTTCAAAGTTCGAAGAGTCATGTCTTTGCTCATGTGTAAGGGTAGGGCACTAGAGAGCTAACTGCAAACTCTGTGTATGTTGCTGAGGCCAACTGTGGGCTGAAGAGCAGGATGATCTTTTTCAGTCGTTTCCCTGAGGCAGCACCAATGTCAATATCTTTGGGCTTTTTTTCTTGAGATATTCAGATTCTCTAGAGAAGGATATTAAAATGTCTTACTGGAGGAAATAGTCCAGGTTTCTGGAAGGCAAATATGGAAAGAGATCTGGAAAGCAGAGATCCTGATTTCAGTGTATCCCTGTCATTAACTGAGCCTGGTGTCCTTCAGGTCAGAGAGCCTCTGTTTTACCTTCTCTGGAGGATAAACATTTGTTTTCTTCCATCGTAAGAGGTAGCAGTCACCTGGATCTTGATATTGAAGTAGATTTTGGAAATCTCACAAGACTGTCAATCAGTAATCCTTTTATTAGCTCTACCTTCACCCCTATTTCTAAAAATCCTAGATGCTGCCAATTCGTGAACCTCTTGGAGGTCTAGGGCATAAATATAGCTTCTTCTTGGCTTTCCCTACTCCT
>NW_006794635.1:1988224-1993019 GCF_000442215.2 Lipotes vexillifer
CTTGGTTTTCCCTACTGCTGACTTAGCAGTTAGCTTTATTGGGTCTGCAAAATCTGTTGCTTTCATTCGTTTTCTTTCCGGCATCCAGAATTTTGTTGCTTCTATCTTCTCCTCCCTTAGTCTGGTGGGTCTATGACTTAAACAAAAATCTGTTTGCTGTCATTCTAACAGAGTCCCTCCAGTAGAGGGAACAGAGATAATACAATAAGCTGCCATCCTTAACCAGAAGTAAATACACAAAACCCTTGATCTTTACATTTCTCTGAAATACCCTTGAAGTATTTTAAATGAAACCAGATTGATTTTGGTATCTGTTAAAATCTGCAAATGATAATATCCTTCTATTTAATTTCATAATAAAAATGTTAATGTTCTCTAATTTGTAAATTTCCTCTGTAAACATGGGAATTAATGTGGAAAACACAATAGATTGACCAAATTATGGATTGAAAGTTAGCAAAAGCACAGCAAAAAAGCTGTGTATCTTGTGCCTGGTAGCATTTTTGTGGTAGAAACAGTAAAAGCTTGGATCTCTATCTTGCCTCTGCTACTTAGTAGCAGAATAAAACTTAATCCCTTTGAGGCCTCTGTAAAATAGGCATAATAAACCAATACTGTATTTAGCCAAAGGCAAGGCTGAGTAGGGGATGGATATAGGAGCCACCAATGTCTAGCATGTGGGCTAGTGCACAGCAGAAGTTAGTTCTCTTCCCTAGCACCAAAGGGAAGTGGGAAGAATGATGGCAACTCTCAGGGGAGGTGGAGGAGGATGGGACTAGGAAATGCTCCCCATTCCTGAGGGCCCTCAACTAATCTTTGGAGCCCATAGTTACTCACATGAAACTTACATGTTTTCAGTAAGAATTCAGGGAAAGGAGGCCCTGGAAAAAGAGGGTTAGCTGGAAGTGAACAGGAAAAAAAAAAAGAGAAGGAGAAAAAATATAAGAAAAGAAAGTGAGAAGAAGAATAAAATGAAGGGCATGTTGGTAGACATACTGTTGGAAGAAGTGACAGTAGTGGGACATCTGGTCACCTCAGGCATAATATACAGAGTAAAAACATGCAGTTAGTAAATTAACCCAAAACCAAGGATAAAACAGGTTCAACTTTGACTCAGGAGTGATCTTCCAGTTAAGGAATTATATGATCTTTCTTCTCCTTGGATCTCCTTCTCCCATTGCCTGACCCTGGCAACTCATTAGTCTTCTCACTAGAGGAAAGGTAAGATAAATAAAAGATGAAACTTGAACCAATACTTTTTACAGACTAGTGACTCCTGTGAAAGTTTGATAAAGGAGAAGGCAAATGAGCTTTCTTGATCATCTGTGCAATTAAGTTATGCCTGCTGTGCCTAGTTTCTATTATTGGGGATAATTGTGAGTTGGCTGCATGTCAATGCAGAGGAATGACTTGTAATTTAAATAAATTATCTACATCTGGAAGTTTCTGTTTCTCTAAAAAGAAATCTAAGGGCTGACAAATAGTTGGATGACTCTCAAAATTTTGAATTTGTCAGATTTTAGCGGTCATTAGTAGAGAAGCAGAAAGAGCAGCAAAAGGAAGGTAATTAGTTACCTGGGGAGAGAGACTACTTAAAAAGGATTCATCTCCAAAATTTACAAGCAGCTCATGCAGCTCAATAACAAATAAACAAACAACCCAATCCAAAAATGGGCAGAAGACCTAAATAGACATTTCTCCAAAGTAGATATACAGATTGCCAACAAACACGTGAAAGAATGCTCAACATCATTAATCATTAGAGAAATGCAAATCAAAACTACAATGAGATATCATCTCACACCGGTCAGAATGGCCATCACCAAAAAATCTAGAAACAATAAATGCTGGAGAGGGTGTGGAGAAAAGCGAACACTCTTGCACTGTTGGTGGGAATGTAAATTGATACAGCCACTATGGAGAACAGTATGGAGGTTCCTTAGAAAACTAAAAATAGAACTACCGTGTGACCCAGCAATCCCACTACTGGGCATATACCCTGAGCAAACCATAATTCAAAAAGAGTCGTGTACCAAAATGTTCATTGCAGCTCTATTTACAATAGCCAGGACATGGAAGCAACCTAAGTGTCCATCGACAGATGAATGGATAAAGAAGACGTGGCACATATATACAATGGAATATTACTCAGCCATAAAAAGAAATGAAATTGAGTTATTTGTAGTACGGTGGATGGACCTAGAGTCTGTCATACAGAGTGAAGTAAGTCAGAAAGAGAAAAACAAATACCGTATGCTAACACATATATATGGAAACTACGAAAAAATAGAAAAAAAAAACGGTCATGAAGAACCTAGGGGTAGGACGGGAATAAAGACACAGACCTACTAGAGAATGGACTTGAGGATATGGGGAGGGGGAAGGGTAAGCTGTGACAAAGTGAGAGAGTGGCATGGACATATATACACTACCAAACGTAAAATAGCTAGCTAGTGGGAAGCAGCCGCATAGCACAGGGAGATCAGCTTGGTGCTTTGTGACCACCTGGAAGGGTGGGATAGGGAGGATGGGAGGGAGGGAGACGCAAGAGGAAAGAGATATGGGAACATATGTATATGTATAACTGATTCAGTTTGTTATAAAGCAGAAACTAGCACACCATTGTAAAGCAATTATACTCCAATAAAGATGTTAAAAAAAAATTGTTAAGGTAACAATGTGCAACTCTGCCCAGGTAAGAAGGAGATTGGGTCAGGCACTGTTCCATGAGGAAGGCTGCTACTTATCCTTTGTCATCATCTAGGATCCTAATTGCAGCCCTCAGTTGGATCCACCCCGTGCAAGTACCTTTACAGAAATCACTGGAGGGGTTTCTTACTTGGAAATTTGTGAATATAACAAAGGAGTTTGAAAATGATTGAACTTTTACCACTGAGAGAGCTCTGCAGCCTATAAAACAGTCTCTTTACTTAAGAGAAAATATACTTAAAAAAGCAATTGTGATATGCAGTGGTGTATCTGTTGTTGTTTCCAATTCCGCATCCCTAGGGCGTCAGCATAACCCTTAGACAGGTATGGTTCAGGGAATAGTCCATGCCTGGTTTTGTTCAAACCACCCTATTCTTTCATCATCTTGTCCTGCACCATTTCTGGTCTTCAGTGTCCCATGATGCTCTGCATCCCATTTGACCAGTCACATCCTTGCAATGAGATGAACATCCGAATTGTGGCAAATCTTACTGTCGCTGCTGTGTTTGCTCAGACTTCATTTAAAGTGTCATCACTAGCTGTATTTCTACTGTGAATATAACTGCTGTTCCTAATTTGCTCACACAAGGCTGATACCTACAGGGCTGAAATATAAAGGAGGACTTCTCTCCTTCAGCATGTTTCTCTCAACCCTCCCCAGACCCTTGACTGTCTCTGGGCTATGTTCCTGTGCTCTGCACATGCTCAGGAATGGTAGAAGTTTTATAGAGAGACACAACTTAAAAAAAAAATATATGTATATATATATTATTATATATAAAGCACAACTTAAAAATATACATTTTATTATGTATATATATATATACACACACATACATATATATACACATACATACATACATATATATATGTATATTAATCTTTTTTGCTGAAATTTCTACCATCTGGAAATTTCTTTCCCACTTTGTTGAAGTCATTGACTTGAGTATATCTCTTGGGCTATACTTTCAAATATCATTCTAACTGTGGAACTGCAGGGTTTGCTATTTAATTGTTTGGGGTCTATTCTGTGTGGCCATAGAACCGGATGATAACTTCATAATTATCAATATTATGGTATATAATGTAATTTAAAAATCTTATTCTGAAATATGTCATACATAAAAAAGTGTGCATAAAGTTTATGTACAACCAGAAGAAGACTAATAACTTGAGCCTCATTTACCCACCACTTAGCTCAAGAAATACAATATTGTCAGTGCTTTTAAAACATCTGTGTGCCTCTCTACTCCCATCTTCCTTCTGTCCATCAAAGGTAATATTAGCCTGAATTTTGAGTGAATCATTCTCTTGCTCTTCTTTATAGCTTTAATACATATGTAAATATCTAAACAATGTATTGAACTTTAAATAAATGGAATTTGTCTGTACACATTCTTCTGTGAGTCTTTCCACTCAGTGTTACATTGGTATAATTCATATCAATGCATATAACTATAGTTCATTCATTTTCATTGCTGTGTAATATTCCATTTTATGAATATCCTATAATTTATTCACTCTACTGTTGGTAGACATTTGTGGGTTGCATATTTTTTACTCTGACAGTTAGCGGTGCTCTGAACATCATCATGCATCTGTTATAATAAGACCTATGAGGAGAATTGCTGGCTTATAAGGTATCTTTGCATGTTCAGCTTTCCTATATAAACACAATTTTTTTCATCTATGCATGATCAGCTTTCCTATATAAACACAATTTTTTTTCAAAGTACTTATACAACAACTTACCCCCTACCAGCAGTCTATTAAAGTCTTCATTGCTGCATATTCTTGCCAATACTTAGTATGGTCAGAATTCTTAATTTTTGCTAATCTAATGGCTGTGAAATAACCTGTCATTATGTTTTTAATTTGTATTTCTTTTTTTCCTTTCTTTTTTTTTTTTTTTGCGGTATGCGGGCCTCTCACTGCTGTGGCCTCTCCCATTGCAGAGCACAGGCTCCGGACGCACAGGCTCAGCGGCCATGGCTCACGGGCCCAGCCGCTCCATGCATGTGGGATCTTCCCGGACCGGGGCACGAACCCGTGTCCCCTGCATTGGCAGGGGGGGGGGGATGCTGCA
>NW_006794635.1:1993124-2018442 GCF_000442215.2 Lipotes vexillifer
TATATATATTCTCTCTTTTTTGGGGGGCGGGGGTACGTGGGCCTCTCACTGCTGTGGCCTCTCCCGTTGCAGAGCACAGGCTCTGGACGCGCAGGCTCAGCGGCCATGGCTCACGGGCCCAGCCACTCTGCGGCATGTGGGATCTTCCCGGACCGGGACACGAACCCGTGTCCCCTGCATTGGCAGGCGGACTCTCAACCACTGTGCCACCAGGGAAGCCCTGGTATATATATTTATTAATCATCTGAAGAAGTTCTTTATGTATTCTGGATACAAGTTCTTCATTATTAGTAAAAATTGGAAATACCTTTTCCTACTCTGTGACTTATTTTTTTAAATTGAAGTATAGTTGATTTACAATGTTGTGTTAGTTTCAGGTGTATAGAAAAATGATTCATATATATATATATATATATATATATTCTTTATCAGTTTCTTTTCCATTATAGGTTATTATAAGATATTGAATATAGTTCCCTGTGCTATATAGTAGATCCTTGTTGATTGTTTATTTTATATATAGTAGTTTGTATCTGTTAATCCCATACTCCTAATATATCCCTCCCCTCTTTCCCATTTGGTAACCGTAAGTTTGTTTTCTATGTCTATGAGTCTATTTCTGTTTTGTAAATAATTTCACTTGTATCTTTTTTTTTTTTTTGCATTATGCGGGCCTCTCACTGCTGTGGCCTCTCCCGTTGTGGAGCACAGGCTCCGGACGCGCAGAATCAACGGCCATGGCTCACGGGCCCAGCCGCTCCGCAGCATGTGGGATCTTCCTGGACCGGGGCACGAACCCACGTCCCCTGCATCGGCAGGCGGACTCCCAACCACTGCGCCACCAGGGAAGCCCTGTATCATTTTTTTTAGAGTCCACATATAAGTGATATCATATGATATTTGTCTTTCTCTGTCTGAAGTCACTTAGTGTGATGATCTCTATGTCCATCCATGTTGCTGCAAATAGCATTATTTAATTCTTTTTATGGCTGAGTAGTATTCCATTGTATATATGTGCCACGTCTTCTTTACCCATTCATCTGTCAATGGACACTTAGGTTGCTTCCATGTCCTGGCTATTGTAAATAGAGCTGCAATGAACATTTTGGTACATGACTCTTTTTGAATTATGGTTTGCTCAGGGTATATGCCCAGTAGTGGGATTCCTGGGTCAAATGGTAGCTCTATTTTTAGTTTTTTAAGGAACCACCATACTGTTCTCCATCATGGCTGTGTCTATTCCCATTCCCCCCAAGAGTGCAAGAGAGTCTGCTTTTTCCACACCCTCTCCAGCATTTGTTTATTGCTTGTAGATTTTTTGATGATGGCCATTCTGACCAGTGTGAGGTGATACCTAATTGTAGTTTTCATTTGCATTTCTCTAATGATGAGTGATGTTGAGCATCCTTTCATGTGTTTGTTGGCAATCTGTATATCTACTTTGGAGAAATGTCTATTTAGGTCTTCTGCCCATTTTTGGATTGGCTGTTTGTTTTTCTGATATTGAGCAGCATTAGCTGCTTGTATATTTGGAGATTAATCCTTTGTCAGTTGCTTCGTTTGCAAATATTTTATCCCATTCTGAGGGTTGTCTTTTCATCTTGTTTAGGGTTTCCTTTGCTGTGCAAAAGCTTTTAAGTTTCATTAGGTCCCATTTGTTTATCTTTGTTTTTATTTCCATTTCTCTAGGAGGTGGGTCAGAAAGGATCTTGCTGTGATTTATGTCATAGAGTGTTCTGCCTATGTTTTCCTCTAAGAGTTTTATAGTGTCTGGCCTTACATTTAGGTCTTTAATCCATTTTGAGTTTATTTTTGTGTATGGTGTTAGGGAGTGTTCTATTTCATTCTTTTACATGTAGGTGTCCAGTTTTCCCAGCACCACTTATTGAAGAGGTTCTCCATTGTATGTTCTTGCCTCCTTTATCAAAGATAAGGTGACCATATATGCGTGGGTTTATCTCTGGGCTTTCTATCCTGTTCCATTGGTATATATTTCTGTTTTTGTGTCAGTACCATCCTGTCTTGATTACTGTAGCTTTGTAGTATAGTCTGAAGTCAAGGAGTCTGATTCATCCAGCTCCGTTTTTCTTTTTCAAGATTGCTTTGGCTATTCGGGGTCTTTTGTGTTTCCATACAAATTGTGAAACTTTTGGTTCTAGTTCTGTGGAAAATGCCATTCGTAGTTTGATAGGGATTGCATTGAATCTGTAGATTGCTTTGGGTAGTATAGTCATTTTCACAATGTTGATTCTTCCATTCCAAGAACATGGTATATCTCTCCATCTGTTTGTTGCATCTTTCATTTCTTTCATCAGTGTCTTATAGTTTTCTGCATACAGGTCTTTTGACTGCCTTAGGTAGGTTTATTCCTAGGTATTTTATTCTTTTTGTCACAATGGTAAATGGGAGTGCTTCCTTAATTTCTCTTTCAGATTTTTCATTAGTGTATAGGAATGCAAGAGATTTCTGTGAAATAATTTTGTATCCCGCTACTTCACCAAATTCATCGATTAGCTCTAGTAGTTTTCTGGTAGCATCTTTTGGGTTCTTTATGTATTGTAACATGTCAACTGCAAACAGTGACAGTTTTACTTGTTCTTTTCCTATCTGGATTCCTTTTATTTCTTTTTCATCTCTGACTGCTGTGGCTAAAACTTCCAAAACTATGTTGAATAATACTGGTGAGAGTGGGCAGCCTTGTCTTGTTCCTGATCTTAGTGAAAATGGTTTCAGTTTTTCACCACTGAGAACAATGTTGGCTGTTGGTTTGTCATATATGGCCTTTATTAAGTTGAGGTAAGTTCCCTCTATGCCTACTTTCAGGAGACTTTTTATCAGAAATGGGTGTTGAATTTTGTCGAAAGGTTTTTCTGCATCTATTGAGATTATCATATGGTTTTTTCCTTCTCTTTGTTAATATGGTGTATCACACTGATTGATATGTGTATATTGAAGAATCCTTGCATTCCTGTGATAAACTCCACTTGATCATGGTGTATGATCATTTTATTGTGCTGCTGGATTCTGTTTGCTAGTATTTTGTTGAGGATTTTTTCATCTATGTTCATCAGTGATATTGGCCTGTAATTTGCTTTTTTTGTAACATCTTTTTTTTTGGTGTTAGGGTGATGGTGGCCTCGTTGAATGAATTTGGGAGTGTTCTTCCCTCTCCTGTATTTTGGAAGAGTTTGAGAAGGATAGGTATTAGTTCTTGTCTAAATGTTTGATTGAATTCACCTGTGAAGCTATCTGGTCCTGGGCTTTTGTTTGTTGGAAGATTTTTAATCACAGTTTCAATTTCAGTGCTTGTGATTGGTCGTTTATATTTTCTATTTCTTCTTGGTTCAGCCTTGTAAGGTTGTGCTTTTCTAAGAATTTGTCCATTTCTTCCAGATTGTCCATTTCATTGGCATATAGTTGCTTATAGTAATCTCTCATGATCCTTTGTATTTCTGCAGTGTCACTTGTTATTTCTCCTTTTTCATTTCTAATTCTGTTTTTGTTTTTAACTTAAAAAAATCTTTTTTCATTTTTATTTATTTATTTTTTGTTGCATTGGGTCTTTGTTGCTGCACATGGGCTTTCTCTAGTTGTGGAGAGAGGGCGCTATTCTTCGTTGTGCACGGGCTTCTCTGCAGTGTCTTCTCTTCTTGTGGAGCATGGGCTCTAGGAGAACAGGCTTAGTACTTGTGGCTCGTGGGCTCTAAAGTGCAGGCTCAGTAGTTGTGGTGCATGGGCTTAGTCACTCTGCGGCATGTGGGATCTTCCCCTATCCCCTACATGGGATTCTTAACCACTGTGCCACCAGGGAAGCCCCTCTAATTCTGTTGATTTGAGACTTCTCTCTCTTTTTCTTGATGAGTCTGGCTAATGGTTTTTCAATTTTTTTATCTTCTCGAAGAACCAGCTTTTAGTTTTATTGATCTTTGATATCATTTCCTTCATTTCTTTTTCATTTATTTCTGATCTGACCTTTAGGATTTCTTTCCTTCTGCTAACTTTGGGGCGTTTTTGCTCTTCTCTCTCTAATTGCTTTAGGTGTAAGTTTAGGTTGTTTATTTGAGATGTTTCTTGTTTCTTGAGGTAGGATTGTATTGCTATAAACTTCCCTCTTAGAACTGCTTTTGCTGCATCCCATAGGTTTTGGGCTGTCATGTTTTCATTGTCATTTGTTTCTAGGTATTTTTTGATTTCCTCTTTGATTTCTTCAGTGATCTCTTGGTTATTTAGTAGTGTATTGTTTAGCATACATATGATTGTACTTTTTACAGTTTTTGTCCTGTAATTGATATGTAGTCTCATAGCATTGTGGTTGGAAAAGATACTTGATACGATTTCAATTTTCTTAAGTTTACCAAGGCTTGATTTGTGACCCAAGATATGATCTATCCTGGAGAGTGTTCCATGAGCACTTGAGAAGAAAGTGTATTCTGTTGTTTTTGGTTGGAAGGTCCTATAAAAATTAAGTCCGTCTTGTTTAATATGTCATTTAAAGCTTGTGTTTCCTTATTTATTTTCAATTTGGATGATCTGTCCATTGGTGAAAGTGGGGCATTAAAGTCCCCTACTATTATTTTGTTACTGTCGATTTCCCCTTTTATGACTATTAGCATTTGCCTTATGTATTGAGGTGCTCCCATGTTGGCTGCATAAATATTTACAGTTGTTATATCTTCTTCTTGGATCAGTCCTTTGATCATTATGTAGTGTCCTTCTTTGTCTCTTGTAATAGTCTTTATTTTAAAGTCTATTTTTTCTGATATGAGAATTGCTACTCCAGCTTTCTATTGATTTCCATTTGCATGGAATATCTTTTTCCATACCCTAACTTTCAGTCTGTATGTGTCCCTAGGTCTGAAGTGGGTCTCTTGTAGACAGCATATATATGGGTCTTGTTTTTGTATCCATTCAGCCAGTCTGTGTCTTTTGGTGGGAGCATTTAATCCACTTACATTTAAGGTAATTATCGATATGTATGTTCCTATTACCATTTTCTTAATTGTTTTAGGTTTGTTATAGTAGGTCTTTTCCTTCTCTCATGTTTCCTGCCTAGAGAAGTTCCTTTAACATTTGTTGTAAAGCTGGTTTGGTGATGCTGAATTCTCTTAGCTTTTGCTTGTCTGTAAAGGTTTTAATTTCTCTGTTGAATCTGAATGAGATCCTTGCTGGGTAGAGTAATTTTGGCTGTAGGTTTTTCCCTTTCATCACTTTAAATATGTCCTGCCCCTCCCTTCTGGCTTGCAGAATTTCTGCTGAAAGATCAGTGGTTATCCTCATGGGGATCCCTTTGTATGTTAATTGTTGCCTTTCCCTTGCTGCTTTTAATATTTTTTCTTTTTATTTAATTTTTAATAGTTTGATTAATATGTTTTTGCAAGTTTCTACTTGGATTTATCCTTTATGGGACTCTCTGCGCTTTCTGGATTTGATTGACTATTTCCTTTCCCATGTTAGGGAAGTTTTCAACTATAATCTCTTCAAATATTTTCTCAGTCCCTTTCTTCTTCTTTTCTTCTTCTGGGACCCATATAATTTGAATGTTGGTGCATTAAATGTTGTCCCAGAGGTCTCTGAGACTGTCCTCAATTCTTTTCATTCCTTTTTCTTTATACTGCTCTGTGGCAGTTATTTTCACTATTTTATCTTCCAGGTCACTTATCCGTTCTTCTGCCTCAGTTTTTCTGCTATTGATTCCTTTTAGAGAATTTTTTTTTTTTTTTTTGCGGCGGGCCTCTCACTGTTGTGGCCTCTCCCGTTGCAGAGCACAGGCTCCGGACGCGCAGGCTCAGCGGCCATGGCTCACGGGCGCAGCTGCTCCGCGGCATGTGGGATCTTCCCGGACTGGGGCACGAACCCTTGTCCCCTGCATCGGCAGGCGGACTCTCAACCACTGCGCCACCAGGGAAGCCCTTTTAGAGAATTTTTAATTTCATTTATTGTGTTGTTCATCATTGTCTGTTTGCTCTTTAGTTCTTCTAGGTCCTTGTTAAACATTTCTTGTATTTTCTCCATTTTTTTTCCAAGATTTTGGATCATCTTTACTATCATTACTCTGAATTCTTTTTCAGGTAGACTGCCTATTTCTTCTTCATTTGTTTGGCCTGGAGGGTTTTTACCTTGCTTCTTCATCTGCTGTGTGTTTCTCTGCCTCTCATTTTGCTTAACTTACTGTGTTTGGGGTCTCTTTTTCATAGGCTGCAAGTTCATAGTTCCTGTTGTTTTTGGTGTTTGCATCCAGTGGGTAACGTTGGTTAAGCAAGTTGTGTAGGCTTCCAGGTAGAGCGGACCGGTGCCTGTGTTCTGGTGGATGAGGCTGGATCTTGTCTTTCTGTTTGGTACGACTGTGTCCGGTAGTGTGTTTTTTTTGTTTTTTTTTGCAGTACACGGGTCTCTCACTGCTGTGGCCTCTCCCGTTGTGGAGCACAGGCTCCGGAAGCACAGGTCCAGCTCCATGGCTCACGGGCCAAGCTGCTCCGTGGCATGTGGGATCCTCCTGGACCGTGGCACAAACCCGTGTCCCCTGCATAGGCAGGTGGACTCTCAACCACTGTGCCCCCAGGGAAGCCTGGGTAGTGTGCTTTGAAGTGTCTGTGCACTTAGTATAGTTTTAGGCAGCCTCTCTGCTAATGGGTGCGGTTGTGTTCCTGTCTTTCTAGTTGTTTGTCTTGGGGTGTCCAGCACTGGAACTTCCCTGTCGTTGAGTGGAGCTGGGTCTTAGCATTGATACGGAGATGTTTTGGAGAGCTCCCTCTGATTGATATTACGTTGGCCAGGAGGTCTCTGCTGGTCCAATGTCCTGAACTTGGCTCTCCCGCCTCAGAGACTCAGGCCTGACACCTGACCGGAGCACCAAGAACCTGTCAGCCACATGGCTTATGGTCGAAGGATACTTCCTCAGATTATCTGTCTTCTCTTGTCAGATTCGGAGCTTCCTTAGCAGTGTTCTGGCTATAGTCTGACTTCTCACTGTAGATTTGCTATACAATTCAGCAGTTGCACTCCTTGGTATTTACTCAAAAAGTTGAAAACTTACATCCACACAAAAACCTGCTTGAGGGCTTCCCTGGAGGCACAGTGGTTAAGAATCTGCCTGCCAATGCAGGGGACACGTTTTGAGCCCTGGTCTGGGAAGATCCCACATGCCGTGGAGCAACTAAGCCCATGCGCCACAACTACTGAGCCTGGTCTCTAGAGCCCGTGAGCCACAACTACTGAAGCCCTCATGCCTAGAGCCTGTGCTGTGCAACAAGAGAAGCCACCGCAATGAGAAGCCCATGCACCGCAACGAAGAGTAGCCTGCGCTCGCTGCAACTAGAGAGAAAGCCCGGGTGCAGCAATGAAGACCCAACACAGCCAAAAATAAATAAATAATTAAGAAACAGAAAAACGAAAAAACCTGCTTGCGTGCTGAGGCACCTTCTAGTCACCGTCCAGATGATTTTTTTTAACGTAATCCCTCTTGGCGCTGGTGTAGCTGATCTGGGTCTTGGTCTCTCCGCTGCTGCAGCAGTGGCAACTCTGGCCCCTGCACGTGGTTGCTGCAGGGGCCATGGTGCCCACACTGCTGCCGCTGCCCAGCTCACTATGGGCCCTGTGGCTGCAGGTGGCACTGGGGGGCCAGGACGCACGGCTCGGGAGGATGGCATTGGCAGTTTTGGTCTGGACAAAGAGGCTGTGCAGGGGGGCTGCGGGGCCTTGCGACATGCTGGTGGTTTGGCGGGGTGAGTTGGACTCGCAGTAGATCACACCATTCTGTGAGACTTGGATGCGGTGGGTGCAGCCCATCCCTTGGCCAGCTTGGGTTCTCATTTGTGTTCCATTGGCCTACTTGTTTTTCCCTGGGGTAATTCTACACTATCATATGTGCTATAATTTTATGAATCTTTATATTTAGTAGAGCAGATCTTCCTACCTCCTTTTTCTTTCTTGAGAGTGCCTTGATTCTTTACACATCTGTATAATTATCAGAATCAGCTTGTTGAGTTACACACAGACACATAAAATACTTACTGTAATTTTGATTGAGATTGCATTGAATCCACAAGTCAATATGGAGAGAACTGATAGTTTTATAAAGCTGAGCCTTCCAACGGATGGACATGAAATCCTCCCATGAGGCTACCATGCTGTAAGAAAGTCAGGTACATGGGGAAACCACAAGTAGATGTTCCTGTCGGCAGTCCTAACTTCAAGTCCTCCCAGCCCAGGGGCCGGGCATGTGAGTGAACAAATCCTCAGATAATTCCAGTGCCCAACTATAGGGTCATTCCCAGCCTTCAAGTGTTCCCAGCTTAGGCTCTAGATATCATGAAGCAAAGACTTTTTTTCCTTTTCTGAATTCCTTACCCACAGAAAATGGGTCAAAATAAAGTGATTGTTATTTTAAACACCTAAGTTTGGTGGTTTGTTGTATAACAATAATAAATAGTAATAGATAAGTCTTCAATTTCTCTCAATACAGTTGTATAATTTTTCACTAAAGGTCTTGCACATGTTTGTTAGATTGACTCCTAAGTATTTGATAAAGTTATATATCATTGTAAATAACATATTTTCATATTTATTGATCATGGGATACATTGTTTTATTTAGTTTTCTAACAGCTTAATTGAATTGATATTTAAGAATTGATTCTGAACTCAACAACTTTATATACTCTCCTATTAATTTAAAAAAGTCTTGTGCACATTTAAAAAAATTTTCCATGTATACTCTTTCTTGTGGTAATTTATTGGCTCACATAACTGAAAAGTTCAAGATAGTTTTGTTAGACATGGCTGGGTCCAGGTATACTCTTATCACCTATAAATTCTGCCAATTTTATCTCTTCCTTTTTTTTTTTTTTTTTGTGGTACACGGACCTCTCACTGTTGTAGCCTCTCCCATTGCGGAGCACAGGCTACGGACGCGCAGGCTCAGTAGCCATGGCTCACGGGCCCAGCCGCTCCGCGGCATGTGGGATCTTCCCGGACCGGGGCACGAACCCGTGTCCCCTGCATCGGCAGGCGGACTCTCAACCACTGCGCCACCAGGGAAGCCCTATCTTTTCCTTTTTAATACATGTGAAATGGATGATATTTATTTATTTGTTTTGCATGGCTATTCTGGCTAGGCTCTCCAATACAATGGTGATGATCTCTAATGTAGTGGTGTTGGCCAAAAAACTTGTCCTATTCCTGATCTGAAAGACCAATATTCCACCATAGGTTTGTTGTGGGTTTATTGTAGGGTTAGGAAGTTATTTTTTTATTTTTAGTTTACTAGGAGTTTTTATTAAATGTTTAAAAAGCTATTTAATGCCTATTCTTCATGTATTTAGATAAACATATGTTTTCTATACATTTCTGGGTTTGCTTTGCAGATATTTTGCTTAGACTTTTTGAATTTATGTTTATGATAGGCCTGAAGTTTTACTTTCTTGTTCTGTCTTTGGTTTTGGTATCAATGCTGTACTAGCTTCATAAAATAAATAGAGAAATATTCCCTCTTTTTTTATTCTCTGAAAGAGTTTGTGAAAAATGGAAATATTTGTAAATGTTTGTTTTTCAGTATTTGGTAGAAATCATGTTTAAAATAATCTGGCCCTGGTGTTTTATTTTGTGTGTAAAGATTTGTAATTCTGGAGTAAATTTGTTTAAGCAATAGAGGAAAAGTCAGAATTTCTATTTATTCTTGAAGTAGTGTGTAAATTTATATATTTTTAAGAATATTTCCATTTTACCTATATTTTAAGTGGTCTATTTGGTACAGATTCTTTGAAGTTTGTGGACATTTGCTTTATGGCCTAACATTTTTCAATGTTTACAAGTTAACAAAAAGTTGCTCATTATATTCTTTTATTATCTTTATAATCCATGCTGCAAACGTGGAGTTATAATCTTTTTAGTTCTTAATACTGTTTGTGCCTTCTCTATTTTGTTCTTGATAAATCTTGCAAGAGATGTATCAATTCTACTAGACTTAACAAAAAAGGAAGCAAACTTTTAGTTATTAGATTTGCTCTAATGTGTCACTGTTTTGTATTTAATTAATTTCTGCTCATATTTATTCCCTTTCTTCTGTTTTCTTTGGGGTTTATTACATTATTTTCTTTTTCTAACTTTTTAAGTTGATGCATAGGTCAGTTGTTTCAACTTATTTATTTTTATACAAACATGTAAGGCTTCACATTTTTTCAAAGTGTCATTTCCAAATTTGATAAGTGTTTTTCATGATTGTGCATTTTTGATTATTTTTAAATTTCTTTGATGTGTGTATTATTTACAAGTATATATTTCTTTTTTTTTTCTGTTTTTTTAACTTTTTATTTTATATTAGAGTATGGCCGATTAACGATGTTGTGACAGTTTCATGTGCACAGCAAAGTGACTTAGCTATACATATACATGTATCCATTCTCCCCCAAACTCCCCTCCCATCCAGGCTTCCACATAACATTGAGCAGAGTTCCCTGTGCTATACAATAGGTCCTTGTTGGTTATCCATTTTAAATATAGCAGTGTGTACATGTCAGTCCCATTTTTATTCTGTTTTGAATTAGGTCATTTGATTTCACAAGGCTTTGAAATAAGCATAATTATGGTATTGAGTATTATCCCCATTTTATTTATTTATTTATTTATTTTTTATTTATTTATTTTTTTTAACATCTTTATTGGGGTATAATTGCTTTACAATGGTGTGTTAGTTTCTGCTTTATAACAGAGTGAGTCAGTTATACATATATATATGTTCCCATATCTCTTCCCTCTTTGTCTCCCTCCCTCCCACCCTCCCTATCCCACCCCTCCAGACAGCCACAAAGAACCGAGACGGTTATATGACACTTAAGAGCATCAGTAAGAGCACTTTGAACAACCAAAAGGAGTTGTCCAATTAAAATATTATCACTAAAATATATATATATTGAACAGAATAGGTTATTGTTGTTTTAATGCCTGCTGACCTGAATAGGAGAGAGCCTTTATTATTTTTCCTGCTTTGGCCTATAAAGCTATTAACTGGGGTTTTCCTCTTAGCAGTTAACAATAGCAAAGTGAAGACGGCATCTAAGCTGTGTTCAGCCCTGACTCTTTCTGGTCTTGTGGAAGTAAAAGAGGTATGTTTGTAGACGACCTTCTTTGCTGGGAATTTAAGCCTTGGGTGACTAAACCCAGTATCTCTTTTGTCAGACGATACAGAGAGAATCTGGGAGAAATAACAACCCTGAAGGTGAGGTGATCAGTGTCACTCAACTAGGAAACAAGTTGAGAAGGGCTCTGCATGGGAGAAACCAGATGCCTCGAAGGACGAAACCTCTGAAATCAATCTCCTCTGAAGAGACTCAGCTTGGGCCCATGTGGGTTGGGACATATTTTGGTCTCAGTACTAGTGGTGACCACTGAGGCATCTCTTAGTGGACACGAATCTTAGGCCTAAGTGAAGGGCAGTTGCCTGTATTTTCCTCAGCTTTTGGGTGGGAGGCTAGAATAGGTTGGAGGGGGAAATCCTTTTCTGACAATTCATTAGAAATATTAACATTAAATAGAGGTATTTATGGTTCTCCATTCTTCTCCAATGCTGAAATTTTCTTGTGTGAGAAGTGTTATACCACAATAGCTGTTATACCATTGATCTGTACATGACCTAGGGCCTCAGTTTCTTCACACCTACCCTTTCTTATTTTTCTCTTTAGTTAAAGTTCTTCCATCTTTTATTCCAAAATATGGGATGTTCATAAAAATTCAGTTAAGACTGAAGAATATAAAGTGACATCTCAGGCCTTGCTTACACTTTCCTCCCCAGCGGGAGCCACCAATACATTTTTTGGTGTGGCTGTTCGGACTTCTTTTTATGTATTTACAAGTGTGTTTTGTGTGTGTGTATACACATTTTTTAATGTAAATAAGGTCGTATGTATACAGTGTTCAGTCACTAGCTCTTTCCCCCACCTTTAGCTGTCTTTGACATTATCCATCTTAGTGTATTGACCCACTTTCTTACTAATTATGGAACGGCGTTCAGTGCTCTAGATGGACTGTGGTTTATGTAGCGGTTCCATAATTGTCGGACATAGAGGTAGCACCCCCAGCTTCTTCCCGACCTTTCCTGTCTGCTGCTTCTTCCCAAGGAACATAGAAAGCATTTCCCTCCCCCCGTGGTTCTCTTTCTCTACTGCGTATTTCATTTCTAGCATCTTTACTGTGGGCATGCTCCCCCGCCACAGGCTTCGATTCCATTCAACAGCCTCTTCAGCATGTCCGATTCATCTTGATAATCATAATCATTACAATCTCCACAATGCCTCGCACAGTGCCTTGTACCTAATAGACAGATATTTGATAAAACTCTCCAAGGGGCAGGCTCAACATAAACACGTAGACAGAAGTTACACTCCAGGGTCCTGATCAGTGAGAAACCGAACGTGTGGCACGAGGCAACGTCTGCGATCTCCTGCTGTCATGCGCTTACTGCAGACGTGAGCGTTTGACACCTGTGAGGGGGACATAGTACACCACCATACGGTAGAAAAAGCGTGGCCTAATCCTCTGATATCTTGAATTTCAGCTGCAGCGCAAGTTCTTGAGCCCCGAGGAGATTCAGTCTGTCCGAGAACACCTGGGTTACCACAGTGACAGCCTGCTCTCTGTGCAGATCACAGGAAAAAAGCCCAATTTTGAAGTGGGTTCTTCTAGTCAACTTAAGCTTTCTACTACCAAGAAGTCTTCCGGTGAGACTGGCCTAGGGATATTGTTCTGTCTGAGTGGGCCTGAAAAGCCGTATTAAAAACTGAGCCAGAGATCTGAATGAGGTGGTGATATCTTTAGAGGATCATTCCCTTCCTTAATTTCCCTCATTTCCAAGTGGAAGAATGCTTAATGTACTGTTGTTCTGGGCATATTCGGATCCAATACTGAAATGATGCGTAGATATTACCTAGTTCAGCCCCTTCTTCTGCACCAGAGGACACTGAGGTCTCCAGATACTAGAGGTCAGACTCCCATAGTTTCATTAGTTAATGAAGTCTTTCCAGACCCCAGAATTATGACATTTACCCTCAGAAGACCTCACAGTGACGGTCATGGCGGATAAGAGTGTGCTATTCCTCTTCCCATGTGTCCTTTTCTCTGTGCCACTGAATTCAGCTTTTCTTTGAGGATCTTAAGACACTTATAAAAATATCTCCTCTCAGAAGATTGCACTCCACCCTTTTTCACCATTCTCACCCTTCCTATCACTATTTTTTAATGCCTGAGTTGAGAAAAATTGTCCTAGCTGTGAGGTATGCAAAAATTTACAGGTATTCACACTGCTCTGTTTTGACTGTCCAGCCTAAATCTTCAAGAAATCCTTTAGCATCCTAACCTTTGGAGTCACAGTTCCAGAATGGGTAGGAGCAGCTTAGATGGCCTGCCCTGTGGGAGATCTGAGCATCCAGTGTGACAGTGATCTCTGGGGGGTGCACTTACCCGCCAAGGCCCATTCGTGGACTGGCCCACACTGAACCCTCAGCTCTTTCGGGCCCAGAGAGAGAATCAGGAGGTGTGATTTGCTACTGATTTGTTGTTACGCCACCGCCATCAGCTCTTGAGCCCATTTTCTTGTCTGTAACAGGTCTACATGAGACCGGAGCTTTGCTATTTATAATGCTTTTTGGTACAGTTTCTTGTTTCATATTCAAATCTCCTGCAGTGGGCATAGGGAATCCTATTAGCCCCATGTTCTAGGGATGGGAACTAAGAGAAGGAGGAGAAAGCAATATGGAGTGGAAGTTAAAAGCGTTAGGTAGACTCTGTCTGTACTTGTGTATTTGTGGCTGGGTGTAACTGGCCTAAGTATCTAAACCTCTTTCCTCATTTATAAAATTAGGATGACAAGAACTTTCCTCATAAGGTGGTGAGCAGGACTAAATTAGATCATGTATGTAAAATGTTTAATGTAGTATCTGGCACAAAGCTTAACAAATGATGGCTTTTATTGCCATAAAGTGATGGGTCCCTCTCATGCCTTTATAAGTGATAGAGCTGGGCCTTGAACCCAGGTCCAGTGTGTTCCCTGCACAGCCTCAGTAGAAAGCACTTACATGTGCTTGGAGTTTGTTTCCAGCTGCTTTTCTGGAGCTTGTTTTCTTTCATTGGTTGGATTCAGGGAAGCCTGCTATGGACCCTGCAGCTGCCAAGCTCTGGACCCTCTCAGCCAATGATATGGAGGATGAGAGCGTGGTGAGTCAGCACTGTGGTCACCTGATTGCTTTCTTTCAGGCCCCACTTTGGGTGGGAATGTTGTTGTTTGGAGTGGCCTCTCTGGGTTTGTAGGTGTGAAAGCATTTAAAGCCCAGCCTTGTGGCTGTGCCTGCCATTGGCATTTTTTGACTCAGAAGGAAACTCCTCATTAGTGGCATTTTAAATTTCTTTTTCAGCATCTTTCCCCCCGCAGATTTTCTTGTTCTCACTTCATGTGATATATTAAAGACTCTTGTGGGCATGCGTAAACCTGAAAAGAGTTTGTCAGCTAAAATATTTTTTGGCTCCTTCGTCTGGGCAAGTCACCAAATGCTCACTGTCTTAACAGTAATGCTCTTCCAACTCAGATCAATGCTTTCTGTAATAAAGTTCTTCATTCCTACAACTATTGAAGTTAGAGTGGTAAGCAAACTAGGCGACGGTTTGTGCCCTCACAGAGCTTACAGATTAACTGTCTACACGTTTATCGAAGAATCACACAAGTGTATATATCATTATCTGCCTTTTCCTCTGGAATTATATAGAAAATATTCCATTCCCTTTTCTCACACGACAGCCCTTTATATATTCGCATAAATATAACGCTTCTCTCTTTGTTCTTCCTGCCCCCTCCCTCCCTGCCCTCCACACACATATTCTCTGCACATCATAAATGAGTCCCCAGCCCCCTCACAGCCTAACACAGCTTCTGTGCACGTAGTGTACTCACTATGTGGTCAGCTTGGGCGTGATGATCAAGCCCAGGTAGGATGATGGCTGCCTTCTACATAGATGGGCAAACTGCTGCTGTGGACTGTGGCCACTTCACCTGTTCATTAGCAGAGACCATGACTGGGTCATTAATGGCTTCGAACATTCTCCAGGATCTCATTGACTCAGATGAACTGCTGGATCCAGAAGATATGAAGAAGCCAGACCCAGCTTCCTTGCGGGCTGCCTCCTGTGGGGAAGGGAAAAAGAGGAAGGCCTGCAAGAACTGGTAAGCCTTGGGGTGAGAAGAGGCTGCCAGGCTGCTTCCAGCGGCTTCTGATTGTCAAGGAATCGCTGTGCTTCACAATTACTAAAACATGTTTTATTGTAAAATGTATCAGACGGTTAGAAGAGTATGCTAAATAAGTACATTTTAAAGAACAATAAAATGAACACCCATGTACTGCTCACCCAGCTTAAGTACCAGGAACATGACTTGTTCCTTAGAAGTCGCCTCTGCCTGCTCCCTCAGCTGCATCTCCCTCCCTCTCCTTACAAGAGGCTACCATTCTCCCAAATTTGTGCTAATCTTTGCTGGCTTTTTCGATAGTTTACTGTCTGTGTGTGAATCTCCAAACAGTACATCATTGAATTGTGGAGCCCAAAGCTGACTAGGCCAGGAAAGGTCAATGCTCCATATCTGTGAAGACTCCCAGGGAAAAGGTCTGTCAAGGATTTGGAGTTCCTGGGTGGTGGCAGGTCCCACTCATCACCTGCTAACTTTCCCCCAGCACCTGTGGCCTCGCAGAAGAACTGGAGAAAGAGAAGTTGAGGGACCAGATAAGCTCCCAGCCCAAGTCGGCTTGTGGAAACGTGAGTATCTGGTTGATTACTCAGTATTCACAAAGGCCTAAACTAAACACAGGCCAGCTCCAGCTCTACAGAGTTCACTGCCCAATTATTTTAATAATAGGTGAACGTGTGAGAACGTGTCTCTAGGTAGTAATGGGAAGAGGGCTTATCTCCTGAGAGTGGGCAGCGCACTCATGCCCGTAGGGGAGGCACTTGTCATTTCTTATTTTTGGCCCCTTTCTTTCTGCTTCACATTAGGCCTGATGCTACTCAGCCATTTGCTGAGTGTGTTTTGGGGTGTCTGTGGACTTATTATGATTTTAGGCAGCCTCTCTGCTAGTGGGTGGGGTTGTGTTCCTGTTTTGCTATATGGTTGGCATAGGTTGTCCAGCACTGTAGCTTGCTGGTCGTTGAGCGAAGCTGGGTGCTGGTGTTGAGATGGAGATCTCTGGGAGATTTTCGCCGTTTGATATTATGTGGGGCTGGGAGGTCTCTTCTTGACGAGTGTTCTGAAGTTGGCTCTCCCACCTCAGAGGCAGAGTCCTGACTCCTGGCTGGAGCAGCAAGAGCCTTTCATCCACTCGGCTCAGAATAAAAGGGAGAGAAAGTAGAGAGAATTAGTATAAGTAGGAGGAAATAGGAAAGAAAGAAAGAAAGAAAGAAAGAGAGGAGGGAAGGAAGGAAGGAGGGAAGGAAGAAAGAAAGAAAGAAGAAAAGAAAGGAAGAAGGCAAGAAGGAAAGAAAGGAGGGAGGGAGGGAGGAGGGAAGGAAGGAAGGAATGAGGGAAGGAAGGAAAAAATACAGAAAGAAAGAAGATACAGTAAAATAAAATAAAGTATAATAAAGTTATTGAATTAAAAAAATAAGTATTTAGAGAAAAAAAAAAGGGACGGATAGAACGCTGGGACAAATGGTGGAAGCAAAGTTATAGAGACAAAATCTTTAAAGGGACGGATAGAACGCTGGGACAAATGGTGGAAGCAAAGTTATAGAGACAAAATCTTACATATAAGCATACACATATACCCTCACAAAAAGAGGTAAAGTGGAAAAAATCATAAAACTTGCTCTCCAAGTCCACCTCCTCAATTTGGGACGATTCGTTGTCTCAAAAAGGGAAGGAAGGAAGGAAAGATAGAAAGAAGGTAAAGTATAATAGAGTTCTTTAAATTAAAATTAATTATTAAGAAAAAAAATAAAAAAAAAAATGGTCGGATAGAACGCTGGGACAAATGGTGGAAGCAAACCTATACAGACAAGATCTCACACAGAAGCATACACATACACATTCACAAAAAGAGGAAAAGGGGAAAAAATCATAGATCTTGCTCTAGAAGTCCGCCTCCTCAATTTGGGATGATTCGCTGTCTATTCATGTATTCCACAGAGGCAGGGTACATCAAATTGATTGTGTAGCTTTAATCCGCTGTTTCTGAGGCTGCTGGGAGAGATTTCCCTTTTTCTTCTTTGTTCTCACAGCTCACAGGGGCTCAGCTTTCGATTTGGCCCTGCCTCTGCGTGTAGGTCGCTGGAGGGCGTCTGTTTTTTGCTCAGGCAGGACGGGGTTAAAGGAGCCACTGACTCGGGGGCTCTGGCACACTCTGGCCGGGGGGAGGGAGGGGCACGGAGTGCGGGGCAGGCCTGCGGTGGCAGAGGCCAGCGTGACGTTGCACCAGCCTGAGGCCCGCCGTGTGTTCTCCCTGAGAAATTGTCCCTGGATCCCGGGAACCTGGCAGTGGTGGGCTGCACAGGCTCCCCGGAAGAGGGGTGTGGATAGTGACCTGTGCTCGCACACAGGCCCCTTGGTGGTGGCAGCAGCAGCCTTAGCGTCTCCTGCCCGTCTCTGGGGTCCGTGCTTTTAGCCGCGGCTCGCGCCCGTTTCTGGAGTTCCTTTAGGCAGCGCTCTTAAAACCCCTCTCCTCACGCACCAGGAAACACAGAGGCAAGAAAAAGTCTCTTGCCTCCTCAGCAGGTGCAGACTTTTCCCCGGACTCCCTCCCGGCTAGCCGTGGCGCACTAACCCCTTCGGGCTATGTTCAAGCCGCCAACCCCAGTCCTCTCCCTGAGCTCCGACCGAAACCGAAACCGAGCCTCAGCTCGCAGCCCCGCCCGCCCCGGCGGGTGAGCACACAAGCCTCTCGGGCTGGTGAGTGCCGGTCGGCACCGATCCTCTGTGCGGGAATCTCTCCGCTTTGCCCTCCGCACCCCTGTTGCTGCGCTCTCCTCCGCGGCCCCGAAGCTCCCCGCTCCGCCTCCCGCAGTCTCCGCCCGCGAAGGGGCTTCCTAGTGTGTGGAGACCTTTCCTCCTTCACAGCTCCCTCCCACTGGTGCAGGTGCCGTCCCTATTCTATTGTCTCTGTTTTTAATTAATTTTTTCTTTTGCCCTACCCAGATACGTGGGGAGTTTCTTGCCTTTTGGGAGGTCTGAGGTCTTCTGCCAGCATTCAGTAGGTGTTCTGTAGGAGTTGTTCCACATGTAGATGTATTTCTGGTGTATTTGTGGGGAGGAAGGTCATCTCCGCGTCTTACTCCTCCGCCATCTTTCCACCGCCCCCCAAGTATATATTTCAATTTCCTAATACAAGTGTGTTTTTAGTTACTATTTTCATCTTAAGTTCTAACTTAATTTTGTTGTTATAAAGTGTGGTCTTCATGCTATAGAATCTTTGAAATTTGTTGAGAATTATTGGGTCTACTTCTTGTTTAATTTTTGTAAATGTTTTTTGTGTGCTTGAAAAGAATGCATTTTCCAGTCGCTGGGTGCCATATTCTATACCTGTCTACTGGCTCAAGGATAGTATTTGTGTGGTATCATTTGTGTGTTTCTAATACCCTTTGGTTGTTGATTGTGAGCTCTGCTTTCTTTTTTTTTTTGGCCACACCCCTTGGCATGTGGGATCTTAGTTAGTTCCCAGACCAGAAATCGAATCTGTGCCCCCTGCAGTGGAAGCTCGGAGTCCTAACCACTGGACCACCAGGGAAGTCCTGTGGGCTCTGCTTTGACCTGTATGCCTGTTTGCAAGAGCATTCCTTCTGAGATGACTTTCCTTTGCCTCTGTCTGGTGGGCACATGAGGGCACTGTCATGTGAGGCCATTTTAAACCATATTTTTGGTTTAGATTTTTTTGTTTGTTTGCTCTTTGACCATGTAGGTGGCATAAATTCAGGCCCCTATATCTGTCCTCAGTGAGTGTGGCTTGAGGTTAGGAATTTATTCTCAGTGGGAGAGACAGAGGGGGGCAGGTATTGGCATTCTCTCCTTCCATGGAGTGGATTTTATTCTATTGAAACTTCACCCACTGAGAAAACTGGTCCCCAGAGGTCCCGGCTTTTAAGTTTGTGTCTGTGACCTGAAGCCTGCCCTTCTCAGAGCACTAATGATTGGCATGTATCTCCCAGACAGATGCTGGCTCCAGCATTTACTTACCCCTGAGGATTTATGCTTTCTCATCATTTCTGACATCTGAAGAATTCCCTTACTCTCTAGCCAACTTATCCATGCATTAAAATCATGATTCTGTATTTTAACTAGCAGTTTTATTTGTGCAGTACTTGGAGGGGTTTCCACATCGCTAGAAAGATAAGTCGATAATGTAATTTGGGAACCAAGAAAAGTTAGAGTAATCCAGCATCAAACTATGATTTCAGGTGAAAATGGCTCTGGATTTAATTTTCCAGTTAGACTGTTCCAGAGTACAGGAGGAAATAGTGGAGTTAAAAGAATAAATGGAAAAAGAACTAAAGAGCATGGAAGATTTCTCATCTCTATAATGAAATTAATATTGTTACTTCCCAGATTTGTGAAGCTTTAATAAGGAAAATGCTATATGTGGGACTTTGCATAGAGAAAGAAAGCACTCAGTAAGTGTGGGGTAGCACTTCATGCACGTGCTAATCTCAAAATGAGAACTTCGACTAAATCAAATAGAATGGTGATAGGCAATTCCACAGGAAAAGAATCACTTTGAAGCAAACATTCTTCTGGGTGCCCTTTAAACACAGGTCTCTGAGAATTCCCACAAAGTTCCAAGGAACATGGGCTCACAAGAACTCAAAAAACTTTAAGCCTGATAGATTTTAGACACCTTCCTGATTCTTTGATTCTCAACAGGGCTGCTCATTTGTGACGGTGGTAAATGGGAGACAGTTCCCTGGATCATAGAATCAAGGATAAAAATCTCAAAACTTACTCTTACTGCCTTCATTCTTATTTAATTTTTTCCCATGTGCATTTTTTTATAGAGTGGGTAAGTTTTAATTGCTGAAAGGCAGAAGAGCAACTTTGGGTCATTTGGGTATGCAGACTGGGAATCCCGGGATGCCTTACAATCCAGTGAAATGTGGAGGCTTCAACTTGGCTCACTCAGGGTGAGCACAGATTATCTTTGACATTTACTGGATGGGGACATTCTTGCCACAGGAATGAAGTATTTTCCAGTTTATTTTAAATGGAGAACGCTCAATTCACTGTGATAGTAGGTTTGGCAGAGTTAGTTTCCTTTAAAAACTCCCCCACCTTGAATGAAACTTAAAATGACTCCGAGTCCGGATAAAGAAGGAAAACTTGACAAAGTAACCCTGGGCACTGAGTATGAGTCATAGCAAAGGAAAGACATCAAGGGCATCTGTCACTGCACATCTCAAAGACCTTGAATGATGTGAGGAATGGACTCCAGGTGGTCACCTGGTCACACCCGTAGCTTCCTCCCTGGCACTTGGACCACTTCTCATGTTACTTAACGAAGGCTATGGAAAAAGTTGCCTCCAGCATATATCACTCTCAGATCCTTTATAATCTGCATGTGTGCACACATACACATACACACAACGTATGATGAAAAGGGCAGTGAAACAAAAGAATAAAGATAAAATGAGGTATTTCCACCAATGGTTAGAAAATTTGTAAAGAAAGAAAGTAGTGTAGTGCACGTGAATTGCTGGAAGAAAAGCAGAGTTCATTAAAGAAGCATATTATGGTTTCATCTGCATTTCTTTTTGACTCTGGGCATGTAAGTACGAGTTAGTAAGCTTATAACGTGCACTATACAATGTTAGGCTCTTATCAAAGGCTTGTTATCTAAAATAGTTACATTATTAGATTGATTTATAAGTATGCGTATTTTATGATGACAAAAATGGGATGCAAAGAATATTTTCAGTTACATCTATTATTTCATTATGAATATAATAGCAATAGTTATTCCTATGATTTATTTCACTTGCATACTGAAAATAAAAAGACACGAACTCTTAGATTATTACGTTATGCTTTCCCATCAAGAACATTTTCATAGAACTGATTAAGAGTAGCATCAGACAGGCCCATGTATCAAATGTTTTGGTCCTCTGAAATGAGATACATTTTTCTTTTCTAGAACACTTGATAAAGTTTAGCTTCCTGTGGAATTTAATTTGATTCCAATCTGCAAATCAAGCATTGTGTATTTTGTTAATTGATAAAAGTCAGATGTAATCTATGTGAAAACTAGAGAAAGATTTGTTTCCTTTTAAAAACACAGTTTACTACATTGGGCAAGGGTTCCCATCTGAGGCCATGAATCCCCCCAAATGTGCAATATTTTGTGTGTGAGAAGTAGTGCATCTGTGTAGGTTTGTGTGTGTGTGTGTGTGTGTGTGGTGTGTGTGAGAGAGAGAGAGAGACAGACAGAGAGAGAGAGATGTTTGTTTGTTGATGTCATTTTTTTTCTGGGGCAAAGTCTACAGCTTTTATCAGATTCTTAAAAAGGTCTGTCGTTAAGGACCCCTGTCCAAAAGTAAGAACACTTTCTCAGGTGAGTTATTTGGTTATAATTATGAGCCTTTTTTCTGCAGATGGAAACAGATTGTGTTGTATTTCTGAAATAATCTTTTCTAAAACATTTATCATCAAAAATCTTAATGTTGGAGAAATTAAAATGGAACCTTCTGCTAGTGTTTAAGAAAGAAGTGTTCAAAAATAGCTTTTGGGAGAGCCCCAGAATTTTACAGTATTCTGCAACTACGGCCTGTTTTCCTGAGACATGAATAATAAAGATATATGGCTCTATTTGACTCAGCGTCTTAAGGCTTATAATTTAGTTGTTCCATTTCACTTTGTTGTTTGCTGAGTGTTCACATCCATAGTTCTTCAACAGTGTCTAGAATTATGAAATTCAATTATGAGATGATTGGAACTTTAGGATAGCATTCAGATAACCACCCTCCCTTCCTTTTTTCCTTTCCTTCTCTTCTTTTTGTTTTATTCTTTTTACTTTTTGTAGTAGTCTAAAAATGGGTGTTTTGCAAAGAACCCTGTACAATATTATAAATAATAACAACAATAAAGCTTGATCACCTAAGATCTTCCTTATATTTATTGCTTATGATTTATTTCTTTAAGAAAAAGGAAAAAAAGTCTCCTACCTCATTAAGTAGGAAAAAATAGCTATCCTTATTAAACTAACATCTGATCTACTGTAGTTCTAACTTCCATTTCAAAGCATTAATGACTTCTCATTGGTAGAAATACTCTGAATAGAGTACCGTCCCTGATAGACTGCAGGGCCATAATTCAATCACCAGCCTCTGCTGACACTGTGATCCCCAGGGGTGTGGCTTGAGGCTTTAAGAATGGCAGCTAAATCCCAAGCCTGAATTACAGCCCCGTTATTCAATCTGGAGCCATGCTTTGTTATTTATAGTACTTAGAAAAAGAGTGTGGACTTTTCAAAGAGGAAAACAATAAATCACACTAACAAGATGACTGGCTCTAATATTAAAATGTAAATCTCTATGATGTAGAGGTAGAAAGATTAATGAGCATATGATGTAGGGTTATTAAAGGTGTGATGGGCGGGAGAGGGAATGGATTATGGGGAAATTAAATGAAGTATTTCACTGGAAGGCAATCAAGTTCTGTGGAAGTTTTTAAATGAGCAGCTAGTAGGGCCAGTTTTACTACCATAGTGACCTAACCAAAACTCACAGGCCTTTCTCAGACACCCTTTCTCTTAAAATCCCTAAGTCTTGATGTAGTGACATACAATCACAATGGCATGCAAACACAATTACATGTTACCACAATGCTACTGATTCTCTCTCTTTTTTTTTTTTTTTTTTTACAGTTATTGCTTTCCTGGGATGGGTAATCATGTCCTTTGGGAAGACCTGAAACAAAGGAATAATAAAGTGATGGTTATCAGGAATGACCACCAAGTAATAAATGTACCAAGATCATTTGTCTGAGGTCATTCAAAGATATTAATATAGGTTGGAGGAATGAGAAGAAAAACATGTTTTCTGATGGTTTTGCTTGAGATAATACACCAGTTAAGATATTTACGCGTTAATATCAGAGGATCCCAGATTATTGGCTCCTGTTTCTGTGTAACAGAATCAGTTGCTAAAACCAATTTCTCAGCACACACCTTTTAACCTTTGCTGTGGTGTTTTTGCAAAATCCGTTTACCTGATCCCTTCTTCCCCTCTGCTTCACCATCCCTTCAAGACTTAAGCCTCATTTCCTGACTAGCAGTTCATAAAAGAAAAATATCACCCCCCTAACCCTCACCCAGGCCACCCTCCTTTTCCTTCAGATTTATAGGTGTTTGTCTTACAGTTTTAGTTATTGCACCTTTGTTTTAAGTTTATCAACCTGTTAAACCCAGCGAGTCCAAACCTTCAAAATCTGCAAGTTGATGCTCAGTCTAACAATTGAGGTATCATTTGCTTCAGTGCAGAGTCCTGAGGCTGTATCAGAGGAACCTCTGTGAAATGTGGAAAGGGAGACAAATATGGTGTTAAAAAATCCACTCCACCAAAACAACAAAAAGCCTTAACTAGATAGGGTTTATACGTTTCTTCAGGATATATGAACGTCACTGGAGATCCAGTGGGACTGATTGATCTGGATGCTTTCTGTGCCTTCAGTCACTTCTATGGGGTCTAAGAGGGACTTGACCCTCTGCTAAATTTCACTCCAGAAATGTATTGAAATAAAATTACAGGGACTGCTTACTGTAGTTTCTTATGGAGGAACAAACATTTTAAAATTTGTACACTTAAAGGTTCTTATCTTTAAGCAACTGAGCCTTAAAAAAGAATTTTAAAAATTCTTTATATAGAACTTGGTTTGCTAGTGTTAATCAGTGAATTGTTAGAGAACTAATGAGATGCAGTTCCTTTAACAAACACTTCTATTGTTACTTAGAGTATTTTATATTTTTACTTCTCTTGAGGGGAGAGATGATCTCAGGATGGTAGAACTGAAGATGATCTTAGATATCTGTTAGTTTGCTAGGGCTGCCGTAACGAAGTACCATAGGCTGGGTGCTTGAAAAACAGAAATTTATTTGTCACAGTTCTGGAGGCTGGAAGTCCAAAATCAGTGTGTTGGAAGCTTTGGTTTCTTGTGAGGCCTCTCTCCTTGGCGTATAGATGGCTGCCTTCTCATTGCCTCACATCGTCTTTTCCCTGACTGTCTGGGTCCTAATTTCCTCTTCTTATAAGGACACCAGTCAGCTTGGGTTAGGTCCCACCTTAATGACCTCAATTTTATTTAATCACCTCTGTAAAGGCCCTAGCTCCACATACAGTCACATATAAAATACCAGGGGTAGGGCTTCAACATATGAATTTGGGGGGGCACACAGCTCAGCCAGTAACAGTATCATAGTCTCTTTATTTTGGACAAGAAGAAACTGAGACCCAGAGAGACAGAGTAAATTGTCCAAGGTCACACAGCTAATTATTGGCACATCTGGCATCAGGATTGGATCTCAGACTTTGTAATTATTAGTGTCCTCTTGGCCAATGTTTAAATGAAAACAAATAGAAGCTAATAGAGAAGAATGTGAGGCCCCAGCATTGGTCAAAAAGTAAACATTCAGTAATATCTATTGAATGACTGACAGCCTTTCTTGAATTAGGAATAAGGGCTTGTTACAGATTTGGTGGCTTTTTAAAGTGTGTGTAGGCAATACATTTAAAAGAATAAGGAAAAGGAGAAACACTTGCAGAATCCATGGAAGAATATTTGGAAGGATATAATAGGAAGTAACTATTTTAAAAAGTCTTTTATTGATAAAGATGTATTCATTTTTTGTGGCAAAGAGTAAAAATAATTTAAGGGATAAACTGAAGTAAAAAAAGAAATTATTCTATTGAACAGTAAAACCCTCTATTTCTTTAAAAATAGATTTCTTGAAAGCAAAATAAGATGCCAGAAAGGAATTTCTGAAGGGGTGGTTTTATTTTGCTTCTTCAGACATGAGTTATGTTAGAAGATTACATGCTGTACATGTTTTATATTCAACAATGTGTGCACATTCTAAAGATAGAAGCAAGACAAGGGCAGTTATTCCCAACAATATGAATAATAAATTCCTACTTACCCTGGAAAAGCTGTCTTCATAGGGGCATTTACTTTCAGATAATTTTCCCTATTTTTAGTCATTTAGTGTACTATTAGATATGCCTTTTCTTTTTCCGAACTTCAATTTCCAGCCTCAGTCTAAGTCTGGAAAGTTATTAGAACTTATTTCATTATATTCTTTTTACCTGTGGTTTAGGGAAAG
>NW_006794635.1:2018452-2021440 GCF_000442215.2 Lipotes vexillifer
TTTTTCCTGTGGTTTAGGGAAAGACACATTTCCCAACTATTACTATTTTGGTGGACCAAATTCATACATACTCTGAGTATTAGTGGGGATATACGGGAATTTTATATATATGGTCATATCTCTAGTAGAAATTGGTTAGAATAGACTTTTAGAGATGCTTACTCTTGCTTTAATGATCATTAGTAAGAATCAACAGAATGGAGTGATGGGAAGACCATGAGCTTAAGAAGCTGACCTGCCTGAGGTCGAATCCTTGGCTGTGTCCTTAGGTAAATTATGAAACTCTGAACCATGATTTTCTCACAGTATGATAAATAATGCCCTGAATTTAAATGAGGTAATATATTGCAAAATATGGCTCTTAGTGGGCACTTAATACTTTTAGTTTCCTTTCTTTTTCCATCAAGCTTATTTCCTATTCAAAGATAGAATTCTGGTGAACTACATGGGCACTTGGGAACATGTTCAAGACTGATATTACTTAATAAATTCATTGGTTATTCCTGCTAATCTGAGCCCACAGACATCCCTGTGAAATCCTGCCAGAGGTCCTTTGGAAGATGGCATTAGTATAGCATTGACAGCTAAGGGAACTAGAAATAAGCCAAAGGTCCTAAATTGGCAAGCCTTTTACAAAGCCAAACATGATGGAAACTAAATGCCATTTTGGGGGTGATTTGAAAAGCACATGGTTTGGAGTTATTCTGACAGATTAAGTATTTTTCCTGAATCATCTAGGTTAGAAGATTAAAACTTGATTATAAAATACCAAAATGTTTTTATATAGGAATAGTTGAGCATAAATCAAATACTCTGGGTTTCTGAGAAAATAATCAAGTGGACAAGTGATGTGGTATTCTTTTCTGTCTGATATTGGAACTAAGAAACATTACAACAGTTTATTGTTCATAGAATAATATATTCTTACAGAATTGTTCTGGAATGCAGGCACTACCCAGAGCTGATTGGTGTTTGGCAACACACCAAAATAATGCCCATGATGGAGGAAAGTTATGAGAATGTAAACTTTTCCCCCTAGTACCTTATGTCTTCTACTTCAAATCCAGATAGAGGTGGTTTCTTAACTCTTCTATGGTTGAAAGACATTCCAGCATAGAAGCTTTCTGGCAGAAAAAGTGACATGATTGTCTAAAGCAATGGGGCTTAACTTTTTGAGTCACAGACCCATTTAAACAAGCTTTGTGGAAACAGTTAAAGTCTGCATGATAATATGAAGCCCCCCAAAATGGCTGTGAGGTGCCATTCCAGGTTCTTGGCAGTTATAGCCAGTCTCAGTGAGACTTGCCATGTGATGGGAGAAATCCTAACCCTTGCCCCTGATCAGTTCTTTATCCCATTCTCAATAGCTATTTCTTAATTTACTCTTATTTTCCATAATTCTTGCCCAAATGCAGTCTCAGCAGGGATCTTTTTTCCTTTCGCTAAAAAAATTTAAAATGCTATGTGCATGAACCATCTTAATATCATCTCCACTCTATCCTCACCCCTCTCTCTTTCCCTCCTTCCCTCCTTCTCAAATTCAACCGCCTGTGCTTCAGACTCCAGGTCCCTTCTATTTCTTCCAAAACTTTGCTGGAAGATCTTCCCTTTTTCATGATCTTTGACCTCTTCTTTTCTAGTGGTGATTTCTACCCCTCAAATAAGCACTCTCACCTCTGCCTGCACTTATGCTAAGAAAACTGGAAACAGGAAAGCACTCTATGTATGCATTGTGGAAAGTATCAGAGGAAAAGGGTAGCCAAAATGACCACAGCAGAGAAGAAAGGGGCAGGGGGTGCAGTTGGATGGATATGAGAGGAATTTCCTGGCCACTTCCAAGAGCATGCCTGATCGTGCAGGCTGGCCCTGGGGGTGGAGTGAGCTAACACCGAGGGAAGGTGTTGCTAAAGTGAGACTCAGAATGAAGCCCTAGAAATGGGGGAATATGAGCACAGAAGAACATGAACAGCACGGAGGCCCTGCATGCCAGCCCACGAATAAGATTAAATATCTCTGGTTGTGGATGAGGTACATAGATGGTGTAGATCAAAATCACCAGAAATGCTCCCTGTTTCTAGGCAGGTCATTCATGGATGATTTACGATATGCTGTACAATGTGACATGTTTGGTCCACCAGACTTTTTGATGTGTCTTTGTGGTAAGAATTCTAATTCAGTATTTCGGATGTACCCAGGGGTACTGGGGGAGGGTCAGACTAGGAAGAGGAGGGCTTGGAAGATGGGGAAAAAGAGCACATGGCTGAGATCTATGAATAAGATCTTACGCAATTAATAACCAGAGGAAGTGAATATCACAAATGCATGGATTGAGGGATGTTTGTCAAGTACATGGCTAAGACAAAGACCCATCCACTGACTCTAAAGCCCTGATTTACTTCTCAAAGAATCCTACAAAAAAAATTATGTACTCAGTGTCTTGAAGAAACAGATATCTCCTTATGCTTGTACGATTATGTTTCATTAATTATCACAATCTGCCACTTAGGTAGGTCAGGATAAGAGTTTCATTGTTCTTCATTTATATAGGAGGAAATTGTTGGTTGGAGCAGTAGAGTGGTTTAATCAGAGAGGGACAGAGTAGAATTGAATCCCACTTACCTGTCTAGAGTTCTGCTCATTGGAGTTCAGCTTCCCTGATGCAGCCAAATCATGTCATGCCATGATTTGACATCGTCTCTGGAGAACACAGCCACTCTGGGGGACCCTAGTGCTCTCCCCACCCATGGGAGCCCCGGGAGAAAGCAGCCCCACCTCATGGCTCTGTTGGCTATGGAAGACCAACCTCCTTCCCTTTGCCTTTTAAGGAGTACTTGGTGTTCTCGCTCTTTTTAAGCGTCAATCAGATTTTGGTTATGGAGGGCTTATTAATACTGTTTTATGGATGTTTTAACGCATTTTCATAGCTGGAAGCTAGTTGAGGAGCCAGTTTGAGAAGCTTGTAAATGAGAACTACAGGGAGTGGTCTTT
>NW_006794635.1:2021551-2040817 GCF_000442215.2 Lipotes vexillifer
CTTTCCCTAACAAATTCTGACCAATTGGCTTCTTAGTATCACATGAGTTTTTGTCATTTTCTGGGTGGACTTTTCTTCCTTGATGAATCTGAGCCTTGTTAGCTTGCAGAAGAATAAATATGACAAGAGTACATATGGGAAATAATTGTTTGCACAGACTTTTGAAAGCCTTCAAGCCCTGAGTCATGTTCTAAGGGCATGCAGATTGCCCTGATCCACTGTCGGGGGCCAGCACCTTGAGGGCAGGGGTTGTACCTGGATGGGCAAAAGCCCCCATCCCCAGAGCAGCAGGGTCTGTAGGAGTGGAGCCCTTCACCCTCCCTTCCCAAGCCTGGAGGCCTGTGACTTAATTTTTCTTAAAAAAAGCTGTTCATTGTAGAACAGTTTTAGATTTATAGAAAAATTGCCAAGATAGTACAGAGAGTTCCCATATACCCTAGGCCCAGTTATCCCTTTTATTCACATCTTACATGAGTAAGATGAGTACATATGTTTTCATGAATGGACCAATATCGACACATTATTAATACTGTTAACTAAAGTGAGCAGCTTATTTAAATTTCCTTGCTTCTTCCCTAATGTCCCTTTTCTGTTCCAGGATCCAAGGCATCCCACATTACATTTAGTCATTTAGTTATCATGTGTCCTTAGGCTCCTTTTGGCTATGTGAACTTTTTAGGTTTTCCTTGTTTTTGATGACCTCAACAGTTTTGAGGAATACTGGTGAGGTGTTTTGAACACTGTTCCTCAATTAGGATTTGTCTGATGAGAGTCTCATCATTCCACTGTGGTTATGGGTGTTGGGGATGAAAACTGTAGAGGGGATGGGCCATCCTTATCACATCATATCAAGGGTACATATTATCAGCATCACTGACGTTGATCTTGAGCACTTGGCTGAGGTCATGTTTCTCCACTGTAAAGTTACTTTCCCCCTGATACCAGTAGACCAGGGTTCTTGGCCTTCCCCAATCAATAGAAATTGATAAGAGACCAGTCAAGAAATTCAGGCAAGGCTTTATTGGGGCCCCTGCCACAGCAGGAGGGAGTGAAAACAAGTAACATGTTTCCTTGCTCGCTCCCCTGTGGGAGGTGAGCTGTTTCCTTATATGGGACGAGGGTAGGGGTGTGTCCAGGGGTCGGGCCAGAGGGGTGTCTTAGGTGGTTTGCCCACCCCTTTGGTGGTGTTGAGTGCAGGGGGCATTTGCAGTACCCTGCTTTTTCTCCTGGCTCTTCAGAAGTGGCAGTTGGATTATTTTTTTTTTTTGTCTCTTTGTATCTTATTGTCCAGAATTTGCTCAAACTGCAGTGCACACAGTAATTTTTAGTCCTTTATAGTTTCTTTTTATTTTGTTGCTGGACCAGACGCTTGTCCAGGTGCAAGCACTGCAGCAAAGGGTCCCAGATCCCAGGTCCCAGCCTATCTCAACCCTACCTTTCTATGCTGTCCTCTCTGAAAGGAAGTCACTTCTTGCAGTCCATGCTTTTTTTTTTTTTTTTTCTTGCGTTATGCGGGCCTCTCACTGTCGTGGCCTCTCCCATTTGCGGAGCACAGGCTCCGGACGCGCAGGCTCAGCGGCCATGGCTCACGGGCCCAGCCGCTCCGCGGCATGTGGGATCTTCCCGAAACGGGGCACGAACCCGCGTCTCCTGCATCGGCAGGCGGACTCTCAAGCACTGAGCCACCAGGGAAGCCCCGCAGTCCATGCTTGAGAGGGGCATTATGCTCAGTTTCCTTGAGGGTAGAGTGTCTATGTAAATTATTTGGAATTATTCTACATGGTATGTTTGATTTCCCAATTATTTATATATTTAGTCATTTATTTATATCACTATGGACTTGTGGACACTTACTTTATACTTTGAATTATAATCTAATACTACTTTATCTATTTTGTTGCTCAGGGTTTCCTAGCTTTGTCTATTGGGAGCTCTTTCAGTTGGTTCCCCTGTCCCTCTGACATGCCCCTGTTTTATGGGGTTAAAAGTTTCAGTGTTTCCTTGCTTTCTAGCACTACAAGATACTCCAGGCTCATACTGTATATTTCAAGCTCTAGAATCAACCATTTCTCCAAGGAACCCTGGTTCCTTTTACTGAAGAATAGTATTAGAAACCAAGATCTGTGTCCTAGTTGTGCTGGTTGCTGTTGGAATGTCATTGCTGCACTCATATATATCAGGTGTGCTGATATATATGAGTGTATACTGGCCCATGTATCTAGACACATCTATAGATAGTCCCATAGGCAACCATCTGTTTCTATACGTAAATGTGAGTTTACACCAGTATCAATAACTCTAGAGACCGGAACTGAAATTTGACATGTGATAGTGGGTTTTCTCCTTTATTCTGGAAAGTTGTGGCTTTCTCCTTGTTTTAACCAGAGATTGGAGGGGCGGCAGACGGGTAGTGCAAGGAATGGGAAGGATTACAGACGGTCCATAGCAACATGAGAAGCAGCAGAGGAAAATAGAGGCAGCTACGGTTAGTAGAAATAGAAGTATCAAGTAGAACATTCTGGGTGCACTTCGGTGTAGGCGCAACAGTTTAATAGGCCTATTGTAGCCACCTAAAGAAAAGTGTCAAGAAAGAGAGTCAGAACTCTACAGATGAGAACAGTTTAGAAGTCTGGGCTCTTAGAGAAATAATCAACAATGCCTATAACTCGGCAGAGTCACCAGCACTCTTCATTGTGATTCCGGTCACCAGGAAAAGTTGTGGCATGTTTACTCTATTTATCATGGTTGGGGGCACATAATATATTTTGGAAAGATTTCCATTAGAGTGGTTAAAAATTGTTTTGGTGCTTTAAGCATTGTTAGATTTGAGTTTTCTGCCTTAGAGTCGACATTTGCTGTGGACCCAGATTGCTAAATCCAAGGCCTCCCGCTGAGACTTCTAGAAGCACAGACTTTGTAAAAAATAAAGTTGCTTATAAGAAGATTTGATTTTAATGAATTTCTGAACTGTGTCCCTTGAGCTGCAGTGTTACTCTGCCCCGCTTTGCCTTGGTCTCTGGCCCTTGGCAGCCAGAATTTCTGGTTAAACAGTCCCTCCATTCCCAGGCCTGGGGAAGTCTGCCTTTTTTGAGATACTCACTGCCTGTTGCTAAATGAAGTCCAAGGAAGCTGCTCCCAGCTGGGTAGAAGGTCTGAATACTTTGGACCCTCAAAAGGTGGCTTCAAGGATTAGAGATGCATGTCATCCACACTAGCCACTTAATCCCCACCCTCGTCCCTTTCTGAACAGCCAGGTTTAGGGGCAGTGATGTTGAGAGGCAGAGAGAGGTTCCGTGTCCTTCCTTCTCTTCCTCTCCTTCCCCCTCCCCCCTCCTTCCTCCCTCTTCTCCCCACTCTCTTATTTGTTCAACAAATATGTCTGGCCCCTTACCATGTCCCTGGCACTGTGCTGGCTCCGAGGAGGCCAGTGGAGTCATGGACTTTGATATCTTGGAGCCCTCACTCTATTTGGAAAACAGACATGAAACAGTGTACTCAGCTCCTCAGTTATTCAGTTGTGTTAGGTGCCAGTAGAAATGGGATCTCACCTATTTGGTTGAGGTGGGTTGAGGCTTCTCTGTTGGTTGAGATCTAAAGGATTCTGGTGTTCACTTCGACTAACTATAGTCCTGAGCTAAGCACTCTGCCTGTGCTGTCCTATCTAATTCTTCTACCAATACATCACCTACTTGGCCATTCTTACCCTATTTTGTCTTCATTTTACAGATGAGGACCCTGAGATACAAAAGGCTAAGGAGCTTGCCCAAGGGCACAGAGCAATGAAGTGAATGTTTCAGGACTTGCTTGAGGTCAATCTGGATACAAAGCCTGTGCTCATTGCCCCGGGGTGTCCTACCCCCCTCCCTGCTCCGCAGGTCTCGTCAAGGGAAAAGCAAGCCGGGGGGAAATGATCAAATAATGAGTAGAAGTTTCCTGTGGTCAACAATCTAGTCACCTGTTCCACTCATTTCACCAGGGACCATCGAACAATATTTAGCTATAATTATTTTTAAAAAGCTGACCAAAGGTTTTCCTCTTTGAGCTCCACAGGTACAGGATGGTCCTTGTCTGAGCCTTTCAGGGATGGATTAGAACAGAGCAGTTATTACTCAGCCACCGCAGTTATTACACCACATAGAGTGTTCACTGAATGTATGTGATACGTTAACGTTGGTTAATTTGTTTCCTTCGAGACCTTTGAATCGTCCTCTCCATCCAGATGCCACTGCCTTTTTTATTTCTGAGTCATTATCTCTGGCTGAGACCAATGCAATGCACAATCTTCATTGGTTTTTCTGCTCATCTCTTTTCAGTCTATTTTCTGTTGCCTCTTCTGTTTAAAACCCTATAGAAAACCTCCACTGCTGACAGAATAGAGTCCAACACAGCCTCCTCATGGCCTGCGGAGACCTGCACTTTCTCCCTTCTCAGCTGCATCTCCCTCCACACCTTTCTTCTCCCCCCGTGACCTAACCATTCTCAGAAGCCCCCCTCTGCTCTTGCCTGTTATCGTCTGCCTTTGCCCTTATTCCCGGCTGATCCTCCGTGCTTCCGCTCTGCGCAGGTGCTCCTTGGCAACCATCCCCGCCTCTGTGGACTGTTGCATATGGAACGGATCTCTGTTATCATACAGTCAGCAGACCTTTTCTGTAAAGGGCCAGATAGCAACTATTTTTGGCCTTGCAGGCAACAGCATCTTCAATGCAATGACTTAGATCTGCTATTGCAGTTTGAAAGCCACCATAGGTGATATATAAGCAAATTAATGTGTCTGGGTTCCTATACAATGTTACATACAAAAATTGGCAGCTGGTCGGATATAGCCCCCAGCCTGTAGTTTGTTGTGGAATATTCCAATCATTTGTTTACTTGTCTCCCATCCTTACTAGCTGGTGAGTTTCCTAAGATGAGAGAGGGGGTCTTGTTCATCTTTCTATTTTCAGCGTCTAATCTGGGCCTGGCACATAGTGAGTGTTGAATAAATCCTGCACGGTTGAATATGTGAGTGAATAAATTAATCAAGTCAAATCAAGTTGGAAACTAAGCATTTAATGGTGTCAGTAAGAACCGTGACTGAGTGAATCATGGTGAAAGTAGAAACATCAAGTCTGTACAGGGGAGAATAAATCTTTTTTGCTCATCTCAGGGGACTCAGATATAGTACCTTTGGCAGGATCTGTATCAGTGTGGCTAGAAAGCTTTGACCCTTCCATTGTTGGGCTGCCAAGGGTTAAAAGGAGCCTGAAGCCTTGGGCGGTGGGAGTTCTCCACCAAGTTCTCCACCATTCTAGTGTCTGTAAATAAATAGTGTTAAAACTTAAGAGTAAGGTTATTAAATGTGGATTTTGCTTCATACCTGCCACTTTCTGTGGAGGAGTCTTAGTCACTGATGGGTTTGTTCCAGGGGGCGCTAAGGGTTTGCGTGCACAACCCTCAGCCTTTATGCAATTTAGGATTGGAAACTGCTATAGCCCAGCATTTACTGACACACAAGGGTTGGCCAGGCCTTATTCATTCAGCCCAAGGTACTGCAGGGGTGACCAGTTCCCTGTGGTGGGAGAGTTCGTAGACTTTCTAAGTAAGGTCTTCTGAGTTGGGGGAGGCTATCTGGAAAATTCACTTACTCTGAGCATCTCTTTCCTTGACAAAACAAGAAAACGAAGAAATTAGTGTGCTACCAGGGAAACACATCACCACTTGTTGGGTCTCTAAGATAGACTTTTTTTTTTTTTTTTTTTTTTCTTTATGAAAACGAAAATTGTTTAGGACTGCTTTGAGGAACTGTAGCTAACCAAACTTTGGGTAAGTTAAAAAAAAAAAAAACCCTTATACATGCATTATCAACATTTTTTTTTTTTTTTGCTGTACGCGGCCCTCTCACTGTTGTGGCCTCGCCTCTCACTGTTGTGGCCTCTCCCGTTGCGGAGCACAGGCTCCGGACGTGCAGGCTCAGCAGCCATGGCTCATGGGCCCAGCTGCTCCGCGGCACGTGGGATCTTCCCGGACCGGGGCACGAACCCATGTTCCCTGCATCGGCAGGCGGACTCTCAACCACTGCGCCACCAGGGAAGCCCTAAGATAGACTTTTTAAAAGAACTTTTCAATGTTACAGACATCTTATTGAGCCAAAGAAATTACAGGGTTATGCTGAGTAGCATTTGGGTATTGACTTTTGATTTCTTAGGAGAGGAAAATCATGGGCACACAGGGCATTTAGAAATTTTTTCCCTTGTGTAAAATGGAACAGAGGAACACAGGATAGACACTTTGATTGGAAAAGGGAACAAATGACTTGCATTTAGCTGAATTGGATTGATTTTCCTTTTTACTGAATACTTTCCTCTATTTTGTGCTATTTCAGTTTGCTTCGCAATACCAGGTCCAACTCCTCCCATAGGATTTCATACCATGAAGAAAGGAAGAGTAAAGAGCCATTTCTGTAAGAATCCTCAAAACATAGTATGATAAACCTAATGCATAAATATATTTTCTAGGTTATTTTTGGTCCAAATGTGTAGATTTCCAAAATTCCATAAAGCCGAACATTAAAAAAAAAGATAGCAGACATTCCAACCTTTCAATTGCACTCAGTAAATATTTGGTGAGAGCCTCTTTTGTGCCTCTAGGTATCATACTATAAACTAGGATACAGTGATGACTGAATGTTTCCCCACTTTCCAGGAGCCCAGAGTCTGATTGGGAGGTGCTCCAGTTGACTGTTTTTGGGTAACAAACTGCCCTAGACTGAGTGACATAAAACAACAACCGTTTTTTTTTGCTCACAGATTCTGTGGCTCAGAAAATCAGACCGGGCATGGTGGAATAGGCTTCTCTATGCCCCACAATATCTGGGAACTTGGCTGGGAACATTCCAGTGGCTGGAAGAGACTTGAGTGGCTGAGGCTGGAGTCATCCAGAGGTTTCCTTACTCCCATATGTGGTGTCTGGGTTGGGATAACTCAAAGTGTAGGCTCAGCCGGAGCTGTCGATTGGAGCATCTACACATGGCCTCTCCATGTGGCTTTAGTTTCTCTAGCATGGAAGCTGCCCCCAAAACGGAACACCTAAGAGGGGCATCCAAAGAGAGAGCTTTCCAAGAGACCAGGGTAGACGTTGAAAGAGCTCTTTTGAACTATCCTTGGAAGTCATGCACTGTTACTTCTTCCACATTCTGTGGCTACAAGTAAGTCACTATGGACACCCCAAATTCAAGGGGAGAGAAATTGGACTTTACCTCTTGAAGGCAGAATGGCAAGGATACAGCAGAAGAGTATGGGAGATGTTGCTGCAATCACCTTTGGAAAATCTAGCCCGCTGCAGAGATTTAGACATGTAAACATGTAACTATAATATACCATAGGAAATGTTTCAGTTACCTTGCTGGGAAATAACCCACTCCGTAACTTACTGCCTTGAAACAATTATCAGTAATCAGCTGGTGGGTCTGTGCCATATGGTGTTGAATGGGGTCACCCATTCGGCTGCATTGAATTAGGAACTTGGAATGCCCAAGATGGCTTCACTCTTGTCTGCTGCCTCAGCTGGGGTGGCTGGAATGGCTTGGGGGCTCCTTAGTTCTCTTCCACATGGTCTTGTGTCAAATAGTAAACTCATCGACGCTTCTTTATCTGGTGTCTGGCTTCTTTTAAGGCTTAGTCCCAGAGCTGGCACAGGGTTACTTCTACTGGATTCTAGTCAAGTCACAAGGCCAGCCAAAATTCAAGGAGTGCAAAATATACTGGAGGAGTGGCATGTACATAAAGGGATGGGGGAGGTTATTGGTGACCATTTTTGGAGAAAATCTACCACATTAGAGGTGTCAAAAATGCTCTGAGATCACAGATGGAGGATCAGTTTTGTCAGGTGGCCTCTGAGGGTTTCTGTGTCAGGCTGTGGAGACAGGGTGGGCGCTGGTGAGGGCATGGTAGATAGTGGGGTATCCAGGAAAGATGTAATATTTGAACTCTGAATGCCCTAGGTAGACAAGATGTGGAAGCATTATAGGCCCAGGAAATTCCATGAGTAATGACAGGAAGCTGGAAAGGGCATGGGGACTAGAGGGCGGTGCAGTAGAGCTACAGCAGTATGTGTATATATTCGGGCATGAGAACATGGTGGGTCTGGGCTAGAAAGAAATGTCAGGAGATCAGGCGTGTTTGTGAAGGACTTTTTGGGTCCTGCTGAGGTATTTGGATCTCATTATATTGGGAATATGAACTGAGAGTTTTTAAAAGGAGGAAGCATAAGAGATGAACTAGAGGGAGGAGAGATTAGATGTAAGGAGAGCAGTTGTGATGATAAATGTGACAGCTCAAATGAGATCTAATCAAGATTTGTACCACAGACAGAAGGGAGAGGAGCCTCCGTGAGGCAAGATATAGAGAAAAGGCAAAACCATTTGTTCAGAGAAACTGGACCAGCAGGGACAGTGTTGTATGTAATCTGAGGGCCATCAGGAGGGTAACCTGCCAAAGTCCTCTTCTGTTTATTGATATTATCATTCTGGAATTCTGCTGTTGTGGTTGGTACATTTGTATTAAGACTTGCCTGTTCCTTTAGTCCCCAGAGCAAATCCTAGTGTCCACGACTTCATCAGAACTATTTCCTTGGAACAAAAAAAATCCAAAGTAGTATACAACCAGCATGGAGTTTTTAGAACTGCTGCCTTGGAAGCATTGACATTAATCTGAGCTTTATGGAAGCTAACTGGATACTAGAGGCATTTCATTTCTACATAGGCTCAAACTTCTTACCACTGTACAGGTGTTTCCAGTAGAACAGACTAGCCATTCACCCATCCAATAAATATTTTTCAAGTGCCTACTACATGCAAAGCACTGTTCTTGGAGATGGATATGGCAGTGAGTAAAATAAAGTCCTTGCCCTCATGGATGTTCTTTATATCCTAGTAACATGGATTTATCAAACCCAGAATGGCTTTGAGAACTGGATATGGAGTTTTATCAGGCTGACCTGGTATAAGTGATGTCCTTTCCTCAGTGGGATAGGTGTGCATTTTGTGGTGTCTCAGACCATAGAGTTGGCTGCACTTACCACTCATCATTAACTTGGGGGATCACTTATCATTAACAAGGAAATCATCCTAAGAGCCTGAGCACAGAAGTGACAGTATGTGGCCTCCCAGAGAAGGAAAGGGACATGCTCAATAGCTGGGACCCAAAGTTTTGTCTGCCTGTGCCTATTCAAAGTCTGACATCTGAGGAGTATGTTCATTCACATTGTGTGTTTGTTTCCATCCCATTTGATTTATTTTTTAACACCCATTAACTGTCATGCCTTTGCCTCTGAAATGGGTCTCCAGTAATTACTTGACGGGAAGGATTTTGGCTGTGAGGGAATGTGTTTCCAATTGCTGCCTTTTCTCGTAGCATGCACAAGTGTAAAGCAGAAGCCTAGGGGCCACATGCCACAGTGAATTAGAGCAGTGTTGCTCTGGGCTGTATGTATGTATTTTTTCAGTGTCTACAATCAATTTTGTTTTACTATGATCTAAATGCATAGCATTTAGAAAATATCAAGAAAAACTTATGTACAAGAGTTGATGCTATTGCATTTGGATAAAGCTGGCAAGTTCTTGCTACTAGCATAGCCCAGGAAACACCGAGGAAACGAATATATTGGAATAGATGTTGTGGTGTTTGGCCCACAGTTTGATAGCTCTCAGGGTTAACCTGAAATTGTCTATGTTTGGTACTAGATGTAAAATTTCATCAGTTACCCTGCAACCATTAAGACTTCTTATGCATCTTATATCTAGATTTTTAAGCAGACTGTCATCTCTTAAGTCCAAGTCTTCTGGGGTAGTCTGTGGTGCTAGTCTTGCAAACAAAATATCAATCTCTATCCCAGCAAAGCACAGTTTGATAACTGGTACAAATGCCTCCTCAGCAGCTCTTAAATCTTTTACTTCTTCCTGTAGTTTCAACTTACCATAGAGTGAGGTGAAAAAGTCACTTCAATCAACACGTCTTGGTGCAACACCCAACTCATCAATATCGGCACCTTTTGTATGTACTGTTAATCCATAAGATCCAAATGTAAAAGTGTTTCCCCCAACATTTTCAATTACAGACTGTGGAAGATTCTTGCTTTCACTGATTTCTTGTATCCACTCTTTTACCAGGTTATTTAATTTTCCCCAAATTAAAATTCTGTGCTGCAGTCCCTCTTCCTCTTCAAAAACCCCAAAAGGCTTCAGAGTCTCAGTTCTTTCCTGTGTAAGTCAGTCTCCTTGGAGGCTGCTAAACTGATGGGAGAGGTAATGCCACAGTGCTTCTGTGGCGGCTGTGTTTGTTGTGATCCCTGCGCTGTAACTGGAAAAGGTATTGTCTCCTGTGCGGGCACCGTCCAGTCACTCCCCTGCTGCTGCTGCCCTGGGCATGACCCACTGAGGCAGGAAGGAGGAGGGTGCCTGCCTCAGCCCTGGGTCCAACCCCACTCCTGCACCCTCTCCCGCGGCTTTAAGTGCTTCTCCTCTGGGTTGTATAATATTTAGATGGGTACTTAGAGCAGTCCAAGTCTTGACATTAATAAAACTTGGAAGGGCTACATTACAAGGTAAATGTCTCTCTGGGTAACCCTGAATTTCATCTATAGTAAACTTTCTGGTATTTGTCAGAATTCTGTTAGCTGGCATTTGCATACAATTGTAGTTAAGTGATATTTCTTGCTAACCATGGTGACTATAAGGCCCAGAAATATTTTGAAAAACCTTTAACTGCCTCATCAAAGAAAGGGGATGTTCTTTTAGAGTACTAAGTATATTTTATGATAGTCTAAATTACTGATTCACATATGGAACACATATTAACCAGAGCATCTCCCTCAGCAACCAGGCAAGATAACTAATAATTTATGATAAATTTTTTTAAACTCAAATTTTTAACTTCCTTTTTTAGCCGACTTGCGTTTTTTTTTGGACAATGTTTTTGTTCAATTATGTGCACAGCACTCTCAATGACTTAAATGGTAAAAAATGGTCCACAGTTTATCTGAAATTCAAACAGCTGTTTTCTTTACATTTTTATTAATATGTATTAATGTTTTCAAAGTAATTTTGCTGCTGGAATGAGAGTGTGCTTGTGTGTGTGTGCATGTGTGTGTATTGTGTATTTGCACACGCACACACATCATTCTTCTCAGAGGCATTTTTGGCAGATAAGAACATGATCTGAGTAGCAGATATATGATCTCATTTTTTTTCCTGGGTAGTTTGCAATTTGGATTTAGGCTCAAAGGATTAAGTGTTTTAGCCTATGATGATTTCATAGACACCAATGCCTAGAACTTCTAATCTGCACCCCTAAGCTATTTGGTAATTTTTAACTATACAAATTATAGAGCCTCTGTGAGCCCATTCTACTAAGATGGAAAGGAGCGTGATGCCTGTATTTTGGGAAGATGACTAGAACCTTTGAAGCATTTAATTCTTACTTTCAACATTTTGTTCCTCAACAAAGATATTTTGGAAGCAGTAGTAGCAGGAGTTTACTTTTTTTGGAATTTCCTCTACGTTCATTTTTGGTGGCAGTTTTTGATGAAAAAGACACCAAGGGTAACACTCTGCATACCTATCTAAAAATGAGAAAGTGAGGATACTGCCTTTTAGCTGGAACCCTCGAGGTGTTATCTAACCACTGAAAACTTGATCTAAATAAAAATGGGATTAAGAATAGCAGAGATCAGAGGTTGGCAAATCCTCACATCTGCTGTGTCATGTTGCCTTTTCCTATTCATTCATCCTAAAGATATTGGATGAACAGCTATAATGTGCCAGGCACTTTGTGTGTGTGGGGATATATCAGTTAAAATAGATAAAGATCCCTGTTTTCATGAACTTTACTTTCTAGTAGGGGGAGATGGGCAATATAAAATAGACGTGATAATTAAGTAAATTGTATGATACACTAGAAGGTGATAAATGTTTTTCAGAGATAGAAGAAGGAGGGCAGGATAAAGGAGATTCTGAAGCTTTGGAACTGGTGGGGGAGATCTGCAATTTTAGGTAACCATATTAGGTCTTACTGAGGAGTTGGCATTTAACTGAACTAGTGAGACAGCTAGTCATACATAAATCTGGGAAAGGAATGTTCTAGGCAAGGAGACTGCCAGTGCAAATGCCCTTCCACAGGAATGTGCTTGGAGTGTTGGAAGAACACAAGGAGTCCAGTGTGGCTGGAGATAGTAGGTGATGAGGTCATCGGCATCACTGCGGAGTCAGTCCTGCAGGACCTTCCTGGCTTTTGTAAGGCTCTCAGCTTTTTCTCTGGGAGGAGAGGGAAATCACTGGAGACTTTTGAGTGAGTAAGTGGGATGATCTGCCTGATATTTTAAAGGAACTCCTCTGGTTGCCATGTTGAGACTAGACTGCAGTGGGTATAATAAATTTCCTAGGTTTTCTGTAACAAAGTATCACAAACCAGGTAGCTTAAAACAGCAAAAAGTTATTCTTTCAGTTCTAGAGGCCAGAAGTTGAAAATCTAGGTGTTGGCAGGGTTACCCTCCCTCTGAAGTCTCTAGGGCAGAACTCTTTCTTGCCATTCCTGAGCTTCTGGTGGCTGCTACCAATCCTCGGTGTTGCTTGCTTGTAGCTGCACCATTACAATCTCTGTCTGGTTGTCACATGGGCTTCTCTTCTATGTGTTCCTTTGTTTCTATGTGTTTTCTTCTTTCCTTATAAAGACACCAGTAGTTAGATTTAGGGCCTACCCTAATCCAGTATGACATCCTCTTAATTTACATCTGAATTACTTTTGCCAAGACCTTACTTCCAAATAAGGTCATATTCACAGGTACTGGGTATCAGAACTTGAACGTGTATTTTGGGGAGACACAATTCAACCCATTAAATGGGAGGTAGAGGAGGGAGACCAGATGGGAGACAGGAGCACAGAAGATGAGGACCAGAGTGGGAACAGTGGTACAGTGAAAAGTAATCTAATTCCAAATGTGCTTTGAGGGTAGAGCTAATGATTCCCTGACAAACTGGCTATGAGAGAAAAAAATCATCAAGGATGATGGTATGATCTGAATGTTTGTGTCCCCCTAAAATTTATATGTTGAAATCCTAATGCCTAATGTGATGGTATTAGAAGGTGGGGCATTTGGGAGGTGCTTAGGTCATGAGGGTGGAGCCCTCATGAACGGAATTAGTGCCTTGTAACTGAGGGTCCAGGGAGATCCCTAACCCCTTCTGCCAGACGAGGATGCAGTGAGAAGGCTCCAGCTATGAACCAGAAAGAGGACCCTACCCAACTATGCTGGCACCATGATCTTGGACTTCCAGCCTCCAGAAGTGTGAGCAATAAATTCCTGTTGTTTATAAGATACCCACTCTGTGGTATTTTGTTATAGCAGCCCAAACAGACTGAGATAAATGACTCTAAGACTTCAGGCACGAGCAACTGGAAGAAAGAAGTTGCAATCAGCTTAGATGGAAAGATTGGTTTTGGTGAAAAGATCAGGAGTTCAGTTTTGAATTTAATTTTGAGATGGCTTTTAGATGTCTAAGTGGAGGTGTCCTTGTGCAGTGTGGACTGTAATGAATCCATGTTATCTCTGGTGTCACTTAGTAATCTATTAACCACTGAAAATTCACAATTTGGGGACAAACTGCACAGGCAAACCATGGTTTCCATCATGGACAGGCCAAAACCAAAACTTCTTTTTATCCACTAGTTATCGTTTCTTCCAGCAAAACCTTCTAACTTTACTTGTTCTTCAAAAGCCCACATTATTGGGTCTGCTGTCCCTGCCCAGTGCCTCATGGAATAGCATTTGAACAATAAGGAGCTCCTAAATCAGTTTTGGGGAATTACAGAGGGACTTCTGGGCTAGAGTCACCAAGAATTGACAGTCAATGTAAAATGTATTTCTGTTCTCTCATTTGATCACTCTGGAGACTCCAATTCAACATTCTCTCCGAAACGTCTCTGTGCTCATATGTTCTCTTTCCTCTCAGTTTTCTTCATATAAACCAAAGCCTGGCACCACTGAGTGCTGGGTTAGCAAGTGAGGCATGGTAGCTGTGGGGCCTCCCCATAGCCATGAGGTAGCCCATTTCTTATGGGAAACTGCACTCCCTCTGGCCAGCAGAGTCCCTTTTAGTAACCTAAATTCACTAAACACGTTGTAAGAAAATGGGCTTAAACTTGTAGAGTTAAATTTGGGTTGAAAAATCATACTTACACTTTTCATTATTTTTCCAGGAAATCTTTTTCTGGGAATTATGTACATTTATTTTTCCAACTTCTCTTACTTTTAGTCCAGGATAACACTGCACTTCAACTTGTAATTTCCTGCATTCTTAGTCAAAGTATTCTTAGTCCAAGTTTTTGAAACCAGTAGTCTTTGGTTCAGTAGGTTCTCTTGTAAATATGTAGTGGTCACTATTACTGATGCTTACCAGTGATACCTTCAAATCATATCTCGAGTATGAGGGAGACTCGTAAGGTTGTAAATTGTTTCAACTGTTTTGCACCTTTATTCAAAGATTATAATTTTAGAATTTTTTGAATAAAACATTGATATAAAAATTGTGGAATATTAATTTACTCAGCAAATGTTACTCAAGGTAGTGAGGATACATGAAGAACAATATGGACAAAAAAAATCCTGTTCTTGCATAGCCTTCATTCTAGAGGGGGAGGCAGAAAATTTACAAACTATGTAAATAAAATAGTCTCTCAGATGGTGGTGATAGCTATAGAAAAAAATAAGGTAGTCATAAAATATGGAGAATGTTGGGGGAAGACGGAATGTTGCAGTTGTAAATAGGGAGACCAGAAACAAATGTTAAGAAGAAGATACTTGAGTAAAGACCTTGAAGAGGTATGAGAACCATGTAAATATGGGGGACAAGAGAGTCAAGCATCAGAACAACAAGTGCAAAGGCCCTGAGGCAGAAGAAGCCCTGACATGTCGAGGGAAGAGAAAGGAGGCCAGGTGGCTGAGAGTGAAGAAAGTGAAAGAGACTTTAAAACAAAGACTCTTACAAGAGACAAAGAAGGACATTACATAATGATCAAGGGATCAACCCAAGAGGAAGATATAACAATTGTAAAGATTTATGCACCCAACATAGGAGCACCTCAATATATAAGGCAAATACTAACAGCCATAAAAGGGGAAATCAACAGTAACAAAATCATAAGAGGGGACGTTAACACCCCACTTTCACCAATGGACAGACCATCCAAAATGAACATAAATAAGGAAACACAAGCTTTAAATGGTACGTTAAACAAGATGGACTTCATTAGATATTTATAGGACATTCCATCAAAAAACAACAGAATACACATTCTTCTCAAGTGCTCTTGGTACATTCTCCAGGATGGATCATACCTTGGGGCACAAATCAAGCCTTGATAAATTTAAGAAAATTGAAATCATGTCAGGTATCTTTTCTGACCACAACACTATGAGACTAGATACCAATTACAGGAAAAAATCTGTAAAAAATACAAACGCATAGAGGCTAAACAATACACTACTTAATAACCAAGAGATCGCTGAAGAAATCAAAGAGGATATCAAAAAATACCTAGAAACAAATGACAATGAAAACACGACGACCTAAAACCTATGGGATGCAGCAAAAGCAGTTCTAAGAGGGACGTTTATAGCAATACAATCCTACCTTAAGAAACAAGAAACATCTCAAATAAACAACCTAACCTTACACCTAAAGCAATTAGAGAGAGAAGCACAACCCCCCCCCCCAAAGTTAGCACAAGGAAATAAATCATAAAGATCAGATCAGAAACAAAGGAAAAAGAAATGAAGGAAAGAATAGCAAAGATCAACAAAACTAAAAGCTGGTTCTTTGAGAAGATAAACAAATTTGATAAACCATTAGCCAGACTCATCAAGAAAAAAAGGGAAAAGACTCAAATCAACAGAATTAGAAGTGAAAAAGGAGAAGTAACAACAGACACTGCAGAAATACAAAGGATCGTGAGAAATTACTACAAGCAACTATATGCCAATAAAATGGAAAACCTGCAAGAAATGGAGAAATTCTTAGAAATGCATAACATTCCAAAACTGAACCAGGAAGAAATAGAAAATATGAACAGATGAATCAGAAGCACTGAAATTGAAACTGTGATTAAAAATCTTCCAACAAACAAAGCCCAGGACCAGATGGCTACATAGGCGAATTCTATCAAACATTTAGAGAAGAGCTAACACCTATCTTTATCAAACTCTTCCAAAATACAGCAGAGGGAAGAATACTCCCAAACTCATTCTACGAGACCACCATCACCCTGACACCAAAACCAGACAAAGATGTCACAAAGAAAGAAAACTACAGGCCAGTATCACTGATGAACATAGATGCAAAAATCCTCAACAAAACAGAATCCAACAGCACATTAAAACGATCATACACCACGATCAAGCAGGGTTTATCTCAGGAATGCAAGCATTCTTGAATATAAACAAATCAATCAATGTGATACACCATATTAACAAATTGAAGGATAAAAACCATATGATCATCTCAATAGATGCAGAGAAAGCTTTCGACAAAATTCAACACCCATTTATGATAAAACCCTCCAGAAAGTAGGCATAGAGGGAACTTTACTCAACATAATAAAGGCCATATATGACAAACCCACAGCCAACATCATGCTCAGTGGTGAAAACTGAAACCATTTCCACTAAGATGAGGAACAAGACAAGGTTGCCCACTCTCACCACTATAATTCAACATAGTTTTGGAAGTTTTAGCCACAGCAATCATAGAAGAAAAAGAAATAAAATAAATCCAAATCAGAAAAGAAGGAGTAAAGCTATCACTGTTTGCAGATGACATGATACTATACATAGAGAATTCTAAAGATGCTACCAGAAAACTACTAGAATTAATCAACAAATTTGGTAAAGTAGCAAGATACAAAATTAATGCACAGAAATCTCTAGCATTCCTATACCCTAATGATGAAAAATCTGAAAGTGAAATTAAGAAAACACTCCCATTTACCATTGCAACAAAAAGAATAAAATATCTAGGAATAAACCTACCTAAGGAGACAAAAGACCTGTATGCAGAAAATTATAAGACATTGATGAAAGAAATTAAAGATGATACAAATAGATGGAGAGAAATACCATGTTCTTGGATCGGCTGAATCAACATTGTGAAAATGACTATACTACCCAAAGCAATCTACAGATTCGATTCAATCCCTATCAAACCACCACTGGCATTTTTCACAGAACTAGAACAAAAAAGTTCACCTTTGTATGGAAACACAAAAGACCCCGAATAGCCAAAGCAATCTTGAGAAAGAAAAAAGGAGCTGGAGGAATCAGGGGCCCTGACTTCAGACTATACTACAAAGCTACAGTAATGAAGACAGTATGGTACTGGCACAAAAACAGAAATATAGATCAATGGAACAGGATAGAAAGCCCAGAGGTAAACCCAGGCACATATGGTCATCTTATCTTTGATAGAGGAGGCTAGAATATACAGTGGAGAAAAGACAGCCTCTTCAATAAGTGGTGCTGGGAAAACTGGACAGCTACATGTAAAAGAATGAAATTAGAACACTCCCTAACACCATACACGAAAATAAACTCAAAATGGATTAAAGACCTATATGTGAGGCCAGACACTATCAAACTCTTAGAGGAAAACATAGGCAGAACACTGTATGATATAAATCACAGCAAGATCCTTTTTGACCCACCTCTTAGAGAAATGGAAACAAAAACAACAATAAACAAATGGAACCTAATGAAACTTAAAAGCTTTTGCACGGAAAGGAAACCATAAAGGAGAGGAAAAGACAACCCTCAGAATGGGAGAAAATATTTGCAAATGAAACAACTGACCAAGGATTAATCTCCAAAATTTACAAGGAGCTCATGCAGCTCAATATCAAAAAGCAAACAACCCAATCCAAAAATGGGCAGAAGACCTAAATAGACATTTCTCCAAAGAAGATATACAGACAGCCAACAAACACATGAAAGAATACTCAACATCATTAATCATTAGAGAAATGCAAATCAGAACTACAATGAGGTGTCACCTCACACCAGTCAGAATGGCCATCATCAAAAAATCTACAAACAATAAATGCTGGAGAGGATGTGGAGAAAAGGGAACCCTCTTATACTGTTGGTAGGAATGTAAATTGATACAGCCACTATGGAGAACACTGTGGAGATTCCTTAGAAAACTAAAACTAGAACTACCATGTGACCCAGCAATCCCACTACTGGGCATATACTCTAAGCAAACCATAATTCAAAAAGAGTCATGTACCAAAATGTTCATTGCAGCTCTATTTACAATAGCCAGGACATGGAAGCAACCTAAGTGTACATGGACAGATGAATGGATAAAGAAGATGTGGCACGTATATACAATGGAATATTACTCAGCCATAAAAAGAAACGAAATTGTGTTATTTGTAGTGAAGTGGATGGACCTAGAGTCTGTCATACAGAATGAAGTAAGTCAGAAAGAGAAAAACAAATACCATATGCTAACACATATACATGGAATCTAAAAAAAAAAGGTCATGAGAAACCTAGGAGCAAGACGGAAATAAAGACACAGACCTACTAGATAATGGACTTGAGGATACGGGGAGGGGTAAGGGTAAACTGGGACAAAGTGAGAGAGTGGCATGGACATATATACACTACCAAATGTAAAATAGGTAGCTAGTGAGAAGCAGCCACATAGTACAGGGAGATCAGCTCGGTGCTCTGTGACCACCTATAAGTGTGGGATAGGGAGGGTGGGAGGGAGGGAGATGCAAGGTGGGGGACATATTTATGTGTATAACCGATTCACTTTGTTATAAAGCAGAAATTAACACACCATTGTAGTGCAATTATACTCTAATAAAGATGTATAAAAAGAAAAAAAAGTAAAATTCCAAGTTAATGTTATTTTTAAAAATTAAAAAAGTTAACTTTATAGATCTCAAAAACTGTTTGCTGAATGAGAAAATGGAGTAATATGATTTTAATGCCAATAAAAATATCAATTTGGGGCTTCCCTGGTGGCACAGTGGTTGAGAGTCCGCCTGCCAATGCAGGGGACACGGGTTCGTGCCCCGGTCGGGGAAGATCCGACATGCTGCAGGGAGGCTGGGCCCGTGAGCCATGGCCGCTGAGCCTGGACGTCCGGAGCCTGTGCTCCACAACGGGAGAGGCCACAACAGTGAGAGGCCTGCGTACCACAAAAAAAAAAAAAAAAAAAAAAAAAAAAAA
>NW_006794635.1:2040998-2069720 GCF_000442215.2 Lipotes vexillifer
AAAAAAAAAAAAAAAAAAAAAAGAAGAAGAAAAGGAAATCAATTTGCTAGGGAAAAAAAAAGATTGCTTTGGCTATTCAGGGTCTTTTGTGTTTCCATATAAATTGTGAAATTTTTTGTTCTAGTTCTGTGGAAAATGCCATTGCTGGTTTGATAGGGATTGCATTGAATCTGTAGATTGCTTCAGGTAGTATAGTCATTTTCACAATGTTGATTCATCCAATCCAAGAACATGGTATATCTCTCCATCTATTTGTATCATCTTTAATTACTTTCATCAGTGTCTTATAGTTTACTGCATACAGGTCTTTTGTCTCCTTAGGTAGGCTTATTCTTAGGTATTTTATTCTTTTTGTAGCAATGGTAAATGGGAGGGTTTTCTTAATTTCTCTTTCTGACTTTTCATCATTAGTGTATAGGAATGCAAGAGATTTCTGTGCATTAATTTTGTATCCTGCTACTTCACCAAATTCATTGATTACCTCTAGTAGTTTTCTGGTAGAGACTTTAGGATTATCTATGTATAGTATCGTGTCATCTGCAAACAGTGACAGGTTTATTTCTTCTTCTCTGATTTGGATTCATTTTATTTTTTTCTTCTATGATTGCTGTGGGTAAAACTTCCAAAACTACGTTAAATAATACTGGTGAGAGTGGGCAGCCTTGTTTTGTTCCTGATTCTAGAGGAAATGGTTTCAGTTTTTCACCATTGATCACAATGTTGGCTGTGGGTTTGTCATATATGGCCTTTATTATATTGAGGTAAGTTCCCTCTATGCCTACTTTCTGGAGGGTTTTCATCATAAATGGGTATTGAATTTTGTAAAAAGCTTTTTCTGCATCTATTGAGATGATCATATGGTTTTTATCCTTCAATTTGTTAATATGGTGTATCACATTGATTGATTTGCATATATTGAAGAATCCTTGCATTCCTGAGATAAACCACAATTAATCATCATGTATGATCATTTTAATATGCTGTTGGATTCTGTTTGCTAGTATTTTGTTGAGGAGTTTTGCATCTATGTTCATCAGTGATATTGGCCTGTAGTTTTCTTTCTTTGTGACCTCTTTGTCTGGTTTTGGTGTCAGGGTGATGGTGGCCTCGTAGAATGAGTTTGGGAGTGTTCGTCACTCTACTATGTTTTGGAATAGTTTGAGAAGGATAGGTGTTAACACTCCACTTAATGTTTGATAGAATTCGTCTGTGTAGCCATCTGGTCCTGGGCTTTTGTTTGTTGGAAGATTTTTAATCACAGTCTCAACTTCAGTGCTTGTGATTGTTCAGTTTATATTTTCTATTTCTTCTTGGTTCAGTCTTGTAAGGTTGTGCTTTTCTAAGAATTTGTCCATTTCTTCCAGGTTTTCCATTTTATTGGCATATAGTTGCTGGTAGTAATCTCTCATGATCCTTTGTATTTCTGCAGAGTCAGTTGTTACTTCTTCTTTTTCATTTCTAATTCTATTGATTTGAGTCTTTTCCCTTTTTTCCTTGATGAGTCTGGCTAATGGTTTATCAGATTTGTTTATCTTCTCAAAGAAGCAGCTTTTAGTTTTATTGATCTTTGCTATCATTTCCTTCATTTCTTTTTCATTTATTTCTGATCTGATCTTTATGATTTCTTTCCTTGTGCTAACTTTGGGGTTTTTTTGTGCTTCTCTCTCTAAGTGCTTTAGGTGTAAGGTTAGGTTGTTTATTTGAGATGTTTCTTGTTTCTTAAGGTAGGATTGTATTGCTATAAACGTCCCTCTTAGAACTGCTTTTGCTGCATCCCATAGGTTTTAGGTCGTCGTGTTTTCATTGTCATTTGTTTCTAGGTATTTTTTGATATCCTCTTTGATTTCTTCAGCGATTTCTTGGTTATTAAGTAGTGTATTGTTTAGCCTCCTTGTGTTTGTATTTTTTACAGATTTTTTCCTGTAATTGGTATCTAGTCTCATAGTGTTGTGGTCAGAAAAGATACTTGACATGATTTCAGTTTTCTTAAATTTACCAAGGCTTGATTTGTGCCCCAAGGTATGATCTATCCTGGAGAATGTACCAAGAGCACTTGAGAAGAATGTGTATTCTGTTGTTTTTGAGTAGAATGACCTATAATTATCAATTAAGTCCGTCTTGTTTAATATATCATTTAAACCTTGTGTTTCCTTATTTATTTTCATTTTGGATGATCTGTCCATTGGTGAAAGTGGGGTGTTAAAGTCCCCTAATATGATTTTGTTACTGTTGATTTCCCCTTTTATGGCTGATAGTATTAGCCTTATGTATTGTGGTGCTGCTATGTTGGGAGTATAAATCTTTACAATTGTTTTATCTTCTTCTTGGATTGATCCCTTGATCATTATTTAGTGTCCTTCTTTGTCTCTTGTAATAGGCTTTGTTTTAAAGTCTATTTTGTCTGATATGAGAATTGCTACTGCAGCTTTCTTTTCTTTTCTTTTTTTTTTTTTTTTGCGGTACATGCGCCTCTCACTGTTGTGGCCTCTCCCGTTGAGGAGCACAGTCTCTGGACGCACAGGCTCCGCGGCCATGGCTCATGGGCCTAGGCGCTCCGCGGCATGTGGGATCTTCCCAGACTGGGGCACGAATCCGTGTACCCTGCATCGGCAGGCAGACTCTCAACCACTGCACCACCAGGGAAGCCCTCCAGCTTTCTTTTGATTTCCATTTGCATTGAATATCTTTTTCCAGCCCCTCACTTTCAGTCTGTATGTGTACCTAGATCTGAAGTGGTTCCCTTGTAGATAGCATATATATGGGTCTTGTTTTTGTATGCATTCAGCCAGTCTGTGTCTTTTGGTTGGAGCATTTAACCCTTTTACATTTAAGGTAATTATCGACATGTATGTTCCTATTACCATTTTGTTGATTGTTTTGGGGGTTTTTTTGTAGGTCTTTTCCTTCTCTTGTGTTTCCTGCCTAGAGAAGTTCCTTTAGCATTTGTTGTAAAGCTGGTTTGGTGATGCTGAATTCTCTTAGCTTTTGCTTGTCTGTAAACGTTTTAATTTCTCCGTCAAATCTGAATGAGATCCTTGCTGGGTAGAGTAATCTTAGTTGTAGTAGTTTTTTCCCTTTCATCACTTTCTTCTGACACTCCCTTCTGACTTGCAGAGTTTCTGCTGAAAGGTCAGCTATTAGCCTTATGGGGATTCCCTTGTATGTTATTTGTTGTTTTTCCTTTGCTGTTTTTAATATTTTTTCTTTGTATTTAATTTTTCATAGTTTGATTAATATGTGTCTTGGCCTGTTTCTCCTTGAATTTATCCTTATGGGACTCTCTGTGCTTCCTGGGCTTGGTTAACTATTTCCTTACCCATATTAGGGAAGGCTTCAATTATAATCTCTTCAGATATTTTCTCAGTCCCTTTCTTTTTCTCTTCTTCTTCTGGGAGCCCTACAATTTGAATGTTCATGCATTTAATGTTGTCCCAGAGGTCTCTGAGACTGTCCTCAATTCTTTTCATTCCTTTTTTCTTTATTCTGCTCTGCAGTAGTTATTTCCACTATTTTATCTTCCAAGTCACTTATCCATTCTTCTGCCTCAGTTATTCTGCTACTGATTTCTTCTAGAGAATTTTTAATTTCTTTTACTGTGTTGTTCATCATTGTTTGTTTGCTCTTTAGTTCTTCTGGGTCCTTGTTAAATGTTTCTTGTATTTTCTCCATTCTATTTTCAAGATTTTGGATATCTTTACTACCAATTCTCTGAATTCTTTTTCAGGTAGAGTGCCTATTTCCTCTTCATTTGTTTGGTCTGGAAGGTTTTAACCTTGCTCCTTCATCGGCTGTGTGTTTCTCTGCCTCTCATTTTGCTTAACTTACTGTGTATGAGGTCTCCTTTCTTCAGGCTGCAGGTTTGTAGTTCACATTATTTTTGGTGTCTGTCCTCAGTGGCTAAGGTTGGTTCAGTGGGTTGTGTAGGCTTCTGGTGGAGGGGACTAGTGCCTGTGTTCTGGTGGATGAGGCTGGATCTTGTCTTTCTGTTGGAAAGGACTACATCCAGTGGTGTGTTTTGGGGTGTCTGTGACCTTATTATGAATTTAGGCAGGCTTTCTGCTAATGGGTGGGGTTGTGTTCCTGTCTTGCTAGTTTTTTGCACAGGGTGTCCACCACTGTAGCTTGCTGGTCATTGAGTGGAGCTGGGTCTTAGTGTTGAGATGGAGATCTGTGGGAGATCTTTTGTCATTTGATATTACATGGAGCCAGGATGTCTCTGGTGGACCAGTGTCCTGAACTCAGCTCTGCCACTTCAGAGGCACAGGCCTGATACCAGGCTGGAGCACCAAGACCCTGTTAGCCACACGTCTGAGAAGTAAAGGGAGAAAAAAGGAAAGAAAGATCGAAAAAAATAGAATAAAGTTATTAAAGTAAAATTTAAAAATAGTTATTAAAAATAAAAAAATTAAAAAGTAATAAATAAAAGAAAAGAAAGAGAAAGAAAGAAGAGAGCAACGAAACCAAAAAACAAATCTGCCAATGATAACCAGTGCTAAAAACTATACTAAGAAAAAACAAAAAAACCAAAAAAACAAACAGGCAGAACCCAGCACAAATGGTAAAAGCAAAACTATGCAGACAAAATCACACATGGAAGCATACACATACACACTCACAAAAAGAGAAAAAGGAGAAAAAAATATATATCATTGCTCCCGATGTCCACCGCCTCAATTTTGGGATGATTTTTTGTCTATTCAGGTATTCCACAGATGCAGGGTAAATCAAGTTGATTGTGGGGATTTAATCCACTGCTCCTGAGGCTGCTGAGAGAGATGTCCTTTCTCTTCTTTGTTTTCACAGCTCCTGGGGTTCAGTTTTGTATTTGGTCCCGCCTCTGCGTGTAGGTCGCCTGAGGGTGTCTCTTCCCGCCCAGACAGGACGGGGTTAAAGGAGCGGCTGATTAGGGGGCTCTGGCTCACTCAGGCTGTGGGGAGGGAGGGGTACAGATGCAGGGTGTTTCTGCAGCCGCAGAGGACAGCATGAGGTTGCAGTAGCCTGAGGCACGCTATGTGTTCTCCTGGGGAAGTTGTCCCTGGATCATGGGACCCTGACAGTGGCGGGCTGCACAGGCTCCTGGGAGGGGAGGTGTGGATAGTGACCTCTGCTTGCACACAGGCTTCTTGGTGGCAGCAGCAGCAGCCTTAGCGTCTCATGCCCGTCTCTGGGGTCCGCGCTAATAGCCGTGGCTCACGCCCGTCTCTGGAGCTCATTTAGGTGGTTCTGAATCCCCTCTCCTCGCGCACCCGGAAACAATGGTCTCTTGCCTCTTGGGCAGGTCCAGACTTTTTCCCGGACTCCCTCCCGGCTGGCCGTGGTGCACTAGCTCCCTGCAGGCTGTGTTCACGCTGCCAGCCCCAGTCCTCTCCCTGGGATGCTACCGAAGCCCGAGCCTCAGCTCCCAGCCCTGCCTGCCCCAGCGGGTGAGCAGACAAGCCTCTCGGGCTGGTGAGTGCTGGTCGGCACCGATCCTCTGTGCAGGAATCTCTCCACTTTGCCCTCCGCACCCCTGTTGCTGTGCTCTCCTCTGCAGCTCCAAAGCTCCCCCTCACCACCACCCGCAGTCTCCGCCTGTGAAGGGGCTTCCTAGTGTGTGGAAACCTTTCCTCCTTCACAGCTCCCTCCCACTGGTGCAGGTCCCGTCCCTATTCTTTTGTCTCTGTTTATTCTTTTTTCTTTTGCCCTACCCAGGTACGTGGGGAGTTTCTTGCCTTTTGGGAGGTCTGAGGTCTTCTGCCAGCGTTCAGTAGGTGTTCTGTAGGAATTGTTCCACGTGTAGATGTATTTCTGATGTATTTGTGGGGAGGAAGGTGATCTCTGCGTCTTACTCTTCTGCCATCTTGAAGGTCTCTTTCTTTTGTATTCTTTGAAGTTCCCATAGTTTTATGAGTTTTCACCTCATTGGAGGTACACTGAGAGCTGAGAAAATGTGATAAAGTCACTGACCACAAACTGACAGCCTAAAGTCTGGAGACAAGCAAATAGTTTGTCATTGGAAGATCTGTTGCTCTTGGACAAAAGTCAGAGTGAGTGTGAACTGTGAGGGAGATGAGCTAGTGGGCTGCAGAGAGGCAGGTAGCAGAGGGCATGGTTTTCTATCTTTGTATGGGAATATCATTTTCATGTTTTAATGGGGTTTCCAGATCATTGATGAGAAAATGGAGATCTACACAGAGCAGGGAGGGTTGCAGTGGAACATCTGAACTCCCCTCATTTTCCCTGGAGCCAGATCAACACCTGGTTGCTCCCATCCACACCTCTCCATGTCAAGCAGGAGACATCGATGTCTGGACAGGCATGTTTCCAAGGGTCTGGCTCATTCCCTGCTGGGTCCCCGGTGTTTAGTGTAATGCCAGGTACATCAGGGCCACTGTGTACACACTTGTTGAATGAATGAATGTTGAATGAATTCCTCAGTCTCACAGACGTGCAGGAAAAAGTTCATCAACTCAATATGACAGGTGAAGGATCCTCTCACTTTTCGGCACCTGTTGGGCTAGGAATCCTTGCCCTTAATAAATTTGCTTAGCAGCCCTTGGGAAAGTAACTTTGAGTGATGGAAGGAGCATGGAGCTGGGAGTCCACATCCCTGGATCCTAGTGCTGGCTCAGCCATCCCAGGATGTGTGACTCAGAGATTAGATGAGGAACATAGCATCTAGAAACCTTGGTTTCCTCCAAGGAAACATTAAAGAACAGTACCAATTAATAGTTTGTGGAATCCTTGGATTCTCTATTTCTTCCCTATTCTTTGTGGAGGAAATGGGCCTCACTGGAATTCAGATGCCAGTTTCCCTCTGATAATAAATATTCTATTTGGTCCACTTCCTTTCATTGTAGTAAAACTAAAATAAATCATTTTGGATTTAAAAATTTTAGAAGATTTGTAATGAGTCAAAAATTCTATATATAATTTATCTTCATAATGTGTTGACTTTCTTCTGTGTTTACATATGAAATCTACCACCTTCCAAATAATTACTGCTCCATGAAGCATTCTCTCTTCCTCCCAAGCAGCAGAGACCTCCCCTCATAGTTTCATTGGGCATCTGTGCCTTTCTCATGGCACAGGTGGTCTACTTCACAGCTCTTTCTATCCTATTCTTCCTTCCATCACAGATTCTTAGGTATCAAGGACCGGTATCATTGGGTAATCTCCTGAACGTGTCTCTGGTACAGTGCTAATATTTGTTGAATTAAATTTTATGAGCAAATTACTCATAGTATACATCTGCATGGAAAATTATTCAACACAATATGGGAAAGGTACCTAAGATAAAAATATAAAGTTCTTAGCAGAAAAGCAGATCATAATTTGTTACCTAGTTTTTTAAAAAATTGAAACTATTTCAAGGAAGCAATCAATTAAATGTGACCAGCTTTCTATTCACTTGCAGTGAAGGAACTTCTGTAAAATGTGATACTGTGTAACCATTAGTAATGTTGCAGAAGTATTTTTATTCCTTTCTTTAGATGTTTGATATTTTATCTAATAAAAAGTGTGAAAAAAATGCCTGTAGTATTTTACAGATCTGTAAAAATGATGTGTTAAGCATATTCACATACACACATATCTCAAATGTCAATAGTAGGGGTTATAGTAATTTTATTTCTCTTTTTTCTTTTAAAATTTGTATTCTTTAATTTTTCTACAATTAATGATGTGTTTTGCATGTAGAATATGTGCACCAAAGCTGTGATAAAGAGACAATCCATCCTATTAAAAATGTCTAAGTGAAACTGATAAATACTGTTCATATTAGTTTTTTTCCATCCAACATGTTATTTTTCTCTTAGGGTCTACAACCTGACACTTGAGTGTACTGTTCTGTGCAGACGCAGAAATGAAGTTCAGTGATACTGACTGCAGATGTAAAGGCTGATCCTCGGTCTGACACTATCCGCCTCAATGACCATTGGCAAATTGTCTGTTTTTTTGTGTCTGTAATCATGTCTGTAAAATGTAAAAAATATTGACTTATTCCAAATCTGCAAACCTTGAGAAACAGGAAAACTGTTTGGAAAACTTGGGAAAAAATGATTTATAAAAGTAGCTTCCTAGAAAAGGGAACCCTCCTACACTGCTGTTGGGAATGTAAATTAGTGCAGCCACTATGGAGAACAGTATGGATGTTCCTTAAAAAACTAAAAACAGAGTTACAGTATGATCCAACAATCCCACTCTGGGCATATATCTGGAGAAAAGTATAATTTGAAAAGATACAATGAACATCCCAATGTTCATTGCAGCACTGTTTACAATAGCCAAGATATGGAAGCAACCTGAATGTCCTTCGACAGATGAGTGGATAAAGAAGACATGGTACATATACACAATGGAATATTACTCAGCCATAAAAAGGAATGAAATATTGCCATTTGCAGCAACATGGATGAACCTAGAGATTATCATACTAAGTGAAGTAAGTCAGACAGAGACAAATATCATATGATATCACCTATATGTGGAATCTGAAAAAAATGATACAAATGAACTTATTTACAAAACAGAAATAGACTCACAGACATCGAAAACAAACTTATGGTTACCAAAGGGGAAAGGGGTGAGGAGGGGTAAATTGGGAATTTGGGGTTAACAGATACACACTACTGTATATAAAATAGATAAACAACAAGAACCTACTGTATAGCACAGGGGACTATATTCAGTATCTTGTAATAACCTATAATGGAAAAGAATCTGAGAATATATACATATATGTGTGTATATTCTTTTTTTAATTTCCTTTTTTAAAGTTTTTTTTGGCTGCTTTGTGTCTTCGTTGCTGCACGCGAGCTTTCTCTAGTTGCAGCGAGCAGGGGCTACTCTTCATTGTGTTGTGTGGGCTTCTCATTGCGGTGGCTTCTCTTGTTGCAGAGCACAGGCTCTAGGCGCACGGGCTTCAGTAGTTGTGGCACACTGGCTCAGTAGTTGTGGCTCGCAGGCTCTAGAGCGCAGCCTCAGTAGTTGTGGCACAAGGGCTTAGTTGCTCTGCGGCATGTGGGATCTTCCCGGACCAGGGCTCGAACCTGTGTCCCCTGCATTGGTAGGTGGATTCCCAACCACTGTGCCACAAGGGAAGTCCCTATATATTCATATGTATATTTATAGTGTGTGTATGTGTAACTGAATCACTTTGCTGAAACATTGTAAATCAACTATACTTCAATAAAAAAAAAATATAGCTTCCTACCAGGGACCTAACCAATCTAAGCATAGTGCGTGGAGTAACGCAAACTATTATATAAGCCTTTCTTATCTAATCAGCCACACTGAAGTGCTGTGGGTGACATAAATATATCTGTTGCCTAAGTTGGATGTGGAAAAACCATCTTCCAAGCTGGAAATTGATGAATTCACACATTTTCTATTGCTCTCTCAAGCTGGGCTGAGATATGAATGAAATTTCCTAGGAGAAAAAGGATGAAGGTGGATTGTGACCACAGCATCTGCCTGTGACAGTGGAGACGGTCGCATGCTCCTTAACAGGTAGAGACTTGGGCTAAGGACGATTGGGGGCCCACCTTCCTACCACCTTTGGTAGAACTCCCTCTTCCCTTATCTTCTCAGTGACAAGTTTTTCTCCCACCATGTGTGAAGGTGGCAGAGAGCCACAATTCTAGAAAGCTGAGTGTGCTTGTAGAAAATTCTCTCTTCCTCACACTAACATGCAACAGATCCTCAGCCCTACTGATGGGATTTCCATGAATTTCTTTCCTCTCCTTTTCTACTATTTTCACTATTTCTCATCATAATTAACCTCTAAGTCTTCTCCTAAGCGATCCAGGCTTCCCCTTCTGATCCAGTTCTGTGCACCTACTTGTGGCTCCACAAATATGTTAGGCTGCGTTCTTGTCCTCTTGTCAGAAACCTCCTCTTGCCAGGGCTGTTCAGGGCCTGCCTCTATGTACATACCATGCTCTGTTTACCTCACATCACACCCTATGATTAGTGCCCACTGGCTTGTCTTCCCTGGTAGACTTTGAGCTAAGAACAGAGTCCTTGCCCTCTTAATCCTCATCCAGGGCCGCATACTCCATAGGCATTCTTGTCCCACCCATGAACTCCTGCCACCCTTTTGCAGAGCAGATATGGATTCCCAGTTAAGACACTGTGAATGGATGAGCATAAATCCCACAGTCCCTACTTGGAAAGTGAAAGACTGATCACAAAATTTCTTAACAGTTTCTCTTTATATAGAAAGTCCCACTCTACAAAATTGAAAGTTCTGAGGAAACGTGAGGAAGTGTGATCCTAGAGAAGGAACTTAGGTGCAAAGAGAATTGATAATTCAACAACTAGATAATAACCTATTTGGCTGGGGGGTTTAGGGGTAAAAAGGGTTCCAGTGAGTTTGTGAGTGTGTGTGTGTGTATGCTTAAAAGTGGATGGCTATGATTTTGTCTTTATACAGGTGTGTTGTCCTACTTCTTCTTGTCTTCAAAAAAATGGGTAAACCAGATCTCCCTCATTTGGGCCATCTTTCAAATCAAGCCTCTAAACCTCAAATAATCTACCAGCTCTGGATCACCTTTCTTTTGGTTCAAGTTCTTCACACCTGGGAGGGCTCGCATGACAAGGTCTTGCTGTAGACCCAGGAGAGAGAAGCTGGAAGAGGATTAATGGGACACATGGCTTTAGTCACATTACCATCAGCACCTTTGGGTACCCCAGCCTGGCTTTTGCCTTCAAAGCCAGCTATTCCTGAGCCCTGTTGATTGAGCCCTGGGTAACAAGCTCCAGCAGTTGTATAAAAACTTGGTAATATCCTGCCTCTGCTTTTATCTTTATTTACAAGAATCACTTAGGGGTATGACATGAACTTTTCTTTACCCAACAACATAAAAACATACTAGTCATGCCTCACCAATTCTTTCCCCTATCCTGCCCAGCCAAGATACAAGACCCTTCCACTACTTTCTCTTCTGGAAGGTAGGCTGTGTGGCTTCCATTAGGGTGCCGCTGTTCTCAGCCATGAGGCAATCTGTCCATTTGCCTTTTTTTTTTTTTTTTTTTTTTTTTGCCTCCTTGAAAATTGGTTGGTTATGAGAGGCAGTAGATGCAGGTGATTATTAGAGGGCAGTCAATTATTTTAATTAGCTTTTAGGAGGCCAACTTCATTTTGGCAGTGGGATCTAATTTTAGGGCACAAGACATAGCAAGATTTAGTTCATGCCCAGGTCATTTCAGGTGCTGTAGGAATCCTGAAAAATATTATTAAGGGGTGGGCCATCAACTCAAGAAAAACATTTGTGTGCCTACTATGTGCATGGCCCTGTATAGGTGTATAAGTCACTCTTCCTGAAAGATATCGGGGGAGAAAAATAAAACCCATAAAGTGATTCGGAGAACCATTGGATGTTATGTCGTCTATTACTATCTGTACCAGGGGTGCTCAAACTGCAGTGTGTGTAAGAATCACTCAGAGAGCTTATTAAGTCACGGATTGCAGACTCAGTAGGTCTGAACCAGACCCAGAACCACTGGTCTAGAGGTACCATAGGAGGTTAGAGAAGGGAAGAACCAGCACAGGTTCTAGTAGTGGAGAAGTTGAGGTAAGTGTGTGATTCTTCTTGTTTCTTTGCTTGAGTGTTGACCTCACTTTGGGTGGGGCCTGGTGGATCTTTCAGTGGCTTCAAAAAGTGGTTGGGGGAAATGGAACTCCAACTGGTTTTGACACAAGACTGGGGTATTTGGATAGGTCATGATCAGGAAGGGAGGTATTATAGACCAGGGAAACGCTATGAACAGAATCACGGCACCTGAAATGACCAGGTCACATGTTGGGAATCATTGAGTAGACTCTGATTGGGGTGGAAAGTGTGTCCTCTTCCTGCACTGGTAAGAGCTCAGTGGTAAATGGCATCATGTAAGAATTCTAGATGAAGGCCATGCTGGCTGGTCTAAAACAAGAACCAGGAGTATCTTGGCTCACATCCTCCCCACGTCCGGCTTTTTCATCCACTACATACTGAAGCAGGTATGATTTAAAATGTCCTCTGAATTTCCCAGTCACCCTGTTGGAGAAGCTCAGCTCCATCCAATCCTAAGTGTAAGACTCCTCTCCCTTCTTTCCAATCATATGACGACTGTATTGACAAATGTCAGTAGTAGACTCAGATTGATGGGAAGGCCTGACACAGATACCATCCAGGCAAATCCAATAAAGGTTACCTCTAGCTTTGTGATATCTTCTAAAAGATATAGAAGAAATTGAGTGTGAACCTGGGGGAAGCCTCCAGGCCCCCAAAACCTCAGGGGTGGGGCAGTTATGGATGACAGAGTCTTAGCAAATGAGGTCACATTAGACTTGTAGAAGCTCAATCCCCACCCCTACTCTCAGCCTCTATACAAAGAGTGGTTCTGCATTAAGACTAGTCCAGATGTGTGTCAACGACCAGCTCACCTGAGCCATCCATCTGTGGTTGTACAGACTATAACGATTGTACAGGGGATGGCTCAGTACAGCACGCTGGGGTCTGACTACCATCCTTATTTACCGACCCATCTCCCAGACTATCACAGCCTGGTCCACAACCTTCCATGAACTTACAGCTGAAAACTCTAAACCATTATTGACATCATGCCCACAGGTCCTCAGACCAGCTCTAGGGCTTATCCTGCACCTTCTTTTCTCTTTTCCTTAATCTGAGAAAAACATTGTGTAGTGCCAGGTACTCAGTTAGGTGCTGTGGAGATGAAGATGAATCAAACTCAAGTTTTCCACAGTCTACTGGGGAAGGCAAACGTGTAGATAGGAAGGAGCAATAAATAGAAGCATGGATGAAGTTCAGAAGTGGCCCAGAGAAGGGCAAAAGGAATCTTATTGGGGATTCTTCTAGAATGTGGCAGTCTGCCAGAAGAGGCAGTTCAGAGATGGGGTTGGTCAAATGCAGAGAGATCTTGCATGTAGGGCCCAGGGGTCAGACACAGTGACTCCAGGCCCAGGGATGCTACGTGGAAGGACACAGGGGCATGGAACAGAGCATGTGAGGAGCTACAACCAGGCGTGTTGTTAAATCAGAAGGTGTGAGCGTGAGGTGAGGAAGGGGCGGTGGGTGTTGGGAGGTGTGGCTGGGAGTGAGCCGAGGACACCTTCCCCCTGTTATAGTTTATTCTCAAAGGGAAGCCAGAAGTTGTCCTGGTAAAGCTGGTAAAGTGGAAGTGAGATCAGATCCCGTTGCCAACCCCCCCTCCCCCCTCAGGGTACAAACCCAAGTCTCCCAGGCCCCACAGTCCCTGTGTGATCGGTCCCTTTCCTCCCCCCTCTTTTTCGCTCTCCTCCGTGTTCACACCTGTCTAGGCCCGGTGGCCGCCTCGCTGGCCCTCTCACGTGTTTAGACACGCTCAGCCTCTGCGCCTTTGGGCCCGGCCCTCCTGTCCACTGGAAGCGTCCTCTCAGCTCTCTGCAGAGCTCACTGCCTCACTTCCTTCCGGTCTCTGCCCAAATGCAGAGCCTCCTCAGTGACGGCTCCCCTTCAGCACTGCAGCTCCCTTGAGGCACTTTTGATCCACCTTCCCAGGCCTGTGTTTCTCCATAGCACTCATAATCACTAAGTAAGTTTTGTTTACTGCTTGTCTCTCCCGTGAAAATACATACTCCAGGATAACAGAGGTTTTAGATGTTCCGTTCACTGCTGTAGCCCAGCCTCTACAACAGTGCTTGACACATTGTAGACACCCAATCCATATTTGTCACCTGAATGAATACACATCTCGAAGGCCAAATCGAGGAGACTGGATGTCATCCTGAGATCACTGGAAACCATCAAAGGGCTGTAAGAGTGCAGGAGCAAGAGGCATTTGCATGTTTGTAGATTACACTGAAGGTTGCATGGCTTCTCTTGATGGAAGTGGGGGGCAAGCCAGGGATTGGAGAAACAGGTTACTGCAACCAACTGGGATTTAAATAAGTGAAAGAGGGACAGTGACCATGGAACAGAGAGAAAGGGGTGGCTTTACAAGATATGGCAAAAGTGAAATTGGCCTTATTTGAAGGCTGATTCACAGGATGAGGGAGCAGAAGGAAAAAGTCCAAGATGCCCTCCGGGACCTTGAATTAAGAGAGGAAAAGTGGGGCAGCAGAAGCAGAATGTATGTTATGGGAAATGACCATGGGATGTTATGGGAAATGGATGTTATGGGAAATATACTCTTTCTTAAAAATTAAAAAAAATTTTTATTGGAGCATAGTTGATTTACAGTGTTGTGTTAGTTTCAGCAAAGTGAATCAGTTATGCATATACATTTATCCACTCTTTTTTAGATTCTTTCCAGCGTCCTAGGTAGGTAATGAAAAGGTCTCTGTCAACAGTGTTGCATGGGGAAGCTCCTGTGAGCAGGATGGTTGGTATAGGCCAAGGATTAAGCTTCTCAGTTGAATCAAAGACCAAGTTGAGTGTTTATTCATTCACACTTTCATCAGAATTGTAATTGTTCATCACTGCAGGTGCTGTGGTTTTGGAGGTCAATGAGATGTACTGTGTGCCTAGAACTCAGTCTATAGACAGGGACGTAAACAACAAAAGCAATAAACACAACCCACCAAATATTATTGTAGAGGCATCAAAAAAGATTGAAGCGAGTAGAGAGGACCCTAATAGGTGTTCAGTGAATGCTGTTTGAATGAATTACTTATTCCACAGGGGTTAGATAGGAAGTAAGGGCCCTGAAAAATAAGAAGATTGGTGATGAGGTGGGGTCGGGGGAGGGAGATGGGGCATAGAATGGAATTCCAGGCAGATAAAAGGACAAAAGAAAAGGAAAATTGTCTGATATGACTGAGTACAAGACACATGGGTGGGGAGGAAAGTAGCTGAAGGTGTCAGGGCCAGACTGGGAGAGACTTGAATGCCAATGGATTTAAGCTTCATCCTGTGGCCGAGTGTAATGGACTGTTCTGGAGAAGGGGAGTGATATGAGACTACTAGTATTTTGAAGTTGGTTTGGATAATATTTCAGAGGACGGTTGCAGAGCGAGGGGACTGAGGGAGCAGGGTGCAGGTTGGGGTGGGTGGGTGATGACAGTGGTCCAGGATGGAGACAACAGATGCTTGAACAAGCATTATGATGTAGAGGAGGACATGGAAACGGGAAATAGTTCATTGATGGAACTGATCAGACTTACAAGCTAATTTAGGCTTATTAGAGACAAAGAGAAGACTGGATGAATCAACTTCTTGTTTAAGAGAGTGAGTGGATGGTGATTTCTTTAACCAGGCAGATGAGCAGATCTGAAGGAGGAGGGAAGTCAATGAGTAGGACAAGCTGTGTTTCAGAGGCCTGTGCTTGGGACCAGAGTGAACTGGTGAGTGTTTTGAGTCTGAGTCCCCTTCCCTAGCATTCATCCGGGGGGTTAGGCTGGCATTTGTGGCTTTAGCAGGGCTAGGGATGGTAGCAAGAGAATCCTTAGATTCTAGAAACCTAATCTAAATCTAATCTAATCTCTATTTCTAATCCATAGAAATAGGTGTTAGACCAATGGTGAGAGATGTTATTAATTAAGGATCATGGATCAGGGTTAGGTCATTGTGAGAACAGTGGTCCCAAGTGGGTCATCCAAGCAGTGGTGGCTCTGGGCTGGTAGCAGGAAGCAGAAATCAAAGCCAGGATGGTAGGAGGAAGTAAGGCTGAGTGAGGAAGTGTGGATGGGGCCGAGCAGGACAGACACTATCCAGTGCTGAGCTCAATGCTCCTCAAGCTGGGAAGACTGGACCTAAGGGGTCCCGACTAGAAAGTTTGAGCAGCTTCTTTTAGCAGAACCACGTCTTCTTTCACTGAAAGATCAAATCTGCGCTTGTTTATTTATTTTGCCAAGTTTGCTTACCGACATGTCCTTTTGTAACTCACATCGTAGCCTGGACAATTTCCTGCCAAAGATAAACTCTCTTTCTGAACAGAGAGGTGTAGGAAAGGAAACTGTCAGGAGATGAGGTTCACGTCAAATGCAGAGAATGACTTTCTTCACTTGGCAAATGTCTTTTACACTTCATGATCTGGGTGTAGGAATGGGAGAGCCGTTGAATTTCCATTCTGCGCCACGAACTCTCACTTACCCACCTATTTATTCACTTGTTCAAAAAGCATTTGAGGGCCAGGCATGAGCTTAGCACTAGGGATGCAGCAATGAGGAAGACATAAGTAATCCTTCCCTCAAGGAGCCTGGAGAAAAAAATGGGTGATGGCTGAGTGCCGAAAAGGAAAAGTGTAGATGATGCAGGAGTTTGACAGGTCAGGGATGCCTTCCTGAACAAAGAAGCATCGTTTAAAAGCCAAGGGCTGCAGGATAAGGAGATGCTAGCCAGGCAAGGGGAGGTGGGGCGGGGAGAGACTGTGGAGGGGGGTGGCTTCAGTGTAGGAAGACCTGACGGAGGCAAAGAGCAGGGACACTAGAAGAGCTAGAAATGGGGAGCTATAGGTAAAGCTGCAGAGGTGGGCATGGACCACGTGGGTCTTGTAAATTGTACCAAAAGTTTATTTTTAGATAAAGAAAAATTGGGGGCCCATTCATAGTGGCTGGTGGTCCAAAAGGAAGTAATAAGAACTGGGGTCTTTTTCCTTGTGGGCTGGGATTGTGGATTGTATTCTCCCAGGTGTGTGATGTCTCATGGCAGGTCCCGGGGGGCAATACTTTCTTTCTTAGAGACATGGTCATCGCAAACGTGAGGGGGAAAATGTCAGCTGGAAAGGTTTGGAGGCTTTTCTCTAATCCTTTTGGTTAAGTACAGAGTCGTTTTAGTAGTTCCTCTACATTTTAGTGTCAGTCTCACCAAGAACTACAGCTCAAAGTTTATTGTCAACAATCACTTCAATAGAATTGGAAGCATCCCTCCCAAATTGTAGGAGCAAGAACTGCATTGGACCAGTTTCATTAATGTGAGCTAAGGTCTGCAGACAGCAGTGCTAGGGTGTCCAGGTGCAGTATGTCACCTGTGTTGTATGGGAAGTTTCTGGACTGAAAATTCCACCCTCCGGATTCTTCCCTTCCGTGGCCATCCTCTGCAGCCATGCACTTGTAGTTCAGCAGCACACAGCGTGTTACTCGTTCATTGAAGGGGAAGGTAGGATGTGGGGAGGATGAGTTTCAAAGGTGCTAATATTTGGGCTTCCCTGGTGGCGCAGTGCTTGGGAGTCCGCCTGCCGATGCGGGAGACGCGGGTTCGTGCCCCGTTTCGGGAGGGTCCCACATGCTGCGGAGCGGCTGGGCCCGTGAGCCGTGGCCGCTGGGCCTGCGCGTCCGGAGCCTGTGCTCCGCAAATGGGAGAGGCCACAACAGTGAGAGGCCCGCATAACGCAAGAAAAAAAAAAAAAAAAAAAGGTGCTAATATTTAATGAAGCCAAATAATAGAAATTTTGATGCATTAAACACATGGGGACAAATACAGGTTTTCTGGTATTATCATTTCCCAGAACAGTACACTTTGTTTTTACAGACCTTTGACACTGAGTTTAACTAAAACTATTCTATATATTCTTTTGTTCAGTGATACATACTTCTTTTGGATAGCTCTGTCTGCATTTTGGTGTGTTTTCCCATTTTTAATTTTACTTCTATGATCAATGCTTCTTGCTATATTTTTAAATTCCATAATTAGGCGTCTTTGTGTTCTCAGTGGGTACAAGCTAGCAGTGCTAGCTCTACAAATTATAAAAGGATGCTCCCTCTAGGTGAATAAAGTACAAAATGATGTCCTTTCCGGTGATAAAATTACATAAAGGACTCTCTCCTCCAGGCCAAGGTGTAAGGCTTGGCAGCATATAGGCTGGATTTCAGCCCCTACTTGAGCTGCTTGTCCCCTCAGCAGGTACCTTTGTGCAGTGCACCAACTGTGCAACCAGACAAAGTGACCTGTGGTGTTTTTATTGTCTTCATCTTCAGGCTCCTCATAGTTTATTTCACTCAAAAATATTTATTAGACAAGGCACTATGTTAGCAACTCTGAGGGATGGGAAGATGGGGGGCTTTCAGGTGCTTCCCTGGAGCAGTTTACAGTCTAGTACTGAACGTAAGACAAGCACAGACACTAACAACCATATTAATTCTCTTTCTTTGTGTATGTATGTGTATATATATATATATATATATATATATATATATATATTTATATTTATATGCAATGCTTCATCCTACAGAATGTATGTGAAGCTGCTCACAAGTGCCTCCACAATAAGATGATGTTACATTTAAATTAGGACATTATTAAATTTAAAAAATCCTGATCACATATAAGAAGGGGGAATAACATGAATGGCGACCCTGGAGGTCAACCCAGAGCTTCGAGTTCTGAGTTTCCTGGCATCCAAAGTGAAGAGTGAAACCTGTCCAAGTACATCATTCTCAATATCAAAGATTAAGTCCACCCTGAATTGATCAGGATAGGCCAGGTCATGCTGGCTCCAAATCTCAGAGGCATCCCTCACAACAGATACTTATTTCTTATCCCATGACTAGACTGCAGGTAAAGAAGCTCTCCAGGACAAGGCACCATTGTGACTGCAGCGTCCAGGCCACCTTCATCTCGTCGATTACCACTTCAACCCAAGGCCTCTGTGTTGGCTGTAGGAGGGAGGACGAGAGTGAGTAGAGAACATGGCACTTCTCCTCACAGCTCATTGGCCAGGATGAGTCATATGACCATGCCAGACTATAAGGGGCCAAGAAATGCAATACTTGGTCAGGTTAGCACCTCTGCCACACACACGGGCTGTGCAACCTTCTCATAAAGCGGAATTCTCCGAGAGCTGTTTCACATGGGACTTTCTTCAAGGCAGAACCTCAGAGGAATAAACATTGTGTTGTGGGGATTCGGAGAGAGAGATGAGGCTCTGTTCATTTACTCAGGGTGATCAGTGGAGACTGCATTGGAGGAGGCTGGAAATGAAGTAGGTTTCAAAGGTTGAAGGCAACTTTGGAAGATGTGAAGGAGATCAGGTAGGAAGAAGGTCATTGCCCAGAGAGGAAACGCTGGAAATTCCTCATTCTCTGCTGGGAACATCCAACGGTCTAGTTTACCTGGTGTTTGAGGAGGCGTGGGGGGATCACATGGCATGGGTGGTGGCCGCAGTGCAGAGAGCGGAGGCATTGTGTTTATTTCAGTAACCGTTTGGTGGCAGGAAGCCCTTGCTGCTACCCTTTTAACGTCTTGTATTCTGTGGAGCTGCTGAGTGCTCTCCAAAATTCTTTAATCACATTTTGAGGGATTAGAAAACACAGAAATCACACAATTTTTTCCCTCCTCCCTTCAGACACATACCTTAGCAGCGAGAGATATATCCTTAAATATTTCTTCAGGAAAAATTAATGAAGTGCATTAAAACGGAACTTCTTTCAAGCTGTTCCCAACGAACTCATTTCATAGCCTTTATCGTGGCTTCCTTGCCATTGGGGAAATTTATCTATGTTATTAAAAAAAAAATTCCCTACAATTCTCAGCTGAAAAATTGGCTTCTGTTTTTTCTACAGAGCTAACTCACCTGATTTGTCAGAACAGCTTGAAAATGAAGTGCTAACTGGTGGATTTTATTGAAAGGAAACCAAGTGGAACAACATATGTATTTTCTTAGGAAACTCACAGTCATGTGGTGTTCCTCGGGGTGAATTCTTTGTTATGAATTACAACCTGCTTACTGATGAGTTGTTAATAAAAAGTGGGCCTGCCGGGCCATTATTTTTTTCCACACAGTACACACAGTTTCATTTTCTTTCTTTCTCTCTCTCTCTCTCTTTTTAAAGTTTTCATTAATGCACTGAGTGTGAATAAATGTTTCTAATTTGTAATTGTTTGCCCTTCATCTGGACAATAATTTATTGCCAAATCTCACACTTGTCCATTATTAGCAGCCCTCCCCACAGGAGCACACTTGAATTTTTCTTATCCCCCATCCTTTCTTGCCCCTCTCCCTGCCCACAACCCACCGCCCTTTTTAAACTGAGGGAATGTGGGGCCAGAAAGTTGCAGGATGGCAGGGATCTTGTGCGTGGAGGTCACCTTCAAAATCTGGGCTCACGGGAAGCTTGAGGTGACCCAAACACTCGTGGGTCTGTCCACGTTGCATTGTAAGGCCCACCAGCTGGAGCTGTTTGGAGCTGAGAAAACAAGCTGAGGGAAAACTTGAGGCAAACCCGAAACAGATGGTAACCTGAGGTGGCAGGACAACTTTATTTAGCGTGGCAGTTGACTTTATTTATTTATTTTACACGCGCATCTGGTCGCGCTGGGGCGCCTCTATGCATACTCGTTATTAGACTGTTAATAGTGGATCTGATTTGCCAGGGAATATGAGCAATTAAGTTCACTGTGTATTCAAGTCGATTCTTATTTTAGGGGGCCTTTGTGAGGCATGTTAGTGGTTAGGGTTTTATGTGGAAAGGGCGTAGGAGCTGCCCGTTTGAAGCTCCAGTGGTGTGGAAAATGTGTATTTACAAATTAAGGATCTGAAAGTGGCCTCGCCACCGGAGAACACGCCAAGTTGTCCATAAATGGCCAGCAGGATGCTAGTGCATTGCTGTGGTTGCATTCTTGATTTTAGAAATATTGGGGGTTGCTCCTTTGCAGACAGGTAGACAGCGGGTCCGTCGCTGTTTTCATTGGTGGCATGAGTACAGGTCTAGGGATGGGTTTGGTATGCTTAATTCATTGGTCCATGTGTCCTTTCTCCATCAATAGCTCCATCAACACTTAAAATTAGAAAAATCATTTTGTGACAGGAGAGAATGCGAGATGGAAACTTTCTTTGGCAAGAACAGAATAAAAAACTCAGACTGTTTTTTCTTTTAGTTCCTATTGCATGTAATTTTCACCCTTCTGAATTTGGTCTGGCTCTTAAATTTCTAAAAAACTGCAGTCACTGTGGTGGTTTCCATTGAGTTGCCAGGGCTCGGTCTTTGGGACAGGTAGGTTCTTGCCTGATTTATAGCTAATTTTGTGGAATTGGGAAGCTTAGCTACTTTGAGTTGTCACCTGGAAATCTGACGAGTCTTATCATTACCCAGCAGATTCAGTTTTTCCAACCACTGGGGGTTCATTCCCGATGTGTGCAGAGCTCTATCTGCTCTAAATGTACTGGTCATCCTGACCCTTGAATTAAATCCACAAGGAAGTTGGTACAGAGGACATTGCATACGTGAGCAGGGCTGCCAGTTATATAGTCGCTGCTCACCTAAGAGCTCCAGAACTTGTCAGTGATGAAAATGTCATTGAAGTAAGATTATTGAAGTGTGTCCTAGTAAGAAGAGTGTGTGTGTGTGTGTGTTTGTGTGTGAACTAGACTCTTTAGGTATGTTATGATGATGTGAAAAGGATAAACACCCTCTGTCTCTCAGCAAATAAGGACACTGCCCTTTTATGAATGAGAGCAGGCACTGCTTTTATCTGAACTTAAGGGACGTGGGCTGCCATTGCAAAGCTGGATGCTGCTGGGGAGTAGTAAGGATGACATGCAGGCATGTCACTCCTCTGGGAGTCTGTTTGCCTCTGCTGGTGCCCAGAAGATGGTGCTGTCATCACTAAGCAGGTCCTGCCCCATGGCAGTATCACAGATGAGTGCCAGTTGGCTACTTGTTCAGCTGTAGATGTGGAATGAGAGAGCAGAGATGAGAGACAAAGGAGCTGGGAACTTTCAACCCAGGACATTGATGTCAAAGTGTCATAGAATGTTTTACATCCAGGACAGTAGACATCTACAAAAATTCCATCCATTTTCACTGAGTCAGCATCTGTTTAATCAGACCCACCGTAGACTCACTTTCTTTTTCTCTAGACATTAGAGTTCTGAATAAACAAGGACTGTATCATGACTGGTTATGACCAGAATGTCATGTTCACTGCAGGAATCATACTTGATGGTTGGTGGGCTGACAAATCTCTCGCATCTCCAAACACTGAAAAGGAAAGAGTTTAGGCTTTGGGGTCAAACTGACTGGCTGTGTGATGATGAACAGATGAATTAACCTCTCTGAGCATCATAGAGAAACTCATCTAAAAATACTCCTGCCCGGTTCCTTAAAAAACTACAAATAGAACTACCATATGACCCAGCAATCCCACTACTAGGTATATACCCTGAGGAAACCAGAATTCAGAAAGAGTCATGTACCAAAATGTTCATTGCAGCTCTATTTACAATAGCCCGGAGATGGAAACAACCTAAGTGCCCGCCGTCGGATGAATGGATAAAGAAGATGTGGCACATATATACAATGGAATATTACTCAGCCATAAAAAGAAACGAAATTGAGCTATTTGTAATGAGGTGGATAGATCTAGAGTCTGTCATACGGAGTGAAGTAAGTCAGAAAGAGAAGGACAAATACCGTATGCTAACACATATATATGGAATTTAAGAAAAAAAAATGTTATGAAGAACCTAGGGGTAAAACAGGAATAAAGACAGAGACCTACTGGAGAACAGACTTGAGGATATGGGGAGGGGGAAGGGTGAGGTGTGTTAGGGCGAGAGAGAGACATGGACATATATATACTAACAAACGTAAGGTAGATAGCCAGTGGGAAGCAGCCGCATGGCACAGGGAAACCGGCTCGGTTCTTTGTGGCTGTCTGGAGGGGTGGGATAGGGAGGGTGGGAGGGAGGGAGACAAAGAGGGAAGAGATATGGGAACATATATATATGTATAACTGACTCACTCTGTTATAAAGCAGAAACTAACACACCATTGTAAAGCAATTATACCCCAATAAAGATGTTAAAAAAAAAAAAAAAAAGATGTGTACATTATACTTACTGCAGTTAGTTAAAATTAAAAAAATAAAAAATAAAAAAAAATAAAAATACTCCTGCCCCAGTTCTTGTAAGGATTAAACAAGATAATGAATGGAAAACACATAAAGATAATAAGAACTTAAGCAAACAGGCAAAATAATCAGTTTCTCCCTCCCTTGTTCTTCTGTGGAAAATACTTGTTAAGGATTTAAGATTAGATCATATTTTATTCTGCTAACGTGTAGCCACATGTGGAGTCTTCATGACTCTTTGAGCCAGATTTAGTCACAACTGGTCAAGGAAGGAGCTTTTCCTCAGTCACCAAAGCACTATGAAGCCTGTTGGAACAGGAATCCATGTACTCTGAAGTCAACATGTCCTGATAATGAGGTTAAATGAATCCAGCTTTTTTTTTTTTTTTTTTTTGGTATGCGTGCCTCTCACTGTCGTGGCCTCTCCCGTTGTGGAGCACAGGCTCCAGACACGCAGGCTCAGCGGCCATGGCTCACGGGCCCAGCCGCTCCGTGGCATGTGGGATCCTCCTGGACCGGGGCATGAACCTGTGTCCCCTGCATTGGCAGGCAGACTCTCAACCACTGTGCCAGCAGGGAAGCCCCAGCCTTTTTTAAAATCACAATTCACATGAAAAAATTGAGCAGTAAAATACATATTGCACGCACAGAGATGACTGTTAAACCTCACATCCCCTTTAAAGACAGAACAACATTACAGATGATAAAGGTCAAGCAAAGAAAGAATGGAAGTAGCTGAGAAGCCTTTTGATTAGAGGTTCAAATCCAATGAAGGAGGACCACCTCAATTACCTTTTCTTCTGAGCAAAGGGGTGGACTGGTGTCACCTGTGATGCTTCCAACTAAACTTCTGCCTCCTTCAGTCCCTTCCCTGGAGGATAATTTAAAGAGTCTCTGCTTTCTCACTGAAGGGAACCTGCATTGGAAAAATTCTCTGCAGACATAATTATATACATTAAAAAAATCCGTGCGTATGTGTTTGTGTGTGTGTGTTAAACCACACTTAATTCTTCCCTTTGGCCCTGATTTTTAGGACTCAAGCCCAGAAACAATAGGAGCCTAGCACCTTACTGTATGATTTCTTGCATCTTGTTTATTTTTTAAAGCTTGTGAAAAAAAATTCCTGATCCCTTGAGTTCAAAGCACTCATATGTCCCCCATCTCCTAAAGGACTTTCTCCAGCCAGGCCTCTTCTTGATTCATTGGGTCAAATCCTCCTACATAGCCTACTTGTTTGGCAGTGTGGATCAGCTGGTATCTGGCCCCCTCCTATCACCAGGGACTCTTCAAACCCCATAGTTCTCATCCCATTGGTGACATTCCCTCTCTGGGCAGGATTTTCTCTGTGTGCCCATGCGTGTGTGAAAATCCAAGTTTTTACTATCTCTCTCATCGTCTCCAGGGGGAGTTCAGGCTTCCTGTTCTGTGTTTTTCACAAGTCTGGATATTTTCAGCTCCCACTATACAACTTTACACATTCCTTCGTCTGGATATCAGCTGTGGATCTGGGAACATAATGACGCATCTGAGTACATTTCTCAGATGAATAAAACTGATGAAACTCCCAGCGTTTCCATCATGTCTTCACCAAAGGAAACTGCTGCTGTCCTAGGTGTCTCCAGCTTTCCCTCTGTGGTTCTGAGGGGGTTGAAGGATGGGATGTGGTGAGGCGATGCATGTAGAATCTCTCAATAGGGTTGGAAATATTTTCTCTTCGTTGAGGGACTACGTATTCAGCTCAGTCCTTGGAGTTGGTAAACTGTTGGGAAAGGTTCAGCCGACTTCTAAACTTCACCCGGGGCCAGCTTCTGTCTCAAGGTCTGCCCTGCCTGTCACGGCAATGGGCGTGGTTGTCAGTGCAAACGGTACCCTGGGAACAGCTGGCGTATCCTCTCTGTCGTGAAGGTGGGCGGTGATGCGGCCAAACAGCCATCCTGCCAGCAGTGGCCAGGGTCAGTCTGGCGGGTCCACGTTGTGTTCAGTGGATCCACAAACACATTGTGAGGAAGAAGAGTGATGGAGAAGGCTCAACACCGTCCCCTAGAGCTTGGTGCAAGTTGGAAGTCAGAACAAGCCCCGAGGATATAACTGGACGCATTATTTCCAGAGGTCTTTTCAGACCAGGATTTTGCTTCCCTGCCACCCTTCCCCCCAAGAGATTATAAAGACATATGATTTTCTACACACCATGTTTCTTCTCTTGTCTGTATTACAAGTATGACTCCCACTGGGCTTGTTTTACCCTGTTCTTAAAAAATGTTAATACCTAGCAAAATGTTATTTTCAGGGAACTATTATAGAGCAAAATCTAGACTGAATTAATAAACTCTCTGGTATTGGCTGACGTGGGTCTGTTCAAAATCATATGTTGAAATACGCCTAGTACCTCATAATATGACTGTATTTGGACATAGGTCTTTGAAGGAGTAATTAAGGTTAAATGAGGTTGGTGGGATGGGCTCTAATCCAATATGACTGGTGTCTTTACAGGAAGACGAGGTTCAGATACAGGCATGCACAGAGGGAAGACCTTGTGAAGACACAGGGAAAGGCCATCTACCAGCCAGGGTGAGAGGCCTGGGAAGAAACTAAATCTGCTGACACCTTGGGACTTCCAGCCTCCAGACGGTGAGAAGTAAATTCCTGTTGTTTAAGTCACCCAGTCTGGGGTACTTTGTTATAACAGCTCTAGCAAACTAATACACTCACCTTGAGAAAAAAAATTTTGTTCAAAGGGTGCAAATTTACTGAAAACAAGTATATTGGCTGGAAAACTCTTGAGTGTTTTTCTTGCAGTTTGTTTCCTCCTGAAGCTGCATTTTACAGGTAAAGTATAAACGTGCTAAAATTTCTTGAAAGATTTTTCTTTTAAGAAGGTCAGCTATGTTCCCCACCAACTTTCTAGCCTATGAATTCACTTAGCAGATTATTTATTTCTTCACTGATAGTAGAAAAATAAGCCTAGACAGAGTGCAGGCAAATGATCATACACTACAAAGGAATGAATTCAAATCAGTTCATTTTTCAGATATTTCAGGGGTTTAAAAACTGGCTTAGCTTGAAATAAAATCTCCCCCATGAAATATATCTAGAGGAATCATGTTCCCACTCAGACAACCTTTGTGTGGATCGTCAGTGGGAGTTTTATTCTTGTTTGTCCCCTGCCGTGTCCGACCATTGAGCACAGTCTATGTTATAGTGGGATTGCTTCCCTAGTCTGTGAGTTTCCATGTGGGAAACATCCCAAGACTACTTGTTTTCGTTTTTTCCTTCTCTGGGAGAGACTGACAGAGCTAGGAGTTTGTAGAACCTATGCCCCGCCTTTAAGTTTACTTAGAAAAAGGAATTGACATTGGTTCCAAAGTGTGCCTTGCAAAATTCCCAGGGAGCACACACTTCTGCTTGCCTCACACATGGCCAGAGCTCAGGAGGCTTCTCCCACCCCCTGAGTCTCAGCTGGGCAGCAGGGAGACCCTCCATCCCACTGGCAGACCTGTGGTTCCCATGGTCACCCAGAGGATGCAAGAGCAGAGTAGGGACGCATTGCCAAGGTGGCTAAAGGCTCGTGTAGCTGGCTGACGGGCAGGAAGGGCCTTCTCCCTTTCGGTTTGGTTTTTATCACATCAGCCTCCTGCCCTCCTGGGGTCCGTGAGCTGAGGAAGGGGCGTTGCCATGATGCAGGGGGTGAAGGAAGGGAGTGAGGATAGTTACTATGGAAAGAGGGAAAACCAGATGAGAAAAGAGGACTCTTGGTGTGGAAGAGAAAATGGGCTGGGAAAAAGGACCCTGAATTAGAATTATTTTATGAGAAGTTTTAACCAGTTCCCAGAGGGGAATTCAATTCTGAGACAAGGGTTCTTATGAAAGGGATTTTCCTTGACTCTCGAAACACATGAGTTTAAACTGTAGGGTCCACTTACACGTGGATTTTTTTCAATAGTAAATACCACAGCCCTACATGATCCCCAGTTGCTTGAATCCCTGGATGTGGAAACCACAGATACGGAGGAACCATGGAAATGGAGGATTCTCAGATATGGAGGAATCGCATATATGGAGAGCTAACTATGAGTTATACTCTGAGTTTCAACTGTGCAGAGGGCCCGCACCCCAACCCCGCATTGTGCAAGGCTCAACTGTATTAGGAAGCATTCCCAGGATAAGCCTGTAGGGGGATGGGAAAGCATGAGTTCATGATTAGGGAGAGAGGGCAGGCAATGGTGTAGTATTGGGCCAAGTCCCAAGGAGGGAAACCCTATTCCTTCTATATTTCTGTGTAACAAATTGCCCCAAACAACAATAAACATTTATCACCTCTCAGAGTTTAAGTGGGTCAGGATTTCAGGAGTGGCTTGGCTGGGCATTGCCGGCTGGGGTGTCCTTGTGGTTGTAGCCACAGTATCAGTCAAGATCTCAGCAGGTTTACCTGGGGCGGGAGGATCACTTGCAAAGCAGCTCACTCACCAGGCTGGAGAACTGGCACTGGCTGTTGGTGGGAGGCCTCAGTTCCTCTCCACATGGGCCTCTCCCAGGACTGCTTGAGTGTCCTCATGCTGTGGGAGTCCCCAGGTGTGTAGCCCAAGAGAGAAAGCCAGGCAGAAGCTATCCATTTCATGACCTAGCCTGGGACCACGACGAGCATCGTTTCCCCCATCTTCTGTTCTGCAGAAGCACTCAGGCTGGCCTTTATTTTATTTTTTATTTTTATTTTTTTTGTGGTACGTGGGCCTCTCACTGCTGTGGCCTCTCCCGTTGCGGAGCACAGGCTCCGGACGCGCAGGCTCAGCGGCCATGGCTCACGGGCCTAGCCGCTCCGCGGCATGTGGGATCTTCCCGGACTGGGGCACGAACCCGTGTCCCCTGCTTCGGCAGGCGGACTCTCAACCACTGCGCCACCAGGGAAGCCCTGGGCTGGCCTTTATTTAAGGGGAAGGGAATTAGGCTCCACCTTTTTTTTTTGCGGTACACGGGCCTCTCAAAAATATGGAATGCTTCACGAATTTGCGTGTCATCCTGGCGCAGGGGCCACGCTAATCTTCTCTGTATCGTTCCAATTTTAGTATATGTGCTGCCGAAGCGAGCACTAGGCTCCACCTTTTGAAGGGAGGAGGGTCAAAGAATTTGTGGACATTTTAAAACTTTGGCTCTGTCCTGCAGGGAAGCTCTGGAGATAACATAGTTTACCGCCCCAGACTGGTCTCCATCAGGGGCCGGGGAGCTGGAATACTTGTTCTCTCCTACCTGCCCATCTTTGGATCCGGGCTGCCTGAAGTGAGAAGGGCTTCAATTCCCAGGCTCCCAAGGGCGGAGTCTGAGAACAGCCCTTGGAGGAGCAAGGCAGATGCTGGCTGTGGAGGGTGAACCAGCCCCTTGCCCCGCCCTCATGGCAAGCAGGGCAGAGGGACCTGAGGGATGAGAGGCGTCACGCTGACGAGGTCTTCCTTCCCTTTCTTGTGCGATTTCATCTCTGAGCGGAATTCACTGTTGTCTCAGAGAGCCTGGGAGCAGATGTCGGAAAACTACATAATGAAATCAAATAGCGAAATAGAACCAGGCAGATGCTTGCCCAAAGAGCAGGGGAAGGAGATGGCTGGACACCAAGGATTATTAATAGCACTCTGTACTTTGATGGTGTCTTTCATCTGAGTTTCCAAGAGCTGCACGGCCATTTAAGTAATCCAGGGAGTTATTTTCTTGGATAGAACCCTGAAATCCAACAGGTCTTTTGAAAGTTTGGTGCTTTGAATGTTTTACTCTTTCTGGATTGTTCTCGAGGGAGAAATGATTTTGATTTATAAATCGTATGGAGGTTTTTAAAATTCAGTTATTTCTTAAAACAATAGATGGTTGCACTGCCTTTGGCAACATTCTGTGGAATTCACAGGGCCGCCTTCTTCCTTGTCCGTCTCAAAGCTGTCTTCATGAAATTATTTAATTAAGTGATAGAACATTTCTGTTGACCAGGGAAAAG
>NW_006794635.1:2069730-2080114 GCF_000442215.2 Lipotes vexillifer
CAGCAGGGAAAAGATGTCTAAAGATCCTGTGTCCGAAATTCGAGTAACCATGGTTCCAGGCTTCTAACCATCTGTTACTCCTTCTTCGTGAGATGCCAAATGACAGGTTGCAGAGGTCTGTTCTGCTCTTCCGCTACCATATACACCTAGAGAGGGAACAGGGCTGCAGCGGTAAGGTGGCCCTGGCATCAAGAACGGGCCATCTCTAAGCTGATATTTGGCTGGTGACTAAGAATGGAGTCTCTGAGCCACTTTGCCTTGGCGATTCTTCACCAGAGAAGCGAAGCACAGGAGAGAGATCCCACCTGGACATGGAACCAGAAGCAGGTCTCCCACGCGAGCCGATGCCTGCCTTGATTACCGGCACCAGGCACACTGTGGCTGCGCGGACCTCCTGTGAGCGCCGGCCTGCCTGTGTTGCACGCGTGAGGTGTGACCGGAAAGAGGCTGCGGCTGCATCTCATTAACTTGTCACATCTCTTCCCCCAAAGTGGACGAGCATGTGTTTTGCCTACTGACTGGTCACTGATGGTTTCATCACCGCTGGTTTCAGTCCTAGACTGAAAAGGGCTGCCGCATAGCAAAGCCCAGACCAGGAAGAGAAAGAGTCCGCTGCCAGGACTGGAACCACGGCAAAGGATATGTCCCCGAAGGGCCCAGGATTCACCTGCCTTCCGCAGCGCCCGCTGTGTTTCTCCAGTGCTCAGCATGAGGAGCGTCGCTGGGCCTCTCAGCCCTACAGGGTGGACTAATAAGGGATGTGTTTGCAGCTGTCAGGAGGCTGGTTGCTGCTGCTCTACGGATACTCTGGACAGGACATGTTTTCCTTTTCTGTTTTTAAATCGGGAAGCAGGAAGTTTTCCTTTCCTGGCCCTTCCCAAGCCTTTGTAGTTACCAATTATGTCCACTAGGTGGAAGCACAGAGCGCACGGCCACAGCTCGCTCTACTCTCCAGCCGGGGTCTGAGTCTTAGCAGGACGAAGTCCAGGATGGCCTCCCACCCGCTTAGCATGGGTTCATTCTGTCTCTCCCTTTCCTCTAAGAAACGACCATTCAGAGGCTTGTGCCTTTGCAGACTGTTTCAGCAGTGGGTCCAACTTCCTCCCAAATGGCCTACTTCTTTGTGTAAGAAGTGAGAGAATATTTTCTGCCCCAGCTTTATTTTGGGATAAGGCAGGCATTTATAATTCCATTTGTAATCATGCCACATTTCCTTTTATACGATCTGAAAGTGTGTGGAAATGAATGCTTCTCTCTGGAGGAAGGGATTCTGCTCAGCCGTTGATCATTTCTTTCTTTTGGAGGGTTTGTCCCCTACCCTTGGTTGAGTCTGGGTCCCCTGGGCTCCAGGATATTTTGCCAAACATGAGGGGAGTGAAAGGGGAGTGGAAGACAAGGTCCTGGCCCTCGAGGGATTGAATGGTTCCTGAGAGCCCTGAGGAACCCAAATAAATACAAGTCCACTTCGTTTGTATTCTGTGAGCTTTGCTCTAGTTTTCTGTTGCATTGCCTTGACACTTAGTTCCAGCACGCTTCTGGAGGGGCAGTCTGTACAATTTAACGTCAGTTAGTCAGCTCTTCTGGGCAAATCAAAAAACCCAAGTGTTGTTGAGTCACTAATTTATTCCTCACCGCTGTGATTCAGAGCTCCTGTCTCATTTCTCCAAATCTCCCCCATTCCCAAGCCCCATACCCCACCCCTCCCCTGGCTGCAGGGCAGACAGCGCTTCCTGTCTCATCTGTGTTCACTGCCCCCATTTCTTTTTTTAAAATTTTTATTGGAGTATAGTTGATTTACAATGTTGTGTTAGCTTCTGCTGTACAGCAAAGTGACTTAGTTATACATATACACATATCCACTCTTTTTTAGATTCTTTTCCCATATAGGCCATTACAGAGTACTGAGTAGAGTTCCCTGTGCTATACAGTAGGTCCTTATTAGTTATCTATTCTATATATAGTAGTGTGTATATGTCAATCCCAATCTCCCCATTTATCCCTCCCTTTCCCCCTTACCCGCTGGTAACCATAGATTTGTTTTCTACATCTGTAACTCTATTTCTCTTCTGTGGATAAGTTCATTTGTACCCTTTTTTTAGATTCCACATATGTGATATCGTGTGGTATTTGTCTTTCTCTGTCTGACTTACTTCACTCAGTATGACAATCTCTAGTTGCATCCATGTTGCTGCAAATGGCATTATTTCATTCTTTTTTATGGCTGAGTAAATTCCATTGTACATATGTACCGCATCTTCTTTAGCCATTCCTCTGTTGATGGACATGCCCTCATTTCAACACGCCTTCGCTGTTACTGAACACTAAGGCCACCTCCCCCTAACCGTCCAGAGTGAAACAAAAGAAAGGCCATTTCTGAAGGGAGCAAAGGCAAGGAGCCAAGTCCAAGAAAGCCTGCCTGGGAGCCCATGTCTGGGCTGTTAGCATCCTTTCAATCTTCTTCCTATAAGAGTACCTTGGATTTCTTACGGGGGGACATTATATGTCCCCTCCCCACTGCCGCGGGTTGGGGAGACATGACCCCGCCCTTACCGCCAGCGGCAAGACTGATTGGCCTCATTCAATCTGCATATTTAATCCTCCAGGACAGTTATGGACGCCTTGATTGGGGGGCCCACGTGACCTGTCAGTGTGTTGACCTCTCAGCATGTGGAGCTCAAGGCGTTCACTGGGTCTGCTGAGAACTAGATGTGAACCGAAGAGCTCTTGGCATCCGTCCTGCACTCATGAGAGAAAAGCTGTCACAGAGCAAGCCAGGATGGAGAAAGGAGGGCAGAGAAACAGAGAAGAAACCACATTCTGAGGACGTCACTTGAGCCCCTGGATTAAGCTTTGCCACCAACAAGCCCTACCCTTGAAAATTTTATGAGCCAATAAATAAATACTTTTTTCAAAAAAATCCAGGGTGAGTGAAGTTTTCTGATACCTATCACCCAAACATTTCTGGTTGATGTGCTCTGGGAAGGGTAAGATTATCTCTGTAGAACATGATGAGAAATGGACCGATGAGGGGGCAGTCAAGCCAATCTTGTCCCTCCAGAGTCAGCTGCTATTCCATCTCCATAGACCAGGGCCTGGCCACATTCTTAGCCCACTGCTCTCAGAGACAGAGTCCCCCGAGAAGGACCTCTGCCTGGTCCTCCGGTGGCTGGGATGAACCAACCTAGGGTTCAGGTGGTGAGTTTAGACTTCTAGCAGCTGGTGACGCCCAAAGATCTTCATGGGCTGTTGGACAAAGTAGCCAAGGAAGAATGGCAGTTCAGTGGTGGAAGGTTCACAACTCGGCAATGGGAAAAGTTGTGCTACTGGGGAGTCACGGGTATAGGTTAGGAGAATGAAGTGTAAGGGAAGAAGAGAAAAACGAGGTGAGGAATGAAGTAGGATAAGTACACTCTGAGTCTCACAATTCAGAATTTATGTTTGAACTGAGCCTAAAATGTTAAAATGTTAAAAACGTCCAAAACACATGCAGAAAGATAGCAGGGAGTAGAGAGAAGTCCTAGGTATGTCCTATCAGGCAGATTCTGGTTGCTTTTGCTGATGCGTGCAGACTTTGCAAGGGAGATCTTCTGTGACGATGAATCTCTTTGCTGTCTGGTGGTCTTTCGTGGTAGCACTTGAGGAATGATATAAAAGTCTCCACTACATTTATAATAGGCTGAGACTTGAACCACATGTTTTAGCAACCATATGAACCCTGCGGAATCAATTGCTGGGTGAAGTTGAGCATGTATTTAAAACATGTGAGGGGATGTTTTTGTCTCACTAGACTAATTTTACTACATAGAGGCTTCATCTCTCTCCTACCTCTGGGGTTTTAGAAAAAAGTCTACCTTCTGTACATCTGATGAAACTATGCGTTTGCTGTAACCCTGTGGTTAGTGATTAGGGCTGTTTGCCAATATTTGGGGCTTCCGGGCACATGGGAAAATTAAACTTTCCCTCTTCCTTTGAACTTAGGCAAAACCACGTGACCTATTTTGGCTAATGAAACGTGAGTGGAAGTTATGTGGCGGAAGCATTAAAATCCAGAACACAATTTGTATGGCTTTTTATTTTTGGCCTCTGGCATGGTGACAATCAACGGTTGGAATGGTGGCCGCCCCATCCGTCTGAGTGACTCTGATCAGCCCAGAGATGCCACCACTCCATCTAACCCCAGGCGACTTGTAGCCTAAGCAAGAAACAACCCTTTGTTGTTTTAAGGCATTGAGATTGCTGGGTTGTCTGTTACTGCAACAGAACCGAATTCATCCTGATGTATATAAAACTAAAAATATTCTAGCAATTGTACTTGAAATTGGGATGAGTCAGATTTGCCACTTAACCTTTGGCAGCTCACCATCTTGAGAAACGATGTGAAGAAAAATTATAGAAGGCAGTGCTTAAAATATTAATTAAAAACTTTAGGGCTTCCCTGGTGGCGCAGTGGTTGAGAGTCCGCCTGCCGATTCAGGGGACGTGGGTTCGTGCCCCGGTCCGGGAGGATCCCACATGCCGCGGAGCGGCTGGGCCCGTGAGCCATGGCGGCTGAGCCTGCGCATCCAGAGCCTGTGCTCTGCAACGGGAGAGGCCACAACAGTGAGAGGAGAGGCCACAACACTGAGAGGCCCGCGTACCGCAAAAAAAAAAAACAAAAAACAAACTTAGAAAAACTTTAAAGTACTTTATAATTTACTTTCAATTTCTTTAACTGTGATATAACTATTTCTTGTTAGTTCTAGTCATAATGTACATATATAGATATATTCATGGTTTTTATGCAGTTATAATTATATTGGATATACTTTGGGGTATTTAACTGTCTTATTTAAGATTATTGACAAAATAAGTTTACATTAGTCTTCACTGTTATGAGGGATATGCAAGATTAAACTAATTTTGATTCTGTTAGATTCTTTTGGCAGCGAGTTACAGAAAAACTCAACTCAAACTAGCTTAAGTTACAAGAAAGTTTAATATTTCACAGATATGGGATTTTTCACATATAATGGAAGTTGGGGCTTTGGGATGATTGACTTAGTAGCTCAGTGCTGTCATCCTGTCAAGGACCCACGTTTTTTCCATTTCTCTGGGGAACTCACCTCGGTGTTGAATTCCCCTCTGGTGTATCTAAGATGGCGGCACCCGTGCCAGGGTCCACATCCAGCACAGCACCCAGAGTTAGAAGATGAGCTGTTTCTTCCCGTGCCTTTTTCTTAGAAGGGAGATACCTTTCCCCCAACACTCCTAGGGGAACTTTTCCTCTCATCTTAGTAGCCAGAATCAAGTCCTGTGGCCATTCACAAGCCCACACTGGCCTGGAGGTAGAATTATTGTGGTCGATGGAGATCACAGTGTCCCCATGGACTAACCATAATTAGATAACCAATCTTTTTTTTTTTTTTTTTTGGGACGCGGGCCTCTCACTGTTGTGGCCTCTACCATTGTGGAGCACAGGCTCTGGACATGCAGGCTCAGCGGCCATGGTTTTTTTTTTTGCGGTACGCGGGCCTCTCACCGCTGTGGCCTCTCCCGTTGCGGAGCGCAGGCTCAGCGGCCATGGCTCACGGGCCCCCCGCTCCGCGGCATGTGGGATCCTCCCGGACCGGGGCACGAACCCGCATCCCCTGCATTGACAGATGGACTCCCAACCACTGCGCCACCAGGGAAGCCACCCAGTCTTTTACTGTTGGCTGTTTAGGCCATTTCTTGTTTTCAGTTGCTGGAAACAATTGGGTATATGTCTTTTCTACTCTCTCACTCTTTTCAAGTTTTCCTAAAGATGGAATGATTGAGTCAAAGGGAATAAATATTTTTACCATTCTTCCTATGTATTACTAAAATATTCTTCAATTCGATAAAGATTGTACCAAAGTACAGTGCCATCAGCCTTGGGAATAATACTCTGTTTTATTTCTAACACATGCTATAGAGTAGTAACTTATTGGCTTGAGTTATAATTCCTTAATTACCAGTGAGGCTGAACATTCTTCCAGAGTTTGTTTACTCTTTTTGGAATGAGTTCTCTCAGAAGGTAGCCTCTCTGGCACAAGGGTCAGAAATATTGAAGTCTCAGTCCCCCAAGTAAATGGCATCTGGCTCTATCTCTGACCCAGCAACATTGGAACTAGGGACTGACTCAACATAAAGTAAACGCAAATTGCCCAGAGACTCACATGATCCAGATGGAACCCATGGGGGACCCTTAGCAGGGAAATGTCACCCAGGCTTTAGGCCAAATAAAAGGAATTGCAGCTCTTGGAACAGAATCCTTGGAGAGCTCTTAAACACAGATTATTCTTATGACCACGTGAAATTATTGAGTTAGAAGCATCAAAAATTTTTAAATGATACCCACATTTAAAAACTTCGAAGAATGACCTTATTCTTAATAGAATATCTCTGAAGGAAATAAGAAGGGATATAGAACCATGTCTTGACCTGGGTTTCGCACAAGTTTTGATTTAACAGACTACGCTGCCTTCACTGAAGCAAAATAGTTTGGGGTGGTAATTTTGTGTTGAATGACACAGCTGTCTTTTTCACCAGTTTCCTGTTTCAATATCTTGATTAAACACTACTGTAGGGTTCAAAGATGTTCACGTTATTGTTTCTCTAGAGTGCTACAGGTGGCTCTGAGGGGGTCTATGAACTTGACAACGGCGGTAGAATGTTGTGGGCATGCGCATTCCACCCTGACGCCCCGGCCTGCGTCGCCAGCAGACTTACTGCTTTCAGGAAACCAATCAAAGGGCCCTCAGTCATTCCATCTGTAGTTTTTATTCATTTTCATTTTTCCTACAGCTCCCCTTCACCTTCTCCTACCCTCTAGTTTGCTTCCTTTCTATTATTTTTCACTCAATTTCCCTGAAAAATCAGTGTTTTGGCTTGGGCTGCTCTCCGTAGGGTTTCCTCTCTCTGCTGATTTGAACACTTTGTGTGGCTCCTTTTCCTTCATACGGGATGGTTAGGGAACAGGATTTTGTGGTTAAGATGTTACACTGAATGTCTCAATTTTTAAAACAATGTGTTAAAACATATTCAAAGATATTGGACATTATTTATGGATTCGTTGGTTTAGAAGTTCCTTCAGGATGTTTTGTTGTCTCATATCAACATTAATTTTCACTCTAACAGTAAACAAAGGGTCATTTGTGCTTTCTGGAGTCTCCTTTGAGCTTGTTACATTGGAAAAGTGCAGCAAAATTATGGAAGGCCTCCAAACCCTTAAAGGAGGTAGACCTATCTTGTCTGTCCCTGGTGAGCTCAGCTGTATCCTTCTGGCTTAAAAATTAGATAATTACATGCATGTTTTTTGCTTAGCCCTAAAAGTATTCCATGTACGTAAAGAAGTTCGTATTGAGTTCAGAGACTATAGAATTTTAGATATTTGTTCCAATACCGGAACCTCAGGAGTATATTTTTCTCTCTTCTGATAGAAAATGACAAAGAATAAAATCAAGTTTAAAATTAGATCTTGTGTTTTAGAAACCAGTAGATATCAACGAAAAAAGTAATCTAAGAAAAACACTTCTCTGTCAAAAGATGAGTCAGAAACACAAGGGCTGTAATAGAATCTGAAAGGTGGGCTGGATAAGAGCATCAGCAAAGTACAGCGTGCATGGCAGGGACAACTACCTCTTTTATTTTTAAAGATAGAAATCTTTTTATCTTTATACAATTGATTTTTAAACATCATTCATGAGACAGAGAGAAAGGCTCAGTGTAGTTGCCAGATAGGCAACATATGATCCCTAACAGGGGACCCCCATCTGGGTGAAATATGGCCATGCAACAAAGGGGCAGGGGCTTTTACATTTTATGTAAATCCAGACTGAGTGCTTGAGAACTTCCCAGGAAGAGCCTTGTGCAGAGATAGGCTGTGGATTCTGGAACACCGCGCCTTCTTGACTGCTGGATGCTGCTGAGAGACCAGAGTGAGGCCCACTCTCTTAGTGATGTTTGCAAAGTGATGGTTGAGGTTTTCGTGGTGGTGGTGATTGGTGACTTAATGCCGTGTGCTCTGATCCCAGCTGGTACCAAGGAGGTGGGAGACCACCCCAGACCTGGAGTTTGCAGGTGTGGGAAGGGGATACGTGGGGCTAGTCTCTTCACGGTTAGGGCACACTTTGCTGACTGCATCTGGTTTAGAAGAGCAGCAAATCAAGAGTGTGTGTGTGTGTGTGTGTACGCACACGCACTGAATTTAATTCCATAGTACAAGGTAGGTATTTGTTGGTAATAAAAATGTGCATTTGGAGAATTTCATTTCTGCAGTCCATGTTTCTACACAGGCAAAGTCACTCTGAATTTAATTATTTTCTCTCCACATTCACGTTTGTTTGCCCTGTTTCAATTTAATACATTTAATGGTCTTTCACTGGTATTTGCTTTTCAATATTTTTTTCTCTCCTTTTCTTTGAATTCTTTCTCATCATCATCTATTTCTCTCTTCTTTCCTTGATCTCTGTTCTTCTACACCCCTTTTCAACTTTCTGTTGATCAAGTTAATGAAGCCCAGTTTACCACTCTTTGCAGCCATCGCGTTGACATGGGGTCCTTTTCTTTTTGGTCCATGAAGAGAGTTGAAAATTCTATCTAAAAATCCCTCTCCCTGGAGTTAGTTGCCAAGGGTGGTTCTGGTGAAGTTGGGGCTAGCTGAGCTCTTTCTGGAAAGATAGATGGGTTTTAAGCAGCAGGAAAGATGCCTAGAGTATGGACTAGCGCTAAAGCAAAGGCATCTGCATAGAAATGACTTTTAATAAATACCCTTGGCACAATTTTCTATTTACAACTTTTGAAATCTGAGAGGGGTTAAAAATGAAGAGACCATAAATCTGGGATGGGATGCTGGTAGGCGGAGGTGTGGTCAGACCCTGCGAAGTTGAGGCACTTAGGGCCAGTGCATAAAGAATGAGAATATGAAGAAAAATGCTAGAAATCTCTCTACATGGCGAATGCAGAAAACAATGGGAAATTTGCTTCCAAGCTAGCCTGGATAAGACTGTGTTTATAGCTGTGAATGTAAACAAGGAAGCCAAGCACCAGGCTCACAGCATGAGGGCGACATCATGTTTTCGTTACAGTGACTGAAAACTATGCATAAAAATTGGAAGATTACTTGGTATTTAAATACAAATGTGAACTTAGTTACAGACCTCTAAAGATGCATTTAATTTTATAATTCCTCTTAACTCCGGCATCTTGTAGCAGGTATTTACTTATTAACCACCCGTGCCTAATTTTTGACCTATCAGGCCTTATACTGACTCAATAAGGTAAATAGATATTTAGGTCAAACGTGAAAGATATCACAACAGTGCTAGAATTTGACATGCCCAAAGGGAGAAGGCTTATTCTGACAGCAGGGATTATAAATGTTTTAAAGTAATTAAAACCTGACTTGCCTGACTTGATGTATGCCGTTTTCAAAGTGTCTGATTGTTTGCACAATTTAAAATAAGGGGGAAAAAACATGGCAACTTTACTGAGCCCAAGAGGGAGTTAGGTGAAATGGTTCAAGTTCTGTTTAGATTCATGAACGGGTATTTGAAAGAGCTCGGAGGCTTCAAGAAAGGATATTTTTCCAGATGATTAAATGCAAATATTGTTGAAAAATGCTTAAGAAAATGATTTCAGAATAAGCAGGAAATAAAACACGATGGAGGTGGGGAGCACAGAGGTGAAGGAGGGGATTGTTTGGGAGGGATTTCTCCTCCTGCCGTGACCCAGCCTTGACGTCCTGGGATCTGAAGAGTCTTTGTTCTGCGGGAGAGGGCTGGCAGGAAGGAAGATGATGAAGATGCTGAGGCAGCACTCGGGCCTGCATGCATGCTTGCCAAGAGGTACCCAGGATGAACCCTCATCACTTTCCTCTCCAGACGGGCGGGCAGTGCCTACTTTCCCCAGGACGCGTGAGGTTTCCGAGGTCACTCGTGTGTACAGACCCTTGAGCAAAGCACAAAAGACCCATCCTAACCCCACGCATCTCCTTTCTAGTATTCGATACTAAAACCCACACCACAGTGTCCACACCAAAGGGCCAGCTGGAAACCACAGTTCCGATACAGCCTTTCCTCCTAAATTCTATCAGTTTGCATTTGGCTTATGTTAGGATTATATTATGTATGAGGTAAGCGGAGACTTATTTTAGTCTGGGTCTTCTATAGCTGATGGCTGGGCTACACTGCATGTTGGATCCTGGTGGGTGAGTTTGGAAACATCAAAGGCTCTTGTGTCTTAAAAAGGTCATACCGCGCGAGCATGATGGGAACTCTCCCAAAGAGTGGGAGCCATAACAACTGTTAACGAAGGTCGGGGCAACTGTTCTGCTGCGGTTGAGGTGAGACCTGGTGCCATGTCTGTTGACACCCCAGCATTCCTG
>NW_006794635.1:2080124-2081492 GCF_000442215.2 Lipotes vexillifer
TTCCTGCTTTTCATCTAACATGAGTTCAGAAAAGGGAAAACAAGCCCTGAATTGGAGGAAGTTTCAGAAGCTTCAGGGAATTCTGTTTCCCATGGGTTTAAATCGTCTACGTGCTGACAAGAATGTTTTATCAAGACAAGAGTTCTCTTTCAGTTCTGAGTGTCGATCCAACTTACAGAGATTCTGGAGTGGAATTGTTTTAGCATTGGCAAGGGAGAAAAGGCGAAGGAAAGGACTTCTAAAGCCTTCTTGGACATCAAATGGCTATTTCACAACAACTTTGTGATGAGTTAAGTGTAAATGAATCAGAAACATACGGACGAAATTTCCTTTGAAATTCATATGGGTGTAAGATTAAGGCAAAAAAGTTCTTGGCAAAGAGTATTTTGGGATTTGCCAAATTCAAGCCATTTGAGAAAGAGTCGGAGATGCTCTTCGCGGACCCCAGAATGCTGCCGGGCTCCATCTCTGTTTGTTTGTTTGTTTGTTTTTTGCGGTACGCGGGCCTCTCACTGTTGTGGCCTCTCCCGTTGTGGAGCACAGGCTCCGGACGCGCAGGCTCAGCGGCCATGGCTCACGGGCCCAGCCGCTCCGCGGCATGTGGGATCTTCGCGGACCGGGGCACGAACCCGCGTCCCCTGCATCGGCAGGCGGACTCTCAACCACTGTGCCACCAGGGAAGCCCCGGGCTCCATCTCTGTTCGTTCCTCTTCACCACCCATCAGTCGAGGTGTCCTGCAACCTGGAAAGCTTCGGGTTGGCTGGAAGTCGGGCATACAGGAAGTCCTCCAGTACTTTCTTGGTCTGCTAGGGAGGGTCAGCACCATGCTTTAGAGCCAGCAATGGAGAGCAGTGCTTGACTTTGGAGTCAAAGGGTCCAGCAGTTTGGATCCTGTCCACATGGGTGCTGCTTCGCATCAGGGCTGCATCCGAAAATTGCATAGTTGGCGAGAGATTTTTCAACTCTTTTAGGAAGGATTTGGCTACTCAGTGGGGAGTATCTACTCTGGAGGCAGGTAGAAATGTTGGGCAGAAGAACTGACTTCTTTCTCTAGACTTGGTCTTGTTGCTTCCGCCAAAGAGGGAGCATCTCTAGGGCAGAGACTCAGGGGTGATGTTATTTATTTTTTGCACACAGACTTTCCTACGGGAGATGTCTGCAATGCTTGTTGTACTGAATTGAGAAGGAATTACAGAGGAAGTGGTTTGCAAAACTGCAAAGCAAATTTTCAGTGACAATCAGAAAATATCATCAGAGGAAAGGGTTATTTTAGCAATATTTGGGGATTTGGACATCACTTACTTGTTGTGAAGAGGTTTTCACTGCAGTGGAATGTGTTCAAATGGAATTTAACTTAGAAAGTAGGG
>NW_006794635.1:2081505-2112682 GCF_000442215.2 Lipotes vexillifer
GAAAGGGACTACTGGAGAGTGGTGCTTTTTTGTAAGAGGAACGGCGTGTAGGTGGGTGATGATGTACAATATCCAGCAGTGGAGGGGCAGTTAAGGGGGGGACGACGAAGAGAGAAGCTGGAAGTCCATGATTCAGAAAGGTTAGAGGACCAAGCTGTCCTGTTCCTTGAACCACAGTGAGGGTCCCGTCTGCTTGCCAGCATCACTCACTATGCAAGGAGAGCTGATCCCCTCTTGGTGTCCCAGGCCCAGCACATTCTCTCAGAGGTGGTACCTGAATTCAGACCAGCCGATTCCCTCCTCAAAGCCATGAATGCGGTACCTGGCCCATCCTGGACACTCAATAAAATGTTATCAAATGAATGAGGGCTGTGTTTTGTGGATGGCTGTTAGCTAATGCTAAAGGAGGAAAAGGCAAAGAAGACTGAGGATGAATGATCTCAGAGGGAGGCAACAGAACCCCAAAGAGTGAGAGGTCCCTAAAACAATGAAGGAAGGCCATCATGTAGATCCAAGAGATGCAAAAGGAGGACAGAAGATGAGAAGCTATTCGGTTTAGCTGTCTGGGACTGTCTTCTAACTTTTCCAAGGGAGATTTCAGAAGAGAGAGAGAGAGAGAGAGAGAGAGAGAGAAATAAACAACCCAGGAGGAGAGAGTTTATGGGGGGGAAGTAGAGGCAGTGGATGTAGATGTTGCTGTGAGCTTTCCACTTGTCTGTCATTCATTGTCTCATTCGGCAGCCATGTGATGAGCACCCCCTGGGAGTCAGGCCCCGGGGGAAGCATACGCATGAACACTGCCACCTCCAGGAGGTATGTGGTCTTTTAAGAGAGAAAGGACAGACTCACAAACAATGAACACTGGCCGATTAAGAGAAACTCTAGAAGGAATGCACAAATTGTTCAAGTTTGAGAAACAAGCAGTTTCCTCTGGCCAGCCCGAGGAAGAAGGTGATATCCAAGGTACACTCCGTGTCCTGCCTCATTACACCCTGGAGAGAGCTCTCAGCCTCCCAGCCTTTACATGCCTCAGCTTCCCAGCCCGGCTGTGCAGCACCCGCCAGAATTCAGCCTGCCTCAGAATTCAAAGAGTTTCCCTTCCAATCCCAAGGCAGATGCTAACGAAGTAAAGCCAAACTGAAACCTGGGGCCAGGACCACACGAGCCCTCGTCTAACGGAACACTGCTTCTCAGAGAACGCAAAGGACTTGTGAGGCGGAGGGTCCCAGGGTGTGCGTGCCTACCTGCCTCTCGCCGCACCTTCACTGATGCCATAGCAGCCCTCAGGGGTTTCTGGACATCTGTGTCTACCATGAACGTATGCAAGCTGTTTGCATTTCCTTAGAGAAGGCCATAAGATACCAGTTTTCATTAGTTCAGGTGTTTACCTCCTCCAACTGTTTATTTTTGAAGACAAAGACAATCTGCTGTATATTTTCTTGACTGCTTTGAGGTCACTGGTTTCCAAGGGTCCAGGGCTCTTTTATTTTCTTCTCTTTCTGTCCAATACTAAGCGCTCTGAGATGGCCTCACCCCTCTCTGACCTCCTCTGTTCCTTTCCTAGTTCTTTTCCACTCAACCATCCATCCTCCATCCAATTCAAAAGGATTTGGGCATCAAGACCCATCCTAGGAGTTGAGGGAAGCCACAGAACAGGTATATGACAAACTCGCCTCAAGAGACATCAGGGCTTCTCAGAATTCTGCTTGGTCTCCTTGACTTTTACTGACCCCTTGGACCCCTGCCATTCACGACTGCTTGCTTTTTCCATATGTGATCCTGTAGGAAAGAATAGAATTTCTGTAAAAAGAATTAAGCTGGGAAAGAAAAGACATTTTGGCAAAATCTGAAACATAGGCAATATTTATATTTTAGGAATGTTTTCCAGAGCTAAAGTCACTTTAGTACTTGGAGAACATTAAAATATGTAATGCAGTCAACAACTTGTTTTGCTCATAAAATGATTCTATTTGATATTCAGTATAAAATATAATTTATTCAGAAATAATTGAAACTAGCTAGTTTGAACTTACTTCTAAATGTTTTACATTTTTTTTACAAAATAAATTTTGAGTCCACGAGCTCCGTGGAATCTAACAGCTCTACTTTTTGCCAGTGTATAAGCTGGCAAAAAAAGTGGAGGACGACACCCCAGCCAGGCTAAACTTATTCTGGGGAATTGTAAAATAACAAACAACAACAACAAAAGCAAGCCTGCTTTTTCCTCCACGTTTTCTCCTGGGACCTTCTTTTTTCTGGTGCTTTCCTCAGGCGTTGGGGGATGTCTATGAGTCTCTGTAAACTTCGTGTCGTGTCGGCCCCTGATGGGCAGGTTGTTCTCTGACATCCTGGATCTGACTGCTGGCTTCGTAGTTCTTCCCCGACCCTTTGCTCTCTCTAGTTCTCTTTCCACGTGGCTGATTGGAAGCATTTGAAGAAAGAAGTGTAGGCGTGCATTGTTTCCATTTTGCAGCTGTTCTCCGTGGTTTTTTGAGTTACTCCATGGTTGTCTTACTCTGTGTAGATGGACATCCATATGAGTAACTTGGGAAGTACAGCTGTGATCTGTTGGCAAGGAGGCCTCTCTGGGGTCAGCCTGTGGTCCTTCCTCTGTCATGATTCCCACTGACTAAGGAAGGATGTGGTTAAGAGGTCTTGATGGTTGGTTGTTAGGATTGGTCCTCCATGACTAGATGACAGAGCCCCTGAGCACAGATCTATTTTTTTTAAAAAATATCTTTATTGGAGTATAATTTCTTCACAATGTTGTGTTAGTTTCTGCTGTACACCAAAGTGAATCAGCCATATGTATACATATATCCCCATATCCCCTCCCTCTTGAGCCTCCCTCCCACTCTCCCTATCCCACCCCTCTAGGTGGTCACAAACCATCAAGCTCAGAGGGCAGATCTGTTTTACTCACCTCTGTCTCTCAGTGTTTTAACTGTGTACCCAGCACCGTAGTTGGTGCACAATATTTAATGTTGCTTACATGAATGAACAAAGAGTTTAAATCTAAAGTGCCTTTAGTAATAGAGTCCTTAAATGTATATATGTATGTTATCCTGGATTTTTAAAATATTGCTATGGGGTACTTAAGCCAATTCTATAGTTATAAGCCCAGTAAAATGTTACCATTGTATCTAAAAAGAAATAATGATACAAAGTATTTAGTACCTGTTATAATTAAAAGTAATCTAAGAGGAGAACTTGAACTTTTTGGAGATTAATGTGGACATAAAACATGATCTTGAAGATGTGCTTACTTAGCACAAGCTTAGTGTTGCCAAAAAGACTTTTAAATCAAGAAATGCCATGAGTTCAATCGTTTTTTACAAAATATTATGTTTTGTTCATCCAGGTCCTCTAAAAGGAAGACAAAAACAGAATTAAACATGCAAGGATTTTTATTAAGGGAAGTGGTCTGTGTGAGAGAAAATAGGGAGAGGGCTGGGAGACTGTGGTTAAGGCTGATCCCTGATCCTGAGTGAAGACAGGAGGAAGGTTGGGCGAAGCATCTTGGACTGCTGTGACATCTAAGGAAGTTTCAGCAAAACTGTCCAGAGTCTTTGAGCCAAAATCAGCTGTCAGAGGTGTCCTGGGTCTCTCAGGAATGAAACTGTCTTTGCAATTCTGCCCCAGCCCTCGTTGGCTGGGAGCAGCTGCGGGAGGTGTGGCATGTGGTCAATTACAGAGGCTCCCCGTGATGGGAGGGCTGCAAGTACGTTCTCATGGTGGTCACATCTATATTGCATTCATCTGAAACACCCAAGAATAGTGCTATGTGAAGAAACATCCTTCACTTTACACTTGAAGTCAGATTCATTGGAAATATCAGGAAACTGCCTTATGTTATAGAATAAGGTATACACTTCTACATATAATGTCTCAAGTGAACATTTTAGCAATGATGTTGACAGGACTGTATAGCAGCCTGGCACTGATTTCCAAATCCTATCCCCTCCTTTTCCCTTTGTAATATAACTCCTGACTTGCAGCTAAGACCATGACATTCCAGAATAAAGATTGATTTCCCAGTCTGCCTTGTAGTAGATGTGAATGTGACAAGCTTTTGACTGACAAAAATGGAAGTGTTGTGTGCAACTCACAGAAAGTGTATGAATGGGAAGTGGTACACCCTTCTTCTTGTTGGCTGGAATACAGATATGATGGTTGGAGTTTGAGCAACTATATTGAACCTGAGGTAGAAATCTCATGCTGAAAAATGACAGCAACAATGTAAAAGGAGCCTGGAGCCCTGATTCATGGGGGTACCCTGGATTGCCCACCTCCAGATGTCTTTTATGAGTAAAGGAAATAGACTTCTATTGTTTTAAAATCACTCTTATTTTTGGTTTCCTAGCACTCAGAACTAAACCTAATTTTACTAATATAGGCAGCTCTTTCTGAAATTGGGTCCAGAGAGACTGAAAGTAACATGCTTCTTATGACACAGCTAATAAATGGTGAAGTTGGACTCTACCCAGTTCTCCTGACTTTTACGTTGAATGCCCTTGGAATTAAATTTGAACTGTAACTAAATTAAATTTCACTGTGCTACAGTTATCTAGGCATTACTGAACCCATCAAGAGAGGTCTTCTCTCTCAGCCTGAGCTTCTTTATAAAATGGAGAGAAACATTTTTGTTACCAAGATTATAGGGTTTCTGAATTATTTTGATGAGATAATAATTACTATGTATCTATCTACTTTGTAAAAACCAAGTCCTCAGAATGAAGAGTCATTTTATCATCATCAATTTACTGACTTCAGGTTTAGACAATAGGAACAAAAAGCTTATGTTCCTTCATACAAGCTGGGACTGACCCCAAGAAGCTTCAGGCGAAGTCCTAACCAGATTATTAGGCATAGACCAGAGCATGAGGGAGAAGGAGAATTTATCACTTCAGTAGATGATATATGATATTTTCCACTAATTGTTTCCCTGACTTATCATCCCTATGGCATCATAAACTTCTTAGAATCCAGAGCCATGTCTCACACTTCTGAGTGTCCTATATTTACTGTGTGTGGTGAATATTTGTTGGTTAATTGGTTGGGTGCTTGATAGTTACTGTGAATATTATTCCTTGCAGCTAAAAACAACTGTGAGATCCATGAATGCTACCATTTTTAAAAGATGATGTTCTTCTAAATTCTTGACCTCATTTTTATCTTTCCTGACTTAAAAAAAGCAAAATAGATACTGATTGCTTAAGTGACCCAATTTTTTGTCCTTTAGTTTTTTTTTGAGCCAAATTCCCCTCTTTTTTAAGTCTTAACTCATAATCTTGATTCTGCCTCTAAAACATGAGGAAAATGATAAAACATATTTTTCTGAAATTGATTCAGAATAAATTATGTAGCTTGTTTGTATAATTTTTAGCTCAGAACCATGTTTATGTGAATCCATTTGATGATAATGATAAAACATAGTGAAGTAATGGAAATTTTGTTATGGAATATTTGGTGGTATTACAACTCTAATGGAATGAATTAATAAGCAAGAAGTCATAGAGTCATAATCTCCCTACGGCTTGAACAAATGATGCTGAATCTCAGATCGCTCTCTGAAGTAAGAGACTTACTTCAAAAGACAGGGGTTTAAACTCTCCTCTTTATATATTTATATAAAGTAAAGATAACCCTGCCCTGCCTATTGCAAATGAGATCATATTGCATGAATTTGTTTGTTATATTACATTCCATTCCACAAGGTAATAGCAAATATAAAATTGTTCCAGAAACATTAAAAGAGAATCATATAGATGAGCTAATTCATGTACAAGTCCCTTTAAATATAGTAGCCACACAAGTTTTCATTAAATATTTGAACAATAAATCTCAGGAACTGTGTATAGGCAGGGATGATAGCTATGGTGCTAAGGTATTTAATAATGTAGAGAAACATTTTAGATTTCTGAAGCCTGCACTTTTTTAGATATTTAGAAGGAAGCATTTAAGGGATGACTGACACTATTTTAGGCAGCTCTAAAGTTGTTCATAGTCACAAAGTGCCCTTGACTGCAACATCATAATGTAACCTAAATTTCCAGGTAATGGAGGAAGAGGCAGCATGGAGCAGTGGCAGTAGCCATAAGTCATGGGTTCAAGCCTCAGCTTAGCCACTGGCTAGGAATGGGACTGTGCACAAGTCTCTCAACTGTCTTGAACTGCACGTCAGTTTCATTCTTGGTAAAATTAAAGGTTTGGTTTTGTCTTTCCAAATCGACATTCACCTTCCAACTGCAATAGCCTACATTCTACTGCAGTGTATGCGCCACACAATTAAACTATAAGACATAAGACTCCAATGCCCATGGAGCTGAAAATTTCATGTATTTGTATTGAGGAAACACTACATGGGAAATATTGGAAAAGCTGACATCACATTTGGGCTGGGGGCTGACTTGTAAGACAGAGGAATGGTGGGTGCAGAGATTATGTTCCTTAACTGTGAAAGTTTGGAGTCACGAATTCTGTGTGCACATGATTCAGACTAAATCTGAAACAGTTATTAGATATTTTCTAACTACCCAGGGGTTTGTAATTGTGTTTGACAGACCACATGGTTGACATCACATTTTTCAATTTTTATCCAGATGTTAGGCATCACATGAGCCCAGTCAAAGGCGGTCCATACTTCACAAAGGCAATTGCAAGTGATGAAAAAAATTAGTTCTTTTAGTTGCCACAGAGAACATTAAAAAGCCAAATTATTGACTTGGGCTTGACTTTAGCATGGTTGAGTTCAGCCAAACTGAACTGTGTTTTATCGCCTAACTGGGTGATTATTGGTTAAGATCCTTCCCTTTGGTGTTTATGCTATCAGTCTGCTTTTTATTTTTTAAAAATATACCCCGCCCCCTTCACTTTCAGCAGACAACTTCATTCTGTGGTTCAGGACTCTTTTCAGCAAATGAGAGAAAACCCAGGTCAAGCTGGCTTAAGCAAAAGTGGAATTGACTGGTTAAACTAATTGAAAAGTCCAGGAAAAGATGTAGCTTCAAATGAAGCTCAGAGCAGAGCCTTGAGCTCTATCACCAAGACCTGATTTTTCTCACTCTCTCTCAGCTCCATTCCTTCTGGTCTAACTCTATTCTCAGAGCGTGTTTGCCCAGCACGGAAACAAGATGACTCAGATCATCTCTGCTTGAAGCCCTGTGGGAAAGTTTACCTGCCTCTTAACCGGAAGCCTCAGCCAATGTCCCATCACATCCTGTTAGCTCCAATTGTAACCCATGCCTACACCGGTCACTATAGACAGAAAATGTGGTGCCCTGATTGGCTGAGGATGCGATCACGTGTTCCACTCCAGAGTCACAGGGTGGAGAATGGAAAGGGGTGGTTCTCCAAGAGAAGTCAGGCTTTGGTTACCAAAAGAAGGGGCCGTGGAGTCTGGGCAGCCAAACCGACGTGTCCTCTGCACTGGGAACCTACTTCATCAAGACAAGTGGACCCTTTTCACCTTCCCAGTTCACGTCCTCTTTCTTGCCATGGTCTTAGAAGAATAGATTCCCCCTCCTCCTGTTCACGGCCAACCTATCCACCAGTAGCCCTGACTCCTTCCATCTGGTCCAGGATCTGACTTTATCAGTCATGGTTACTATTTCATGTGTCTTCACCTTCTTCCTTTCTACTTGATCCTGCCTTAGTGTATAAACCTGCTCAGGTCTATCTCATAATACACACACACACACACACACACACACACACACACACACACACACTCACTCACTTCAATATTTTGCCCCATCTCCCCTTTCAGCTGCCGTCTGATATGTTGCCTCTCCTTCTCATAAGGGTTTTCCCCCTAAGTTTGTATATGCTCCCTGTCTCTACTTTTTTCATGTCTCACTCACTCTCAACCTGCTGTCGTTACACCTCTATGACACCATACTTTCTATATTAATAAAGGTTTGTTCGTGAAGACAGACCCTATTGTGTTTTAAAGAAGAGATTTTTTTTTCTTATGGTTTTTTTTTTTTTTTTTTTTAATTAACAATAATGTCTTCATTTCTGTGCATGGGCTTTCTCTAGTTGTGGCAAGTGGGGGTCACTCTTCATCGCGGTGCGCAGGCCTCTCACTATCGCGGCCTCTGTTGTTGCGGAGCACAGGCTCCAGACGCGCAGGCTCAGTAATTGTGGCTCACGGGCCCAGTTGCTCCATGGCATGTGGGATCTTCCCAGACCAGGGCTCGAACCTGTGTCGTCTGCATTGGCAGGCAGATTCTCAACCACTGCGCCACCAGGGAAGCCCTTATGTTTTTTTTTTTTAACATCTTTATTGGAGTATAACTGCTTTACAATGGTGTGTTAGTTTCTGCTTTATAACAAAGTGAATCAGCTATACATATATATATCCCCATATCCCCTCCCTCTTGCATCTCCCTCCCACCCTCCCTATCCCACCTCTCTAGGTGATCACAAAGCACCGAGCTGATCTCCCTGTGCTATGCGGCTGCTTCCCACTAGCTATCTACCTTATGTTTGGTAGTGTATATATGTCCATGCCACAGCACTGTGTAAATTTAAGGTGTCCAGCATAATGATTTGATTTACATTCACCATGAAGTGATTATCACAATAATTTCAGTGAATATCCATCATCTCATATAGGAACAAAATTAAAGAAATAGAAAAAATTTTTTCTTGTGATGAGAGCTCTTAGGGTTTACTCTCTTAACATTAACTCTCATATATAACCTACGGCAGTGTTATCCTTATCGTGTACATTACATCCTTAGTACTTATAACTGGAAGTTTGTACCTTTTGACTGCCGTCATCCAATTCCCTTCCCTTCCTCCCCCACCCCCAGCCTCTGATAAACACAGATCTGATCTCTTTTTTCCATGAGTTTGTTTGAAATATAATTGACCTGCAACCTTGTTAGTTCCTGTTACACAACATAGCAATTGCATGTTTCTATGCTTAAAATGATCACCATGGTATATCTACTTATGATATGTCACCATACAAAGATACTACGTAGTCATGGACTATATTCCCCACACTGTACATTTCATACCCGTGACTCATTTGTTTTGCAACTGGAAATGTGTACCTCTTAATCTCCTTCACCTATTTCTCTCCTCTCCCACACCCTCCCCTCTGGCAGTCACCAGTTTGTTTTCTGTATCTATGACTCTGTTTCTGTTTTGCTATGTTTGTTCACTTGTTTTTTTTGGTTTTTGTTTGTTTGCTGTTGTTTCAGAGAAAGCACAGTGAGGATTTATTGAGTGGGAGTTCACTCTCAGGCGACAGCGGGCTAATACAGGTGAGCAGCTGCCTTGTTTTGTTTTATAGGTTCCACATATATGTGAGCTCTTATGGTGTTTGTCTTTCTCTGTCTGACTTGTTTCGTTTAGCAGAATGCCCTCTAGGTCTATCCATGTTGTCACAAATGGCAACATTTCATATTTTTTATGGCTGAGTAGCATTCCATTGTGTGTGTGTGTGTGTGTGTGTATATATATATAGTATATATATCCCAGTGTGGTGTGAGTGTGTGTGTGTGTGTGTGTGTGTGTGTGTGTGTATACACACACACACACACACATATCCCATCTTCTTTATCCATTCATCTACTGATGGGCACTTAGGTTGCTTCCATATCTTGGCTATTGTAAATAATGCTGCAATGAACATAAGGGTGCATATATCTTTCCTAATTAGTGTTCTTGTTTTCTTCTGATAAATATCCAGGAGTGGTATTTCTAGATCATATGCCAGTGCTATTTTTAATTTTTTGAGGAACCTCTATACTGTCTTCCATAGCAGCTGCACCAATTTACATTCTGACCAACAGTGCACGAGGGTTCCCTTTGCTCCACACCCTTGCCAACACTTGTTATGTGTTGTCTTTTTGATAACGGCCACTCTGACAGGCGTGAGGTGATATCTCATTGTGGTTTTGATTTGCATTTCTTTGATGATTAGTGATGTTGAGTATCTCTTCATGTGTTTGTTGGCCATCTGTATGTCTTCCTTGGAAAAATGTCTATTCAGATCCTCTGCCCATTTTTTAATTGGGTTGTTTGTTTTTTTGATGTTGAGTTGTATGTGGTCTTTGTATATTTCGGATATTAACTCCTTATCAGATATATCATTTGCAGATATCGTCTCCCATTTAGTAGGTGGCCTTTTTGTTTTGCTGATAGTTTCCTTTGCTGTGCAAAAGGTTTTTAGTTTGATGTAGTCCCATTTGTTTATTTTTGCTTTTGTTTCTCTTGCCTGAGGAGACATCCAAAAAAATATTATGAAGACCAATGTCAAAGAGCATACTGTCTCTGTTTTCTTCAAGAAATTTTATGGTTTCAGTTCTTACATTTAAGTCTTTAATACATTTTGAATTTATTTTTGTGCATGGTATGAGAGAGTAGTCCAGTTTGATTTTTTTGCATGTAGCTGTCCAGTTTTCCCAACACTATTTGTTGAAGAGACTTTCTTTTCCCCATTTATATTCTTGGCCCCTCTATTGTAGATTAATCACCCATTTAACTGGGTAAGAAGAGATTGAAAATGGGAAATCAGAAGCTTTTGCTTCAGGTTGCAAAGTTTAAGGAAGCTGCTGTTAGCTCCACAAAATCATAGTAAAATACAGCCCAAAACTCTGCTGCTTGCGGCACTGAAGTGGATGATTTCAGGAAGATGCCCAGAAGCTTCTGTTAAACATTCAAGGCCACCAAGCTCAAGCACAAGCCTTCAGAGAGTCACATCTTCTCTCCTGCCTTCGAATTCTCATGTAAGCATCTTCTATTTACAGAGTTAAATGGAAACATTCCTGTCAAGGGAGTTGGAGAGATATATTTTCTAGGCTTTCAGCCCCTGCCGTACAAGGAAGAGCTCAGAAGGGTGAGACTAGTCTTGAATGTGAATACACGGTCTCCGGCACATTATCAGGCACAGGCACTTTGTTCTCTCCCCATTAAGTCTTTTTGCTAAGAGTTCTGTCCTTGCGCTAATACTTGCTTACACTGCAAACTCCCCTTGAGTTATCACAACTACTCTCATCATTCCAGTCACCTGCAGGCTGCTGATACCTTAGTCTATAACTCCAGGGATTTCTCCATGAATTTCATGTTTGTACAGCTCTCTACTGGACCTTTTCATCTGATTCATACACAAGGACCTCAGACTCAACTTGTTTGAGAATGAAATGTTTATTTCTGCTCCCAAACCGGCTCTTCCTCCAAATTCCCTCTCTTTTAAGCACATATTCAACCACTCAATCTAATTTTTAAAATCTTCCCTAGCTTCCCCATCCCTACTCTACTGTCCTGGCTCAGTGACTCAACACCTTTTACCTGGGCCACCACAGCCTGTTAACTGGCCTTCCTGTTCCCAACCTTACCCACCTTGAATCTGTTCTTCAGAGCTGAAGGGATTGATCTCAAACATGAATCTGCAATGATTCACTTTTGCCCAGAACCCTTGATTGGCTATAAGGCTAGAAAAAGGAAGCAGTAGTTCATCAGATAAGTCTCAATAATTCATCAAAGAAAGTACAAGAATACTACAAGTATTCATTCATGAAAGATCAAATGAAGATGAGAACTGGAACAAGGAGAGAAAGAAAATTGTATTCCACATGCTATGATTCTGATTTCTCAGAGTGAATGTTCCAGTGTATCGGGTAAGCTTTCAGAAGGGGAAAATCTGATGAAGAATCCAATCTTTTATGCTCTAGTTTTTAATATGGAGTTTATTGGACAGTCTGGTTAAGTTTGCAGGCTCTGTGTTGATTCCTCATGTATTCTTAGTTTATTTCTTATTTTCACTGTGTGCACTACAACGTGTAGACTCTTTAGATACCAGATAGAATGTGATGCGTGGGAAGAAGACAGTCAGAAAAAGCCAGAGAGATTAAGCGGAAATAGAACTCTGCTACATAAAACAGAATCAAGGGAAAAAAATCCCCTGGGAAGCAATAACATCCACCTACCTGCTGCTACCCCAAAATGCATTTGATTAACCTGAATCACAGCTCTCATTGATAGTGCTGTTCTGGATGCTTCCTTCATCTGAGTCAGTTTGGGTCTGTGAGGAGAAGAGGTACAAGTAATATTGTCTAAATTCCACTTGGAGAGGTGCAGAGGGGAAAAACACTGGTAAAGTAACCTTCTCTCTTTTTTTATTTTATTTTTAAAATTTATTTATTTATTTATTTATTTTTAGTTTTGGCTGTGTTGGATGTTCGTTTCTGTGCGAGGGCTTTCTCCAGTTGTGGCAAGCGGGGGCCACTCTCCATCGCGGTGCACGGACCTCTCACTATCGCGGCCTCTCTTGTTGCGGAGCTCAGGCTCCAGACGCGCAGGCTCAGTAGTTGTGGCTCACGGGCCTAGTTGCTCCGCGGCACGTGGGATCCTCCCAGACCAGGGCTCGAACCCATGTCCCCTGCATTAGTAGGCAGATTCTCAACCACTGCGCCACCAGGGAAGCCCTAACCTTCTCTCTTGAAAGTAGATGAACTTCCACAAACATGTAATATCTGGATGCCAGAACTGGGCAGTGATTTCTGTGGCCATTAATCCTGCCTCGTTTCCTAGAGAGGAGACTTCCTTTAGTGTTGGAAGCTTGGCATGGACCTCAAGCTGCTTCCCTACTCTATCTCTGTATGTCTTTCCACATCCTTGCTCTCTCCCTACCTTCTCTTTTTATCACATCAAAATTCAAAATGTATTAAAGACTTAAATGTAAGAGCTGAAACCATAAAACTTCTTGAAGAAAACAGAGACAGTATGCTCTTTGACATTGGTCTTCATAATATTTTTTTGGATGTCTCCTCAGGCAAGAGAAACAAAAGCAAAAATAGACAAATGGGACTACATCAAACTAAAAACCTTTTGCACAGCAAAGGAAACTATCAGCAAAACAAAAAGGCCACCTACTAAATGGGAGACGATATCTGCAAATGATATATCTGATAAGGAGTTAATATCCGAAATATACAAAGACCACATACAACTCAACATCAAAAAAACAAACAACCCAATTAAAAAATGGGCAGAGGATCTGAATAGACATTTTTCCAAGGAAGACATACAGATGGCCAACAAACACATGAAGAGATACTCAACATCACTAATCATCAAAGAAATGCAAATCAAAACCACAATGAGATATCACCTCACGCCTGTCAGAGTGGCCATTATCAAAAAGACAACACATAACAAGTGTTGGCAAGGGTGTGGAGCAAAGGGAACCCTCGTGCACTGTTGGTCAGAGTGTAAATTGGTGCAGCTGCTATGGAAGACAGTATAGAGGTTCCTCAAAAAATTAAAAATAGCACTGGCATATGATCTAGAAATACCACTCCTGGATATTTATCAGAAGAAAACAAGAACACTAATTAGGAAAGATATATGCACCCTTATGTTCATTGCAGCATTATTTACAATAGCCAAGATATGGAAGCAACCTAAGTGCCCATCAGTAGATGAATGGATAAAGAAGATGAGGTACCCAATTTTCTCCAATTCATGTTCCCAGTCTTGAATAAATGGTTGCAATTATATGTGCTCAAGTTTTTCCCTTCTTTCGTTCTTCCTTCCCTCCCTCCCTCCTTCCCTTTCTCCTTCCTTCCTATTTTTCTTTCTTTTTTTTTTGGTTTGGCCTTCCTTCTTATTTTATCCCAAATGACTCATCTCTTAAAAATAATAATGATAATTTATTCACAGTTGGGTTTACAAGGTATTCAGGGGAGCATGATGCTGCATGTTATATTCAAGGATTAACAATCAGGCCATAGGTTGGGGATTTAGACATACCCACATTCCCATTCTTGGCCACATAAATCCCTTTTGCTTCAGTGCTGTATAATCTGCAACTGGCCATAATTCACATGCTTGTATTTTGCCTCAGGGCTTATTTGTAAGATACCTTTTCTTGCTCTGTACTCAGTAGGAAAGCTCCATATCCATTTAGGCCTCTCATGGCTAAGTTGTTTCACTCTTCCGCCACTAGTGTCTGCTCCTCTGTGAGAGATAAAGTCTGTACATTTCAGGGAAAAGGGCTAAATCTATCATTTATGGTGTGTTGACCCTCTAGTAGGTGCTTTATATAAATTATCTTCGAATTCAGCTTTATCGTTTCTATCTCCCTTAATCATCTACCTTGTATTTGACATAACGTTGAGGGGTGAACAGGTGGCATGAATTAGAGTTATTTACAAGCTATTAAATAATTGGTGTCAAAGGGTTGTATGCTGGTGGGTCCAGGGTTTCCTTATTACATTCTCTCCATGTTAGCTTGACTATTGATGATATTCATTTAATATGACTTTCAATTAACACGTTATTATTCTGACTATAGAACCAATATATTTTTTTGAAGAAAATTTGGAAAGTCACCCAAAGTAAAGAGAAGTAAATAATATCATTCATAATCTCATAGATAATACCCTTGAACATTTTGGTGTTTTTCCTTTGAACGTTTCTTTCATACACCCCACGCTCGCAACCAAACTGGAGTCTCTCACTTACGTATGGCTCTGTCTCCTGTTTTTGTTCAGTTAGCATTATACGGTGAGAATTTGGTGATATAAGATACTCGTCAAAGACACGATTTTTAAGGCTACACACTTCCTGCCTTCAGGTTTGCACTATCAACCCGCAGTGATTCCGAGTCTCACTCTAGGTGACAAACTCTGGGATAAAATTCTGTCCTTCTCTGACCTTCTGCCTCAGCTTGGAAGGAAGCCGCTTGGATGGTCAAACAGAGTAAAAAGCAGTTCCAAAGCATGGTATGTGCTGGTGCTTCACACTGCTTTACCCCAAGGACCTCGCAGTCCGAACATGGCAGGATCCTGGTTTGTCCCAGTGATGAGGCTTCTGCTCCAATCTTTTGGTTCCAGGTTCCCAACGAATAAAATCATACAAAGCCCGCATCCCGAGACTTCCCCAGTCGTCCCCGCGCATCTCCCTGTGGCTTCCCTCTGCATCGCTTTGCCTGCCCTCCCTGGCCTCACTCCTGCGCTGTGTCCTCTTCATGACCTGCTCCCCTCCTTCCTCTTTTTTTCCCTTCTATTTATTCTTCAAGTCTCCAAATCTCTTCCTTAATGTTTCCCCCTGTTCTCCACACAATCAGTGGATACTTCCTCTGTCCTTGTAGACACTGGTTCTTCTCTCTTAGTAATTTGGGGAGTTATTTTATTTGTTCATATTTCTAGTTCCCTCACCATGAAAGTGAAGGTGCTTGATTCACCTTTGTAATTTCAGCATGGACTCCGTGCTCCACCCACAGTAGATATTCAATAAATGTTGAATGGTTAGAAGATGGATAAAAAAGATTAAATAAATACATGGTCCACTATAATGTTACAGGAACAGAATTACGCTATGTTTGTTCTGCAAAGTATTGTAAAATTAGGATTTCTACTTTAATGGAAAAACCATTTTTTGTGTTTTTAAAAATCCACAATAAATATTTGAGGTAAGCTAAATACATCCACAAAGATATTCAGTACTGTCCACCTCTCCAGCCTCATTTTCCATATTCTCAGTATTTCCATGCCAGCTTGCTCTGGGTTCTTCCCCCATGCCATGCTTCCACCGGGCATGTGAACCTGCTGGTCCCCCATCTAGAAGTCTCATCCCTTTCTTCCTTACTATTTTAACTCCCACTAATCCTAAGAACCCCCAGCCAGTACTCATTTCCCCAGGGAAGGCTTTTCTGACCCCCTTTACTAATAGTAATGAAAATAACAGTGAGTGGCAATCATAATAGCTAGCATTTACTGAGAGCATCCTATAGGACAGGCACTGTTATGAACACTTACATTGATCATCTCATATAATCCCCCATAACAACCCTCTGAGACAGGGACCATCATTAACCTCATTTAAAAATAAAAAAAAGTAACACAACATTGTAAATCAACTATACTTCAATTAAAAAAAATAAGTAAAAGATTCATCTGTCAATGGACACTTAGGTTGCTTCCATGTCTTGGCTATTGCAATTAGTACTGCTGTGAACATTGGGGTGCATGTATCTTCAAATTAGAGTTCTCCAGATTTATGCCTAGGAGTGGGATTGCTGGATCACATGGTAACTCTATTTTTAGGTTTTTAAGGAAGCTCCATACTGTTCTCCTAAATGTCCATCAACAGATGAATGGATAAAGAAGATGTGGTATGTATATATATGTACACAATGTGTATATATATATATATACACACACACACACACACACACACACATACACAATGGAATATTACTCAGCCATAAAAAAGAATGAAATAATGCCATTTACGACAATATGGATGGACCTAGAGATTATCATACTAAGTAAGTCAGACAAAGACAAATATCATTTGATATCACTTATGTGTGGATCCTAAAAAAATGGTACAAATGAACTTATTTACAAAACAGAAATAGAGTCACAGACATAGAAAACAAATTTACAATTACCAAATGGGGAAGGGCAGGGAGTGATAAATTAGGAGTTTAGGATTAATAGATACACAGGACTGTATATAAAATATATAAACAACAAGGACTTACTGTATAGTACAGGGACCTATATTCAGCATCTTGTAATAGCCTATAATGGAAAAGACTCTGAAAAAATATATATATATAACTGAATCACTTTGCTGTATACCTGAAACATTGTAAATCAACTATACTTCAATTAAAACATGAAAAAAAATAAGAAAAAGAAGCTCAGGGAAATTAGGCAGTGTATCCAAGCTAACACGACTGAAGTACACTAAGTTATCAACCATGCATCCTCTTCAGACTTCTTATTTTCTTATCCCAGGTGCAGTTCGATGTTCATTTGCATGAGTTGTTGATTAATGTGCCTGTAATCCAGCAGATTGTAAACTCAGTAAGATCACTATATCTCTGCTCCTGATACAGAGCCAGATGCAGTTTAGATAATCAGTCAGCACTTGTTGAATGAATGCATTGCTTTGTTTGATCCAATATTTCAGGCTGGTATTGGTCCAGGCAGTGTTACTATTTCTCTGTAACTGTCAGAAGGTAGCTTTAATAGCACGTGTTAGCTTGTACCCTTTTCATTCGAGTTCTATTTCTCACAGTACCATCTACAACGATAGAGTTTATGTATGCTGATGTCCAGACAACTGATCTCATAGAGACATCCCTGTTAACTACAAACCCCCTCTGGCCACGAAGGATGTTATTTCAGCCCCAGCAGCCTGATATCTGGTTAGTGATATAGTGCCGTTTCTGCATATAATCCTGAAACAATATACTTTGTCATTTGAAAAAAAGTTCCACGGCACGTTTGCCTTTTGGCCCAGTGGCAATGTTATGTCAGTCTTCAGGAATGTGTCTTTTGTATCCAAAAGCAAATTTAGCTTAGAGAAATGTTATCGGCAGTTCACCAAGAGGTTTAATTGTATGCTTTGAATGGCAGAAGACGGGAAACCCTAAAAATTCAGGTTAAATCTATTAAGCTGAACATCCTGGGTTTGGTTGGCTGCCAAAATACATCACGATAAGAGTTTCAAAAGCTAATAACGGAGGAGATTAAATTGGTGTCCATTACAGATTTGTGGAAAGCTGTTTCTTTGCATTAAGACTTAACAGCTGAACTGAATAAAGTATTCACCCTTCAATTTTTGTGTTTCACTTAGCTATAATTGCTGTTTTGCCCCATGGACCCAATTTCCTTTATGGTGTTTTGGCACTTTTCCTTCATCAAAAATGTGGTGAAAATTCCATGTAGCAGACCCTACATGAGATCCTACCCTTCAATATGGGAGTTATGGACGGGGAAAATGGGACACCAAATAAACTGTGCTTGAAGTTATAAATTATTTGTGGGTGGTAATTTTAGTTGAAAGTGAGATGTTGTTGCTACTTCTTAACTACTCATTGACAAATCTCTTTGGGGCTGTGTTTCTACCTATCCACTGGTCTAAGTTCTGTGGCCAACCAAGTGCATAGGTGGTCTAGATATACATATTTTCCTGCAATATACAATTAATTTGATGAGTTTTGTGTCTCTTGGCACTTTACTATTTATCTTTAAAAACCTAGAGTATAATACATGCTCATCTAATTGCAGAAGTGTTAGAAATTTAACCACATTCTCAGAACTTCAAATAATTTTCTAGAAAGCAGGCGTTCCACGCACACGTTGATTGAATTAGCATGTCCTAGAAGTTATCATGGGCTTGGAATCAGAAGATCTGGGGTCTATTCCTTAGGCTGGCAACTATTTGAGGTAATCTTGAGTTAATCACTTTCATCTCCTGTTTTCAAAAGTATGATGTATAATTTCTAAAATGCCTTCCTGTCAGTGTTGAGTTGAAGCAGTGGGTCAATAGTATTCAATTTTTTGCCACCGTAAAGTTATTTTATTAGCTCCTCCCTTGATATCACCAGTGCTATCCCCCCTACCCTATACACTATTTTATAAACTAGTAGTTTTCCCATTTTAATGAGTTGAAAGCCTATTTTACTGTAATTTCAGTAAAAACACAAAGGACTTTGTTGCTTGAATTAGCCTGTGCCATATTTCTCAAGTAAAGGTATGATTTCCATTTAATCTGATTCAATATTTTATTTTATTTTTATTTTTGGCCACACCGCGGGGCTTTCGGTATCTTAGTTCCCCAACCAGGGATAGAGCCTGTGCCCTCAGCGGTGGAAGTGCAGAGTTCTAACCACTGGACCATCAGGGAATTCCCCTGATTAAATATTTTAATAACTCTCAAAGGATAACATTCAGATAACTAAACAGCTTATAGATGCCCCTATTTTCAGGGGCTCCAAATTGAGAATGGCTGAGCTAGGTAGAAAAGTGTGAGCCTATGTCAATGAGTGCAGAGTTTCTTTAAAGTCTCAGTTCCGAAAATAAGTGCATTTTGAGTTACCTCTATCCTAGAGGTGAGGAGAAAATGTTACTCGGATGTAAATTCCTCTCTGGGGGAGACCATTTACCATGGAAACCAAGGGCCCTGAAGAGTAGCTGGTGTGGAGCAGACCCTTTTGCAATATGAGAAATAAATGTTGAGGCGTAAGAGGGGTGGGGTGTGGTGACAAGGGGGGCAGGACACTGGGTGGAATAGTCGGGGGATCGTCAGAAGCCTCCAGTGCTCTCTGCTTTCCATTGACATCTGTTGTCATGACAGCAGCACCCTGGGGCCAGCCATGAAGTTATCAGGTCTTTCTGTCAAGAGTATAGAGTCAGAGCCTTTTTTTCAGCATTCTGATGTCATTCTGGCACAGGACTAAGTTCTGATCTCATCAGTTACCAGTTATGTGAATGTGAATGAGTTCTATAAGCTCTCTCTACCTCAGTCTCCCAGCTGTAAAATGGGACTGACTATCTGGTAGATTTAAAGTCAGATAATACATGCTGAAAGTCTGTCACATCAGAGACATGTAACAAATATTGGGCCCTTTCCCCATTCTTACCAATAAATTACATAGAACAGACCAGGCGATTGGTCACAAATCCTTCTTTCTAGGCTCTAAGCTAAGACCAATACCTTCAAAGGAGATGATGAAGGTTTTTCCATCCCACTTGGAGTAGCTGTAAATGACTAAGTCTCCAAAATAGTTAAAATAAGTTCATTGAATAATCAAGCTGATTTTTGCTTTTTTTTTTTTTTTTAAACTCCTCGGACTACAGTTCAATCAAAACTTTGGCAAGTGTTCAGATGTTTTATACCTCAGAAGAGCCAATGACAATCACCATCTCTTGCACACTAGCAGTAAGCGACCATCTTCCACCAATGCTACATTTATTCTTCTTCAAGATAGAGAGAGAAGTTGGCCACATGCTGGGCTAAGCCAGGTCCAGTACCATTCTTAGAACAATTCTCCACTGAGGGACCAAGGAATAGAGAGGAGGCCCCTCTTACACAAGTCTTCCATTCACAAAGCTAAGAGACAGATATTTTACTACAATGCTGGTGAGGTGCCAAAAACAAACAGAAACAAGAATAAACACAAGGGTTCTTAGGCAAACAAGCCCTGTCTGGTTAGCATATGGCTCGACTCAGAAACAACTGTCCTCCCTCCCCGACCCATCTATGGCGGGAGCAGCTTCAGTGCCATAGCTCTGTGGAAGCCTCACTGACTCAGAAAAGGGAAGAATGTAGCCAGCGAAGAACACATTTTCTACAAGCTGAGCAAACATGGCTTTGACGTCAGGGAGGGAGCCTGTACACGGGTAACAAAGGAGACGTGCACACATGGGGATTTTGTGGTACCTGGGTGGCTGCCCAGAGCACTAAATCCTGGAGCTGAGAATCCCTTTGAAGACCCTTCACAACGCTTGGGAATTTCAGAGACTATCATCATAACTCAGAAAACCCTCCAAGTGTCATTTTACCTTTTTCTTCTGCCTCTCCATTGAGCTGACTGTCCCCAGCGAGGGACTGCAGCCCAGCCATGGCCCGGGGGAGGGGGCAGCTGCAGCAGATGTGCACATCTGGATCACCTGCGGCCAGCCCATCGGCTCCCAGGTCTCCTGTGGCTTTAGCTTCCACATGACAGGACAAGAGGGTGGCTTCCTCTCCGCAGTAACCGAATCTTTCAGCATGAGAGTTTTAACTATTGAGTAAAATATTCTGTACTGTTCAGGTTGACCCGTAAACTACACATACTCCTCTTTAGTCGATGGAATCTTCCTCATTTCCTTGTATGTGAATAAGTGGCTCTTGGATTGTAGTCCTTATAAAGTATTTTTAAATGAAGAATACATAGCAGGGGCTGTTGGGAGAACCAAAGACATCTTTTGGGTTCTCTTGTTACACGAGTAACTTCGGCAAAAGGCGGCTTTGATTCTCACTCTGATTCTACCTTCCCTCTGTGGGTTTTCAGCACAGTTCCTCTGAATTCAGAGGGAAACCCAATATCTACATGGTGACTTTCAACCCTGTCCTGCCCTATTCAGTTCCCTTGTTTTTAATCATTAAGTGGTGAGTATACAATGACACTGCACATCTGTTTCTGGTCTGAGAAGATCAGTAAGGATGAGGGTGATTGAGAGCTACGTTAGGTGAAGCAATTACAGAGAAATGTTAAAAAGTGGAAGTGTACCATTTCCCCATTTTATCTAATACATCCAACATCTAATACCATTTCCAACATTTTATCTAATACATCCACCATTTGGGAAAGGATGACGTGAAGCTCGGTGGATGTGGTACAGTGGGGGTGGTGACTTTGGGTGATGCATTAAATTTGAGAAAATGTCACACTAATGCTGCAATAACCTCACTGCAAACATTGCCTGCCAGGAGATATGTCTATAAGTGATGGCAAAACCCGCTGGCATTTGATGGCGGAGTTTGTCCCCATGTGACTTTGAATATGTGATTGCTTCTTATGTTTTGTCTTTTAAAACAGTCTGGTACTTAACTACAATTTGGCATTCCCCGTTGATGACATTTCTTCTATGTGGGATTCCAGCTACTTAAAAAGCTCTAGGTAATTTTTAAAAAGTGCCAGACTTGTTTCTAACAAGTAGCTTAAGCGCTAGCAGAAACTGGCATATTAATATTAAACCCAATGGAAATGCAGTTTTTAGTTTGAAGAATAAACATATGTTGGGAATTGCAAAAGTCAAAGTCCTCCAAGCAAGGTTAAGTTGCTCTTTAATGCATTGAGTGCACGTATTTAGAAGTCTGGGGATTTACAATCGGCCAGAGCACTGTAACTTACTCTTTTTCTGATTTGGTGTGTGTAAATTTGTAGCGCAAGTGGTTCATTTCTCTAGATATTTGCATTTAACTTGCTGCTGATTGTAATGTGAAAAAAAGAAAAAAAATTTAAAGGTAAGGAAATCATGCTCCAGAATGAATGCATTACGCTTTGAGGATGACACTAACATTTTCTGTTGCATGTTGTAATGATACCGTAATCTGATGGAAGTGTGTGCAAAACTCCTCCTCTCAGAGCACCTTTTTTTTTTTTTTCAAAACGAACAACTTTTTGTCGAAGCATAGTTGATTTACAATGTTGTGTTATTTTCAGGTGTACAGCAAAGTGATTCAGTTTTACATATATATATATATATATATATATATATGTATGTATGTATGTTCCTTTTCAGATTCTTTTCCATTATAGGTTATTCCAACAGAGCATCTATTTTGACCTAAAAGAAGTATTTCCAAAGATTCCAAGTAGTCAAAGAGCCCAATTCTGCCTTATAAAATAATAGTTTATCTTGATTTGTGTCTTATTTCATTACTTAAAAGGACTATCACTTTCAACCTTGATTGTCACAATCCTGTTCTAGGTCACTACTGGTTTCCCTGTGTGATGCGAGTGACAGCATGCATGCTTTTTCCTTTAGTTTCTCACTCATCTCTTTCTTGGATGTTTTCCTTTTTTTTTTTTTTTTTTTTTTTTTTAACTTGCCACTTGCAGGAACTTAAAATCAAAAAGGGAGGGAAAGCAAATAATTAGAAGAAAGTAGTCTAATGCTGCAGTGACATTTAGACTTAGAAACATTTACAGTTTGTCTGCCTTTGGGAATTCTTATACATTGGAGATTTGACTCCATAAGGAGATTTTTTTCAGCTATTAGGACCAGTCTCTTGGAGATGGGTCTGGCAGCCACCCAGAGAGCAGAAGTCGTTGAACTTGAGGCATCTTCTCTAGTTTAAGGGCGCAAACACGGTGGAAATATGGGATTAAGTCTATCAGGCAGAACGAGTGCACCGGCCCTTGATGGACCTGCTCTGGGCTCCACAAATGCCAGCAGGCGTCTCCCAGACACGCCGTATGCAGACAGTCTATCATGGGGTGAGGATAAAAATAGAGAGAAAAAAAGGACACATTTTGTTGTTGCTGTTTACAGAACCCAACTCTTTGGTCTTCAAAGGTCTCAGCCTCATGGAGCTGTAGGTTGTTGTCTTTCACTGATTTCCCCCGAAAGAATTTGAAGGGGTGGGAATATTACAAACATCCCCTGCTTTGGCATTGTTTGATTTTTAAAAAAATTAATAAAAACAGCTCCTAGCAGCTGGTTGAAACAATTCTGCTCTTCACAAAAGCCTTTGCAGTTGACACTGAATGTTAAGAAAATAATTCTTTCAATTAGTGTGTGGCCAGTGCACCTGTGAACTAGGATCATCCAAGAAAACATATCTGTGAATGTCGTGAATGTCAGGGAGAACAATTCAGGAATTCATCCACTCTGCCTTTTTCTTTTGCCACATTTGCACAGATGTTAATCCCAGGGTGCAAACGCTGGAAGGGCCGCCTGCTTGTAATCCCAGGAGCATGAGAAACAGGAGTTCAGCACAGGAAAACTATTAATTTCCAACTGTCTGCCATCAGTATCATTCCTCCTTGTTTTTAGGTATGCTTCTGTTTTATATTATTTCTCAAACTGTGATACATAATTCACTGGTCCTGGTATAGAGTTGGCTGTCAGGTACACTGACAATTTACCAAGCCCTTATTCCTCAAAATCATTTATTGATCACTCTATGTGCACAGCATTGTGTTTGGTATAAGGGATACAAAGGTGAATAAGACCTAACCCCTGCCTTGGAAATGCTTATGATTTTTGTTAGAACCAGTTTTCCTTCCCTGCTTCAGTGGTATTTTATAATGTATCATCATCCTATGTTTTTCAGTGTTCCATTTTTTTTTTTACTTCTTTATTAGAGTATAATTGCTTTACAATGGTGTGTTAGTTTCTGCTTTATAACAAAGTGAATCAGTTATACATATGTTCCCATATCTCTTCCCTCTTGCATCTCCCTCCCTCCCACCCTCCCTATCCCACCCCTCCATCAGCGTTCCATTTTTGTCCATGGGAGTAAACAGGGGTTTCACCTTGTGTATCGATTATTGAATTGCTATGTAGTGGAGCACCTCAAAATAATGGCTTAAAACCACTACCATTTTTTAATGCTCACAAGTTCGTGGGTCAGCTGGGTCGTTCTACTAAACTGGACCAGTTCAAGTGACCCAGGAAGCAGGGCTTACTCAGTCATCTGTGGTCAGCTGGTACCTCAATGGGGATTGGCTCAGTCTAGGATGGTCTCATTTATATGTCCAGTGATTGGCTGGCTCTTGGTTGGAGTGATGGGGGTGACGGGGCCGGCTTATCTTTCATCACCCAGAAGCCTAGCCCAGGGTCATTTGAAGAGTGATGACAGGTTTCCAAGGAAGCCAGCGATGGCATGCAAGGTTTTTTTAAAGCCTAGGCTTGTAAATGGTACAAGGTCCCTTCTCCTCTGTTTAATTGGCCAGAGCAAGTCATAAAGCCATTCCAGTCTCCAAAGGTGGGGAAGTAGACTCTACCCTTTAAATAGGAGGAGCTGGAAAGTCACACTGTAAAGAGTTTGGATTCAGGGCAGAGTGAAGAATTGGGGCTATTTTTGCAAACACATCCTTCTTATTCTTTAGAAATGGTCCTGAGAGTAACCTGTCACATCCTTATACCTTACTGAATTTTATGAACCTTGCCAGAGAATCAGGATTTCTCTGAGAATCACCTGGATCTACCTTAATATGTGTGGACCATAATCTCTAAGCAATATTATGGATTAGGAAAAAATATGTTAAGAAAAGGGGGCGGGTGTTGCAGAAGAATTTCTCCAATCCTTTAATACGTTAGTGTGCCTGTGAGTGGCTGTTGGCATCTCCTAGTCTTATTTGATCTTTTTTCAAGGGATCACCTGTGTTTCAAGGAACAGTTTGTGGAAAATGGTGCTTCAGGGTGTGTTTCCAGTCTCGGACATTCACTTATGGAATGCCAGCTGTGGTAAGAACCGACCTCTAGACCAAAGGGAGAGAGTGACAGAAGTGAAAGGACAAACGTAAGGGAGGGGCCTTTGGGTGCTTGGAGCCCGTTCAGCCTTTCCTTGTGAGGGAGGAAATGCCTCTGTGTGTGTCATAGCATCCTTAGAGCTGTGAGGGTCCTGGGAGAGCACCTGGTGAGAAGTCTCAGACCCTTCACTCCCACGTGGCTGGCCCAGTGGCACACTGCTAGTAAATGGCACAACTCCGGTAGCACAGCTTCCGCAGATGCTCAGAGTGCTTGCAGTGGTAAGACTGCCTCATTCGTGCCCTCATGAAGTTTATGGTCAATGTCAGTGTCCACATTCACATTGACTACTCACCCAAACAATTTGCTCAAAGCCATTTAATAAGAGATAAAAAAAGAATTTGATTATAACAACTATGCTTCTTCCACTAAGTTTTTGCAATTATTCTAACACACATATTTGGGACAGGTATATACTTACATGAGACTATATATTCCCTTGTCTGGGCTTCTGTAGTCCTCTGATCATTTTGCCATTTATGGTGCTTTTGTTACTATGCCAATATTTCTGTGTGCATCTGTTCCTAAAGTAGGCTGTGAGCATCTCAAGGGCAAGAGCCATGTCTCACGCACCTCCTTTTCCTTTCCCAGCTTCGCCCAGTACTGAGAGTTGCTCAGGGCACCTAGAATGACTGGTGCCCCTTGCTGATCAATATGATGATTTATTTTATAGATTATTCATTACAAAATTATACATTTACAAATGAAAGACATGGTTATTATTATTATTATTTTTGTGGTACGCGGGCCTCTCACTGCTGTGGCCTCTCCCGTTGCGGAGCACAGGCTCCAGACGCACAGGTTCAGCGGCCATGGCTCACAGGCCCAGCCGCCCCGCGGCACGTGGGATCCTCCCGGACCGGGGCATGAACCCGTGTCCCCTGCATCGGCAGGCGGACTCTCAACCACTGTGCCACCAGGGAAGCCCCCATGGTTATTATTAATGTGTTGTTTCTTTAATAACAAGAAGTCCCCTTATTAACTGTTTTGCAACTGGAGTTCTTTCTTTCTCTCTTATGTGCCAAAGCAGATAATCCTGGGCTAAGTAGCTAAGGTTTGTTTCCAGTACTCTTAGAAAATTAGAATCAGCTCCAAATAACGCTGGCTATTGATGTCTAATATTTGAGAGGGGGGGAAAATAATAGACGTAGAGATTTGGGGCAAATCAGTGTTTTAAGGACATGCTGTACTTACTGACTTTATGACATTCTTGTCCCATTGTTTATTTTTATTTATTTATTTACTTGCTCCCACCAAAAATGGAAGCCCTCAAATTGTACTGAAGAACCTCATGGGTCAGGCAAGTTCTTTGTACGGGAAGTTCCTTTCTGAGCTCCTTCTACAGTCAGGGGTAAACTCTGCCCTTTCTGGCTGGGAACCCAGCCCACAGCCTACGACCTGGTGGGCATTGGAGGGGTGGTTTTCCTTTGGAGGAAGCGTATTTTGCCTGTGCCTTGTCCATGTTAGAGAGGAACGGGGCACGCAGGGGTGTGTTTGTCTGCCTGACACATTTCACAGCGGAGGATCGTTCTTAGACCTCTCCACTCACCTGAGTGTCAGAGCTGGGGCTGATTCCAGGTTATTCCACTGGCTTCACTACGGGGCTGACCCGGAGGCTTGCGATCAGTGTGCTGAGAAAATCAGCCGGCACGTCTCAGTGTGTGTATGTGCTCGCATGTGTTTCTGTGTGTTGAAGATGGGGGCTCTGTATCATCGCCAGAGCATCCGGCACAACACAAACGTCTCCATGAAAAACTGTATCTCATCATTAAAGTTTTCTTCATTGTTCACAAAACCTATGTGGGAGCTCACTAATTCTTCACATATGAAGTTTGGGCAGTGGTCCTGGGGTCTTCTTGTTAGTAATCCACACTGGAAATGTCATTATAAACTGAAGACAGATGATACCACCCGCAACGCCATGTGTCTCTCATTTAGCCTCTTGCCATCCCATCGCAATTACAATCCATGGCCCCAGCTCCTTCTCGGAGTTGCCAGAGGGAGCGCCAGACCTGGCCTCATGGGGGCGAGAGGAGCATCCTTGCCTTGGGAGCAGGGCACGAAATGAATGACAAGCAGTTTTCAACAGGAATAGAAATCACCTCTCTCAGACCAAATCACCGAGCTCCAATCAAGGACCTTGATGACAAGTGAAATTAAATAAAACATGAGTGATGAAACACTGTAATATGTTTACCGTGAGCTAGTAGAGACAGCTGATAATTAACTGTTGCCCAAACAGTAGCTTGGCAGTACATGATTGTAACCAGGACACAGAGCAGTAGTTAATTGAAAGTATTACTAAAGATCTTTGCATCTGTGAAGAAGCACGTGACCTTCAACAGGGAAAGGATACAGGCAAGCCGTGGACCCTTCCAGGGCATCAGCTGACTGTGGATCTGGATTCTGACTTGTGTTGGGTTTTGGCTTGCACATTCCTGTCCACCGTGGTAATGCTCTTTATGTGGTACGGTCCCCAAGCAAATGTCTCCGCGTGTTTTTTCCTGGGCTACCACCCACAGAATGTACAAAATCTGAGAACAAATAAATGCAGATGTGCACAATTTAAATGAGTTAAAAAACATGTTTTTATTATCTGCCTAGATTCTTACACTTAAAATAGTTTTGGTTTGAATCCTCTTCAGCCCCCTGGTTTTGTTTGTTTGTTTGTTTTTCTGAATGTGGAGCAACCCTGCAGAGAGGAAAGATAGTATTTAGAAAAGGAAACAAATTCCTCAAATGAACTTAAGCAAAATTCACAGATAAAAAGAAACCAAGAAACTGAAAGGAGGTCTTGAAGATTCCCTGACTGCTTGTAGTCTCAGTTTCCTTATCTGTGAAATGAAGATCAGACCAGATGACCCGGTGGTCCCCTCAGCTCTCCTGCTTCTTGAGCTATTATCAGAATCGTATTCAAAGAATGTGAGGAAGCTAAGGCCAAACACATGTGATTTAAATGTGATTCTGAAGTAGAAGAAATGATCATAAAATATTACGCCTAATCCAAATTTCTCCCGTGGTTCCCGGGGCACTTACACAGAGGCGATGGAGCCATGCCCCAGAGGACCAGAATTTGGTTGATCAGATTCCTCAGTTGGTGCCACACTAATAAGTATTGAACCGTGTGTGCCCTTCTCTTTTTTTGGATTATATTATTTTCTGTCCTCATCCTGTTCCCCTCCAACCTCATAAGCACCCATTCTTGTGTATGTCCTTGCAAATTCCATTTATTTCTGTAAAATGTGTATCCTTGAAGAACATAAGTGTGATTATGTTTTTTAAAATTTACATAAAGAATATTTGCTACAAATCTCACTCAGTTTTACTTCTTTCACTCATGTTTTTGAGATCTATTTATCTTCAGTATCTCAAAGATATCTACATCTTTGCATTGCTCCTCAAAGCAACCCTTGTGGCATTTGAAAAGAGTTCTTCAGACGAAAAACCATCCCTTTGAGGTGGTGGCCGTGGATGCCAGGAGAAAAAGGGCGCCTACCATCTGGGTCAGTTGCACTGACAGTGGTCATCTCCCCAGCTTGCCATCTTTAATATGCACGTCTTTTCTCTTGTGACATTTATTTTCTTCCCCGCCCCCGGGGTGTGGTCTTCAAGCTGTCCACCTCTGGAATTTGCAGGTTTCACAATGCGGTTCTACTTCTTTTTGTCTGCACATCTCCATATGAATGTGCAGAAAAGCAATATGTTACTGGCTGTTGTTGTTTTCTATAGTGCAAAATAAAAAGAGTAAAAGGAAAATTTATATTTATCAGTGCTTCTGATCACTGCATAGTATTCTGTTGATTGAAAACATGCTCCACTTTATTCATTTCCTTATTGATGGAGTTTTTGATTGCCATGATTTTCATCCATAACTCTGTGGAGAACATCTTTATACAAGTCTCCATGGGCATCTGCGTGAAAGTTATCACAGGGCATGTGCTCAAGAATAGAATCGCTGGGTCCTAGGATACGTGCGTATTCACGTGCACTTACTGCTCTGAGAGTCTCTGCCGGAATGAGTGCAGACATCCACCAGTGGTCTGTGATGGTTCCTATTTTCATTTACCTTTGTATTATTTGATTCTCTAATTCTTGACAATCTGATGAGAGGAAATGGTTTCTTACTGTTGTTTGGATGTGCATCCTCTGATTACTCTTGAGGTCGAGGAGCTATTACATACTTGACCAAGACCATGCTGTGTCCGCTACACAGTTCCTTTTCTAGACATAGGGGCAGGTTGCACTTAACAGCTTCCACTGCAGTTAGGTTGTATTCACACGAATGAGTCCCGGCCAACTGAATGTGGGTGGCAGTGTGATTACTATTAACATGTATTATTTTCTGAGGGACTCTCAAACTTGTTATTCTCACTCTGCCCTTTTCTCTTTCCTCCTTACACAACCAGGAGGGGTGTGTTTGGGGCAGTGGAAATCCATTCTCATTCTTGACTTAAGGAATGTGCTATTAGCAAACATCACAATCATTGCAACTCAGAGGTTGAGGGGCCTGATAAAGTAACACCACGGAGCCCTTGCCTTATGAAGTCCCAGCCAAAACTTGACACGTGAAGTATATGGGGAAATGTCTTATTTATGAAGGTTTCATCCAGCTAAGGAAGGCTCATGGAATTGTACAAAGATTCAGAGCTAAACAGAAGTAGTGAATTTCTGCTTTCAGGAAAGGGCTATACTGTAACTATCTGAAGTTGTCACTCTGGGTCCTCAGAGTAGTGGTTTTCAGCCTTCCATAGAAGCCAACAAGTAGAAGGAATCTGACTTGAACTTTAATAAAAATATTATATTTATAATGCTCTATCTTAGCAGTGTACTCTTTAGAGAGAGAGTATCTTTATTCTAATATGAATCAAGATATTAGGAGTAAGGAGGTGTATGGTCACAGGTGAGAAGTCGTCCAGCCTATTATCTGAGTGGTTATGTAAACTGGAAGGTTTCTGAATGTTTCATTATATTAAGAAATATAATTTTTCCTACTTTTGAGAGGAGGGAATGACAGTCTTTCCCTTCAAATAACACAGTCCATTTTATTTATGTTCTTGGATACACTTCATCATCATTATCCAACATCAGGAACATTTTTTAGCTTCGGGATTTATGATGGATCACATAGCCACTGACTGCCTCGTTGTGTGCAGCTAGCAATTATTGTTCTGTTCCTTTTGGAAGAGTTTTCATTGTCTTCAGTCTAAAGCTGGCATCACAGAATTACTGGAATGATTTAATAGTACATTTTTAAAGATTTAAAAATATATAAGGGCATAATTTTAGTTTTTTTCCCCCCCAAAAATCCACCCCACCCTGCCTCACATTTACATTAAATCCAAAGTAAAAAAAAATGGGTCCAGCTCTTAAACTTGAGTTTTTTTCAACTCCTCAAATGTTTACATATTAGATTAATTCGGTCGTTTAGGTGGCAGTCTCCAAATTCGGATGTAACATGCCAGTGGGTTAAATAAACAATCCAGAGGGCGCAGGAAGAAAGTGTTAGGACCGCTACTCATCTGTTGTTTTAATCTAAAAATGAGGAAAGTAATTAAGTACTGTTAGTGTTTAGTGCATGTATTGGCATTGCTTCCATGCCCAGTCTGCCATGCTGCTGTGAGCAGGGTTTCCTAGGGAAGGCAGGTGTGCACTTTTATTATAAAGTTTGAACCCAACCAACTCTCACAAAATGGTCAAGAGGCTGAAAAAGATTCTTGGGAAGAAACGGTAAGATGAATGCAATCATAATGCAATATGCAATCAGACCACAAGAAGACAGCAGAGCTGTCCCTTACCCCATGCTTAGCACCCTGCTCCAGTTCTACATCAGTCGTTTCAGGAAGGAAAGCAAAGAACGAATTAGCTAGTCAGATCTGACAGGAAGGTGAAGAAATGTAAAATTACCAAGAAGACTATCTGAAATGTGGATTTATAGGCGTTCACATTAATGATGATCCCTGCCATGAGCGTATATTGTGTCTTGAGATATTAGCTTAAAGTATGAAGCCATCGTGATTATCAAGATATTTTAATGTTTTAATTGTTTATTATTTTCTTCATGTTATATTAACCCCTATGTCTTTCATCTCTCTCTCTGTCTCATGCACACTCACACACATACATTATAAACAAGTAAAATTTATATATGAAGCCTGTGCTCAGAAATTGCCTTAGGATGCCTGCTCAAAAAGGTGAAGAAGGGCTTCCCTGGTGGTGCAGTGGTTGGGAGTCCGCCTGCCGTTGCAGGGGACACGGTTTCGTGCCCCGGTTCGGGAGGATCCCACATGCCGCGGAGCGGCTGGGCCCGTGAGCCATGGCCGCTGAGCCTGTGCGTCCGGAGCCTGTGCTCCGCAACGGGAGAGGCCACAACAGTGAGAGGCCCGCGCACCGCA
>NW_006794635.1:2112692-2208669 GCF_000442215.2 Lipotes vexillifer
AAAAAAAAAGGTGAAGAAGTGGCTGGAGGATGGTGTGAACAGGAATGAGGCTTGGTTATGCTTCTCTACACCAGGTTCACTTTCCCCCCTGAGCATTTTTGTTTTCATGACTCCCGTCTATTGACGAAGAGCTAGTCTCACCCGGGGAGCCCTTCAAGCCTCCTCTAGGACGTGCTCCCGAGCCCTCCTGACTAGAGCAGGTGTAGGACTTACACTTGTTTCTGTCTGTTTGTTTTCCTCGGTGCTCACTTTGTTCTCTAGCAAAGAGTAGTATCCTTTGGAGCCTGAATGGCTCAGCTCCAGCATTCCCTGGCCAGGCTGCTTTTGTGTTCTTTGCTGGAGGCTATCGAGAGCTGGCAGTGAGGGGACTCATAACTCTGGTCACAAGTTAGCTTCGTTGATCCTGAAAATGGAGGATTACAGCCAGATGCTTGAGGCAGAAAGACAATGGCCAAGATCTAGTGAAAGGTCTTGCTCTAGTGAAAATAAGAGCGGATCCTTGATTAAAACACAGAGTGAGGTACCTTGGAAGGAAGCCCAAGTGTCGTATCAAACGTTGGCCAGGTCACCCCAGGATCTGGTGCCCGCAGAGCATCTATGGTCGACTGAGTAAAACTGGAAGAAAGAAGTGAAGGTAGGGTAACCCAGAGGCCAGGGGCCAAGAGGCTGGAGCCTACAAAGAGAATACTAAGAGGGTAGCTATGCAGGATCTGGTTATTTTTCCTAACAACACACATTCTTTTTTTTTTTTTTCTTGTTGCGGTATGCGGGCCTCCCACTGTTGTGGCCTCTCCCGATGCAGAGCACAGGCTCCGGACGCGCAGGCTCAGAGGCCATGGCTCATGGGCCCAGCCACTCCGCGGCATGTGGGATCTTCCCGGACCGGGTCACGAACCCATGTCCCCTGCATCGGCAGGCGGACTCTCAACCACTGCGCCACCAGGGAAGCCCAACACATTCTTTTTATTTTTACCGTCTGAGTCCTCTGTTTTTCACTCTTCCTTGTTCATAGTTGGTTCCCGAGGAGCAACCAGACCCTCAGACCCATGTAAGTCCTTTGGTAGCCGACTTCTTGGTTGGACTCAGACCCGTTGCCTTCCTTTGTTTTCCTCACCTGTCCACCTGCCTGGCCAGGCATCAGGGTTGTACTGTGTGGAACCTAGATTCCACCTGGGGACAAGCTGGCATGCAAACTAAGGAGAAGAACGTAGTTTTCTTTCTACACCTTCGTTCTGTGACTTACAGGGAATCCGTAAGGCCTTCCCCAGGATTGTTGAGACTATGTAAGAGACTTTTGTTTTCATGCTCACTCTTGACTCTGAGCTCTTGGTTCCACGGAATCAATTCAGGTTAGGGGTTTTCCTTCATACTATTAGGTACTAGGTTTTCTTAACTATGGAGACCAGACAATGTTTTGTTTTCTTTTCCGTATCACACACATCCCCTTTATGAGGTTGTTGTGTGCATAGCAGGTGGTACAGAGTTTGGACAAATGGAGCTGGTATTCTTGTTCCCCAAATTCTCTTAGCTGTCGCATCACTAGGTCTATCTCACTGACTGTGCCACCTCACAGAATACCTCTGTCTCTTCTCTACCTTCTCTCTCTTTGATTCCTCTTGGAAATAACCAAATTTCTATGTTTTTGATTGGTACCAGTTAGGCTCTCCTTAGCATTTAAATCCCACCTCCAAACTTGGCTCCTTTTAGATATCCAAACTGTGGAAGCTTTTAAGAACTGCTTGCAAGATCGGATCAGAAATCTTAAGTCAAGGAGCCAACTTCATCTTCTAACTTAGGCGTGGAGCTGGGTAAAGGTTTCTCAGGTTTCAAGGACACATCCAAATTCTGCATTTGGGATTGTGTGGAATAAAATACACTTACTGAGCCAAGGTCATTTCTAGGCAAGGAGGCTGAGTATAGAGTGTCCATGAATCACTATTGCACTCCCCCAACTAGAAAAGCAACTCCAAGTTCATGATGGATGATAGCATCATCTGGCACAAGATCTTATTCAAAGGGCAGCATATCCTTAGGGGAAAAATGGAGAGTTATGCAAACACACCCAAACTGTCTGCAAAGGGAAGCTTTATTCATCCCCAAATGCTGTATTTCACTGATTCTGAGATGCAAACTTTTCACCTTTTTAACTGGGATGCACCTTACAGTCGCTGTTAATCAGGCCGTGGTTTTGACATAATTGCTCAGCCTGTGCATGTTCATACTTGGTCATAGCTGTTCATGTTGCTATCATTTCCTGGAGTTATGTGTATGGGTGATGCTAAAAAAGGTTGAGTTTAGTTGTTTTTTAAAATGTCTTCAAAAAAATCACACCATGAATCAGCACTGAAGTTTTAGTATGCACATAGAAAGACACAGGAACAGAAAAATATGACATATAATGAAATCTATACCTCAAATGAGTCTCAAAATAGTTTTCAATAATATACAAATGTTAAATGATAAGAAAATAGTGTGTCAGTTTAATTGATGGTATTTTTTCTCTTTAGTGGAACATAGAATAATGATTTAAGTTAAATTTAATGGAATATAGCAGTAATGCTACATGTGTCTTTTCACTAAACTTTTAGGTGAAGGAAGTAGACAACAAAAATCTATACCTTATTTTTCACAGAAATTGGCTTGAGGTCCTTGAAAACTTTGATGGAAAAAGTAACCTCAACATCCCATTACTGTTTCTTTCAGATCACAGTACTGGATTTTGTATAGCTCATAAAAATACCCTCTCTCACCAGGTAGCTCTAGGTCTCCCCTTCCTACCCCCATCATGGTGTGCCATACAACATATCCACCTCCAGACCACCACCCCTTTCCTCCTGGATTAAGATTGTTCCTTTTTTTTTTTTTTTTTTTTGCGGTACGCGGGCTGCTCACTGTTGTGGCCTCTCCCGTTGCGGAGCACAGGCTCCGGACGCGCAGGCTCAGCGGCCATGGCTCACGGGCCCGGCCGCTACGTGGCATGTGGGATCTTCCCGAACCGGGGCACGAACCCGTGTCCCCTGCATCGGCAGGCGGACTCCCAACCACTGCGCCACCAGGGAAGCCCAAGATTGTTCCATTTTTAAGTGGGTGAGGATAAGTAAGAACATCCGATTTAGTGGGGTGATTAGTGGTGTGATAAAAAGCTGGGTACCAGTTAGTTTGAGGAATTAAAATGTTACCGCTTCTTTCCATGGTTCAAGGCCAAGGCTGAACAGCTTCATGGATTAGCATCTACGAGATGTCTCCCACCTGGAGTTTATACTGTAAAGCAGCACAGCCAACACACCAACACTTACCATACAGAGACTACGCCTACGTACTTTCATTACACTTTAGTGTTACTTCCTTTTCTACCCCTAAGCGTGGACAAAAGCACCAATTTTGAGATGATGTCTGATTTTTCACCCCCTGCCTTCCTATTGCTTTTTCTTGCCATGAGTCGTTGTTAATGAAATGGCTGAACACTTTTACTTTCCTGGTTCAAACCTGTCTCATTTTTTTCCCTGAACAAGTTTTCCCATAAGCCAGATCTCTTTCTAGCTAGTCCCAGAGAGGGGTTCTGTGTACCTGAACTCCTGCCCTATGAATTTCTTAGGTTTTTTGGTCACCTAGCAAGATCACATGTTGATATCTCTGCATGGCAAACATGTCTTTTCTCCTTGGCTTAAAGGTGGAAGCAAACTAACAGCAAGAACTCTATCACCAAGTATGTCAGAATAATTGATTCAGATGGTAATTTAGTTCTTTTCCTACCTATATTTTCCCTCCCTCAGCCCTTTGTCCAAAGAAAGTTTGGTTGCTAAGAGAAACTATGCCTACAGTCTTGGGCTCTCCCTGTCTTTTGTCAACACCTGAACTCATAGAAGAAACGGAATGTTTCTAGAAGGCAAGGGAGGGATGTGCCCAAGGATAGGAAGACAGGAAAGAGGAAGATACCATATTCCCCAGCTTGGGAAAGGTAGAAAGGTGTGCAGATACTTCAACTAGTGGGCGTATTTGACCCGGATCAGTTTCTGCGGAAGTGGCAGAACCTCAGAGGGAAAGGCCAGGCACACCTAGGGAGGCTGGATCCCCTGCGTGGACCAAGGAACAGCCTTGGCAAACATTCCTGTGCTCTACACGTAGCCCATCAGCAAATTGCCCCTGGACTGTGGGGGAGCGTACAGGCATGGACAGCTGAGGATATCCATGATGACAATAGAGTAAAGACTAGGCAACCTCCCCTATCTGCTGAGCCCCAGCAGTGACCAAGACTTAACTTCCCACTAGCTTATATTCCCAAATATAACATCAAAATACATTACAATGGTGATAAACTGGAAAAGGAATGCCAAGTCCCTGAAATTAACTGGATGTGAGAGAGAATCAGCGTAGAAGGAAAAGGGAGTGAGAGATTGAAAGCAAGAATCTTTAAGAGTACAGATTTTATTTTATTTTTATTTTATTTTTTGGAAATAGAGGATATTTTTATTGTAGTATAATTGCTTTACAATGTTGTGTTAGTTGCTGCTGTACAATGAAGTGAATCAGCTCTGTGTATACATATATCCCCTCCCTCTTGAGCCTCCCTCCCACCCACCCCCATCCCACCCATCTAGGTGGTCACAGAGCGCCAAGCTGAGCTCCCTGTGCTATACAGATTTTAAATTAAAAATGGGCCAGATGGGGACCTCATATTAGTTAATTTTTTAAAAAATAGAGAAATACAATATTTCTTAGTCACACTTGTGTTGCTATAATAATATTCTCCCTGCTATATAGGAATTTTTGTAGTTAGATAAATTCCTAGAAGGTGGGCTTTGAATCCTAGAAACATTACCGGTGGAATACACGCATTGGGAAGGTGTTTATTTTTAAAGGGCACAACACTAATTTCCTAATCTCCTCTCCAAGTAGAAAATTGCATGACATAGCCAAGAATTAGCCTGATCGATATTCCCTGAAGAAGAATTTTTGTCATTCGCTTGGATGGTGAAATTGTGTGTACACTGTTAAAGTGGCAGATGATGTAATTTTAGAAAGTAGCATCTGGTAAAAAAAAATATAACACCAAAATATATTACAACTGTGAGAAACTGGAAAAGGAGTGCCAAGCCCCTGAAATTAACTGGATGTGAGAGAGAATCAGTGTAGAAGGAAAAGGGAGTGAGAGATTGAAAGCAAGAATTGTTAAGAGTACACATTGTAAGCAGAAAATGGGCAACACTTGATTCAGTATAGTTAGGGCAGAAAACAATTTGTCATGACAAATTCACAATGAGTAACTACTGTGATAAAAGCAGGTACAATATTATGAACAATTTACCAGAGGATGGCCTATCCATGCCTTCGTGTATTTATTCACTCAGAGAGGGATTACATAGAGGGTGGTCCTGCACACAGACAGCTCTCTCTCTTTTTTTTTGCATGTATACTTTTTTAATATTCCATCTTATAAACTCATTTTGATACCAAAAATGCTATAATTACAAAATGTCATGATAAACAAGTCGTACCCATTATTTAATTGGTACAGTAGGTAGCTGCTTTGTCTATTTTTCTGTGTCTGATATTGGTCATAGTAAAGTTGACTCTAGCCTCATCTATATTAGGGTTTGAAACAACAAAGCTAAGTGCTTACAGATTATTGCATATGTCAAAATCAGTAATTTAAAAAATTAAGTAATATCTAAATTATACACTTGGTGCACAACGCATGCAAGGAAACATAATATACTTAAAGAACTTACACGCTGCTCTGTTTTCTGCAACTTCCTTATTTTAAAGTTTGAATCCTGGCTCAGGTATTTATAACTTATGTGACCTTTGGCTGATTTCTTAACCTCTATGCACCTTGATTTCCTCATTTGTGGAATGGAGATGAAAATAATATTTATGCCATTGAGTTGTTATAAGGTTTAATGGAGTTAATATTTGTAAAGTACCCAGTGAGCGCTATACAACCAGTGTTCAATTAAATACGTACACTCCACATATATTTGTTTCTCCAAGGTTTAAACCACTTCTTTGTGCACCATAAGGATGTCAGAATAGTCCCTGTCCTCAAGGAGGCTTTACAGAGAAAAAACTGGAACCGTATACAAGTCTGAAATCACTACTTCAAGAGAGCTTGGAAAGTAGCTCAGCAGACACAAAAAGACCATTGAACGATAAGCATACTGTAGCTCTTCTAGGGTGACAATGTAAAAGGACTTCTGGGTTAGTCTGGAATGTAGGAAAATAGAAGCTTTCCTTCATGACTAGCTGTTCTCCATTGCCATAGAAGTTGGAAATAAAACCAAGTGAACTGATGTTATTTCAAGAGGATTTTAAGCTGGTGAAGAAAAGTTTCCTGGCAGAGATGATAGTCACATGTAAGAATGTGTGACATTCGTGGGTGGGGGGGGGTCTTAGTATAAAGAGGCTGCCTCTCACAGCCCTGCTCAGTCAGCAATAAAACAGTGGAAAATGCATAATACATCCATTTTCATATAATACCTGTGAACTTATTTTTATCAGTTCATTTATGAGTCTCAGTAATCTTACCCGCTTCAAAAATTGGAGCAGAGTACAAGTTTTGGTAATTTCAACTTCAGATGTACTTTCTTAACTATCAGGTAGCATTCTAATGTCATTTTTATACAATTATTTTTACTGCGAATACTTAAGTAATGCATGCTTGGGAAACATCACCTCCCCATTTTCTCTCTGGATGGACTGAATTAATCACTATAGGAGAAGAATTACAGCATCCTCCAATTTAGATCAAATAATGTCCATGCCATTTCTCACAGAGGGAAAGAGCTTTCCCTTTTCCCCCCCAAAAACCCCCTAAAAAAAAAAAAAATCAACAGAAAAAGTTGTTAGGATAAAACCTTTATGCTGGGTTCATATACTGTTAGATTTCATGCAGAGCAGCAGAGCAGGAAAGGGTCTTAGATAGAAGCAGAGAGAAGAGAATTTGGAGGCAAACACATTAGGAAAACACCACCACCGTGATTTCCACCCGAGTAAAGATAATGATAAAGAAATAAGTAGGGCTTCCCTGGTGGTGCAGTGGTTGAGAGTCCGCCTGCCGATGCAGGGGACGCGGGTTCGTGCCCCGGTCCGGGAAGATCCCACATGCCGCGGAGCGGCTGGGCCCGTGAGCCATGGCCGCTGAGCCTGCGCGTTGCTCCGCGGCGGGAGAGGCCACAGCAGGGAGAGGCCCCCGGACCCCAAAAAAAAAAAAAAAAAATTGTATAAGTTGTTAGCAGCAGAAGCCATTGTGGTTTTCTAAGACACAAAACCATTCCACAGGAAAAAATTTAAAACTTCATTGTTAAACAAAGATGGATAGTTTTTCCTCCAGTCACTATTCTCCAAAAATTTCCCATTATAAATAGAGTTGTTTTTTAAACATGTAAACACTGTGTCCGTCAAGAATGTCATTCTCCAATCAATTTTTTAAAATGATCAGTGTCAACTTTTCTCCTTTATTTTGGGAAAGGAGAACATAAAACTATCTTTATTTGCAGATGACATAATGGTCCAGATAGAAAATGCTTAGGAATCCATAAATATTCTAGAATTAAATGAGTTTATCAAAGCCACAGGATAACAGGTCAACATACACAATCAATTGTATTTGTATGTATTAGCAATAAATAATTGAAAATTGAGATTTACAAAATACCAATTATAACAACATCGACAATATTAAATACTTAGGGATATATTTAACAAAATATGCCCAAGACCTGCACCATACTGGTGGGTCAGAAGGTTCATTATTGTAAAACTATCACTTAAATTGGTGATACTTCCAATAAAAAGCCCCAGCAGAGTTCTTATAGAAAATGATGTTATTTCTAAAATTTGTATGAAAAGCAAAAAACCTAGGATATGCAAAATAATTCTCAAAAAGAAAATTTAGTGACTTATTCTATGTGATTTTATTTTAAACAGAAAAATTATGAATAACTAGGATTAACAGAATGATGAGTCACAACATTTTATAGAGACAGACCTTTCCATTTACCTAATGAGTATTTATTATAGCTGATTTTTTTCAGACAGACTCAAGGCATTTTAATGAAAGTGAACAGTCTACCCAGTTATTGCTGATTTTTTAATGTCATCTTTTCTTATATGTATTATTGTCCCTTGTATTAAAAACATTGTTAATCTGTTGCCATGTTATTTTCTGTACTGTTAACACTAAGATAGACATTCAGACCATGGTCAGAAATACTGAATCATTTTAGAAAATAAATACACCTGATTTCATACAGGTAAAAGGTTAAGATGGGGTGGCAATTAAATTTAGAATTTGGCATTAGAAGAAAGTGGGGAATTGAGAAGCAAATTCATTCGTTAAGAAAGAGTAATGGTGAATTAAACGCGGCACAGCATTCCCATATTCTTTCTGCCAGGAGAAAATCAGACTGTTTAGTTTTCCAAACTATGATTTAACAATAGTGTCTCTCCTTAGACAGTTGTGTCTAAGAAGAGAAAGAATAGTTACCTCACATGGTCATTCTATTTTTGCATTTCAGGTCAGTTCTGTTCTTTTTGCATATGTGTCATTTCACTGATCATCTTTCTTCTTTGTCAGTTTCTGTGGATTTCTCCCCCACCATTCATATATTTTATTCTTGCTCTCCAGGTGTATGTAACAGTGTCCCTCCTTCAAGCCATCTGATCCCACTGACTCATCAAATGCTCAGTGGCCTCTGCGGTGTTCCGTCTCTTCAAAGTGTGAGTCAGCCTCTCTAACTCTGGATTACTGTCTAATTTGATCTGGTCAGTTCTGAAGATATTAGGTAATATTAGACCCATCTCCGGCCCCATGGAATTACATGTAATATCTCTCCCCTATTTTCTGCCATGCCAAGAATCAATGTATAATAAAGATGAATAAATCATTTTTCCAACTGTAATAAGATCATTGCATTTTAATTACTGAGCCAGGAGAATCTTTCCTTGGAGCAGATGTTGAACCCAGGTCATCTGGGAGAACACCAGGCAAACTCACCAATATAAGATGACAGAAAAGCAGTCTGTGAGGAAAGATCCTTTTACAAGATTTTAAGCAGAGGTCTTGTAATTAAAAGGTAATTACTATTGTTCATGTATTTATTTTTTCATTCATTAGTATTTAAGGATGCTTTATAATTTTCAGACTTAAGAAATGAATGGGAGTTATCTGAATTATTTCTGATTTAAGTTCTTTTTGTGCCATGATTGTTCTCAGTCATTGTTAAGATTTGGTTCTTAGACGTATGCAGTTATACATGGGCTCATTTCCAACTCTGAATTACTCAGTCATGGAGCTGGGTAAGGAACTGTGATTATGGAACAAAGGAAAACATTTTGTGCCTAATGGTATAGACAGGATAAACCTTTATAAATATTTAAGACATCAATCCTTAAGGCGCACACACAGTCATTTTTATTACTGTACTCTGACTAATAAAACAAATTTCTTTTGTTAAAAAGCAGTACTCTTAAATAATATACATTAACTAAATTCACTCAAAAGTCTAGAGCCCAGAAAAAATTAATTTTTTAAGTAATACTATGCTTAAATATCTAGATTTTTCTTGTATAGAAAGTAGCAAGTAACTTTACTCAATGCTACAATGGTAATTTTATAGTTGTCTCAAAATAGTTGATAAACATTTCTGTGATGTTCAAAACATAATCTTAACATGTGTTTATTACACTTGAAATAGGTCCAAATGAAACTCAGAAAGCAATCCCGTTCCTCCTTAACTATTTGTACAATGGATCTGGAATAAGTTTTAGAATGTTTTAGGAAAATTGAAACATTTCACACATACAGTACTGATTCAGGATACTTTTATATAGGAAACATATGTACATAACTTGTATTTATTAAACGGGCATTAGAAACGAAACTCTCTGATTAACGTCCCCAGGGAGAGAATAAGCAAAGCATTTCTCCTTCTATGAACACATTCTTTGGTGTCTCCCTCAATCTCTTCTCCCCTTTTCTCCACCCCTACCCCAAGTAATTTTAAATGCATGTGTGCACGCGCACGCACACACACACACACACGCACTCACACTCAGTCACATATCCTTCATTGCTGTGTGGAAAGTGAAACAAAGAGGTCATGTTGAAACAGGACAAAAAAGGAGGAGATAAAAAACGAAGAAAGGGTTAAAAATGGTCTAATAGAACAGCATTCAAGAAGGAAGGAATACAGATAGAAACAAGATGAAAAGGAATGCAGGGGGAGAGGTAGAGGTTCCGGAAAGAAGTTTAAAAAGAATAAAGAGAAAATACGAATGAGATATAAGAAAATGTTGAGGAAGGAAAATGATGCACACAAATGGATTATAGAAGTAGATGAGAGAGAGAGAGAGAGAGAGAGAACCAAGGGGATTAAAGATCAAATGCAGAGGGAAAAATCAGAAAAATTAAAAGGCTGAAGATACCAAGAGTATTAGGAGACAGAGAAAAATGTTGAAGAAAAAAGATATCTGGGGGAAAAGGGGGCTTAGAAATACAAAACTCAGAAATATAAATTTATCTTAAAAATTAAACATATCATGTTTTGTAATAGGAGTAAAAGAGAGCTTTTACTCCTATTCTGGTGTTGTTTAAAAAATAAAAAATAGAAATTAGCAAAGCATTGGGCCTTCAAGTTGTAACTCTGACATGAATAAGTTCTGTGGCCACCACAGAACAAGTGCTTGGTGGCTTGGTTTCCTTGTTCACAAAGTGGAAGAGGACATCAGTTGTCCTCTTAGCGTCCTTTCCACACCAAAATTCAACGAAATAAAACAGAGCCAGACAATGAAGTAGAAACAAATTTTTAAATTAAAATGAATGTTTGGAGTTCATTAGTTTATTTTTCTCTTATTGAAATTTATAGGAGGTTTGAAAAGCATTTCTAGCGGTTGCTGACAGGTGCCCTTCGCACACTGCATGGCCAGCTTGGTGCTACAGGGGACAGGCTGACAGATTTGTACATAGGATTCAACTTTTCTGGCACTGTTGTCTCATTCTACTATGGATATTCCAATCTCTAGAAAGCCACTTTCTCTCATCGGTTGTATGCAGAGTATCAGGATCAACTTTGGGTCATTTCTAAGGTCAGAGCTGGGGTTGGGGAGTGTGGCATATGGAAGTGCATCGTTTCTTAGCTGGGGATAAAACAGTTGCAAACTGGGAGTGGATAAAGATTGATAAGGAGCCAGGAGGAACAAGGAGAGAGCCAAGTAGAAGGAGTCAGAGCCGCTCCTAGGTGTGTAGGTGTAAGTCTTCCAAGAACTTGACTAGCTCCCAAAATAATGGACCTCTTCTTCAATTAAAAAATAGCTTTTTCTTTTTTCTTTATCATCATCAATGCCTTTAGAATCAATTGCCCTTAAAATACGGTTTAAGGTAGACTTGGCAGGAAATGTCAGCAGCGTTACCTAAGCAGCGTACCCTGATTCGTAACAAGCTCACTTTGGATTTCTTTAGAAATAGAAGCTCAATGTTATGTCATCATCGGCGGAAGACATTTCGGTTTCAAGCTCTAAGAGGGAGAATCTGGGAGAACAACAACTTTTAAGAAATGCATAGGAGGGAGTCTCTCTCATACCTTTACAGGGTTTCCTGGGAGCTGGAAAAAGGAGCCTTTACATCATCTTGCTGGGCTAAAACTTCCTCTTGCTTCATTTACATTTTTCTTTTAAGGCACAGGTCTTTTCTGTGGTCCATGGAAGGAAACCCAGGCTCCTTTGCGTTTTAAGCCTTCATTCGCCATCCCAGTCCAGTGAGAAGGAAGAGAATCAGCCTCAAACCCTGGACAGGGTCTCCTTGGCTGCCTTTCAAGCGGGTGATGCCTTCAAGTCTTTAGGAATGGATGTAGTGTGGGCTTTCTTAGTCTTTTACCCAAGTTTCTGACACCCACAGCAGAGCCATGAAAACCTTCCTAGTTTTATTCCATAGCCTGATTTTGGACCTGCGAAATGGAGGCTTTGAACAGCAGGCACAGAGCGCTGTTCTGCCTTGGAGCGGGGAGGTGGAGAGAGCCATTCCTTGTCTTTGGGAGCTGGAGAAGGGCTGCCAGCACCCAGCTGGGGCAGAGTGGGTTTGTCAGAGTTCTTACTCATTTGCTGTCCTCCAGTAGCTTTAATAGGAAATATGAATCTAAGCCCAAACACGTAATTCAAGCTGAAAACATGTGTTGTGCCGACACCGACTTGGGCCTCCTGGGGGCCTTCTAAGACCTGAGCATGTGTGATGTTTTAGCTCAATGATGGGCCTCCACTCATCAGCATGAGAGGTGGGAATCAAGCCATTCAATCATTTTGACCAAGATTTGACCTACGTAAAATGCATCCAAGTTTGCATTTTAAAATATGTGCTTACTTCAAGGGAATAGAAACAATATTGTTTACTGACTCTGAGGCCTTTGCCAATTGTCTGGAAAAATAAAGGCCTAGTGGTTGATAATTTGAATTGCTCGGTTTTAACCTGGACCCAAAAGGAAAAGGAACTTCCAAGGGTTTGCTGGGCAAGGGGTGGGAGGAGGGGGCAGGAGAAAGGTGGTTTTTGAAGAAACCCATTTTGTAATTTGTCAAGAAACATCTTTTAATAGAAAATCCCAAGAGATCTTTTAAGCATTCTTTTTCTTTCATTATAGCTCAATTCATATGTCGAGCAGCTTACCTGATTGGGCTCTGTCTCCAGCCCTGCCTCCTGTGAGTACTTGAAGACATGGAAGACACGTCTATCCATGTCAACCATAGAAGACATGGTTGACAACCTTGGGGAATTTACAGTCCCATATAAGAAAACAGCCAACAAAGGACCAAGATATTTGGATGTTTGCAAGGTGACTTCAGGATCATTTATTATTCTGTAACCCGGCAAGGATCATATCAGGGCCTACTTCATGCACGAGGTGGTGGCACGAGGGTTAAAATGAAATCATACGAAAAGAACTTAGCACCATGCCAGGCACACTATGCGTACTTAAAAATATTATCTGTGACATCGTGAATATTATAGTTATTATGCTACATGACAGGTCTTTTTCTTGGTTTCATCAGCCTGAGACTGAAATAGTCATAACAACAGAAATGAAGAAAATATTTCCCGACCTTGATCTGAAGAATTGGGGACCCTCCTAGACCTGGTAAGTCCCTACTTTCCCATTCAAGCTGCCTTGTCTTTCTCAAAGGCTGACCCTCACACTCCAGCCCACCCTGCCCTCACCAGTGGTCTCCAGCATATCTAACCCTCTTTTCACATGGACTTTTCTGTTTCTCCCTCTAGGGGGTGAGTCAATCTGCTTAGAGCAGGACCATCCAGCCACCTGAGTCCCCCACTGGAATAGCTCTATTTCTTCCATAGTTAAGAACGAAGTATGTTTGCAGATGGCAAAGACCATCATCATTCACTTTTAGCTGTATTTCATCACTTTAGTACTAATATTGAATTCGTTTCTTGCCTAATCTATGCAGACTTCCTGGGGAAAATAGTCTCCTAAATGAGTTTTGAATTTAATCTGACTATTCCTGGCATAAAAATCTATAAAAGGAAGCCAAGGAGATTCATGAAGAAACAAATGCAGAGGGTAATATATGGGCTCCCCACCCTCAGGGGCGTCCAGTGGGGCTCAGAGCCTTCATGTGTGTGTTTACCAAGCAGCCCAGGTGATCATTCTCAGCGAACTTTGAGACACATTGGGAGGGAGCTGTCAAGACAGGACAGGAGGCGGAGAATGGGTCCAGGACTTTGAAGACAAGAGCTCGGAATTTGAATTTGCTGTGGTGGGCAATAGGGAAACACTTAATTATAACCAGAAGGATCATGAAATCCACTGACTGTCATACTTCCTGCTTGTCAACTCACATGGTAGGCAGAAGGAGTCTGTTTTAAAATATTTTATAGAAATACAAATGCAAACAATAAGGGCCAGTCCTTTGCAAACTTTGAGAAGTTATAATACTCACTGCTGGCAAAGATGACTTTCTACATTACATTTACAATATAAATTAGTACAACACTTTTGGAAAGCAATTTATTAATACACAGAGCTATTAAAATTTCTTGCTCTTTGACCCAGTAATTCCACTTCCAGCAATCTAATCCAAAATGTAAAACAAGCCATACAGTTGAAGATTCATCACAGCACTGTTTATAATAGTAAAGGGTTATGCAACCTTTAATATGTTAAATATGTTGACATAGAAAAACACCTAATATATAACACTAAGTGAAAAAAGCAGGGTCTAAACCTGTATGTTTGCAACTATTTAAAAGCATCTTTAGGAAATAAAAGACCAGAAAAAAATATATAAAAATTATAACCATTGTATTTAAGGAGGAGGGTTTGATTTTTTTTTCCTCTTTTCTCCAAACTTTAGGTCATAAGATTACCTTACTTCCTGATTAAAAATAAAATTATAAAGTCAGTTTGCTTTAAAATTAGCTTATATCATAACTCATTTACTAACTATAAATTCAATTTATATTCTAAAACTTCTATGAACCAGTGCCATACTTTTCATGATTTCCTGGAAATGGAAATAAAACGAGAGAAATGTGAAAGCTTTGGTAACTTTGTTATGGAGACAAATTAGTGGACAGAAATCAGCTTTATTTTAGTTCTATTTGGATCTAAACTTTCTCATAAAATAACTCAATATTGCTGAAATGAAGACAATTGAGTACTTTGGAGAGACAACTCAGCTATATTCATAGAGTAAACTTTCTTTCCTGGACCTAGAGCTTATTACATTCCTGGTGTTTTGGTGTTTTTTCTTCTCTTCCTTTTAATTTTTTTTTAATAACATTTTATTAGGAAAATTTTAAAAACATACAGAAAAGTTGAAGAATTATGGAATGAATCACATACACACACCACATAGGTCCAAACTTAGCTTTAATTTCTCACCAAATGATTAGTTTATTAGAAGAAAAAATCATATATATACAATATATATATTTGTTTCTAAAATCTAAAATATAGTTCATGTTTTATCATTAATGTGGTAGAAATTGAATGCTAGGCACTTGCAGCTTCACTACTAAAACAAAAAATGTCAGGTATTTGTCAAGTGGAAGAAAAAGATATAGAAGGTTTGTCTGAGCCACCACCTTGGTAGCAAATTTTCCCTCAGAAGTTTCTCCAACAGGGCAGCATTCTTTCCTTCCTTACCTCAAGGGGCTCCTCTCTACTTGTGGAATCCAGCACTGTCTTCAGTATAGTATTTGCATTATGGAATCCTGTGGTTAATATTTTATTACAGAGGTTAACATTTTACCTTCAATGTATGATTTCTGTGCAGCCAAATACTATGTTCAAAGTGAATTTTCCTCCCATGGAAGACACATCTTTTAAATTGTAACATAAACAAGAAGGGAAATAATTCAGTTTGCAAAGTTGGATTTCTGTCAGTGTTTTCAAGAATACATATTGATGTTCAAGAAAATTTTTTTTTTTTTTGTGGTACGCAGGCCTCCCACTGTTGTGGCCTCTCCCGATGCAGAGCACAGGCTCCGGACGCACAGGCTCAGTGGCCGTGGCTCACGGGCCCAGCCGCTCCGCGGCATGTGGGATCTTCCCAGACCGGGGCATGAACCCGTGTCCCCTGCATCGGCAGGCGGACTCTCAACCCCTGCGCCAGCAGGGGAGCCCTCAAGAAAAAATTTTTAAGTGATATTTGCCTGAAAACCTGAACAGCTGGTGAGGCAGTCTTTAATAGTGGAAAGAATTTGGACATCAGCACCCCACAGATCTGAGTTCAAAGCCCCATTCTGCCACTTCCTAGCTGTGTGAGCCTGGAAAAGTTACCCCACTTCTCTGGACCTTCCTTAAATTGAGTTAATAAAATCTACATTGCAATCTTTTTATGCAAAGTAAATGTTTAGCACAATGTTTTGCGCATAGTAAATGTTTTAGAAAGACCATTATTATTATTGTTTTATTATTATATAATTACTTGACTCTCTAATTCTCTCCTCATTTATGTAATGGAAGCAGTCACATCTAATTAACAAGAGTATTATGAGCATGAAATGAGGGGTGTAAATGTTCTTTGCAAATTTCTAAAGATCCACGCCATCAATTTAAGATGATTGTTTCTATTATTATAATGGGATGATCCCCAACTTATCAACTGCAAGTGATCCTATCAAGGTTGCTGATGTCATCATTGCTAAATCCAAAGGTGACTTTGCAGTTAACGATCTTTTGTGACTCCGTGGCTGTTGAGCCCCCTTGGCTCCTTGAGCTGTGGCCTTTCTTTTGCGTCTAGAGCCCTGTACTCTCCTTATTTTCCTCTTGTCCCCTCTGGATGTTCCTTCTCAGTCCATCTGTGACCTCTCTTCCACTAGAGCTGCTCAAACATTGGGCTTCCTTAGGATGTTGTCTTCTCTTCAAATTCTACTTGTTCTGATTGATGAGCTCACCTACATCTTTGTCTTCCGTTGTCTCCTTGATGCTGACGACCCCTGTGCCTTATCTTCAGCCCAAACCCATCCTGAGCTTCAAAGCCAAACATCCAACCACCCACTGGCCCTTTCCACCTGGACATCCCACAGACACCTCAAGCCCAGTGTATTCAAATGGGCCCTGTTCCATTTGGGCTTTGAAAGGCATCACCATTCACAGATTTGCTCAAGCCAGAAACCTCAGGACTGTTCTCGAATTCTCCCTTTCCCTCACCTCCCATGTCCAATTAGTCATTAAGACTTGTCAACTTGGGGCTTCCCTGGTGGCACAGTGGTTGGGAGTCCGCCTGCCGATGCAGGGGACACGGGTTCGTGCCCCGGTCTGGGAAGATCCCACATGCCGCGGAGCGGCTGGGCCCGTGAGCCATAGCTACTGAGCCTGCGCGTCCGGAGCCTGTGCTCCGCAACGGGAGAGGCCACAACAGTGAGAGGCCCACATAACGCAAAAAAAAAAAAAAAAGACTTGTCAACTCTTCCTCTGAAATAGCTCTCAAAATACACATGTATATGTAAATCTATATTCGTAAATATAAATTAAACTTAGAAATGTAGGACTCTGTGCTATAAGAGAAGCTTGTCTCCCCCTTTAAATGGAAATGTTGGTAGTATTAAAAATAGAGCAGCAAGTGCTCATTACGAAAAGATCCTGTGGTTACCAGGGGTTGGGAGAGTGGAGAGAGGAGGTATTAGTCAAAAAGCAGCAAGTTTCAGTTATACAAGATGAATAAGGTCCTAGAGATCTACTGCACAGCATACAGTGTATATGTATACATGTACATATACAATATGGTATAACAATACATATTGTATACTTGAAAATTTGCTAAGAGAGTAGATCTTATGTTGTCTTATCACTAAATAATAATAATTAATGAAGAGGACAGGAGTAAACTTTTGGAGGTGACATGTATAGCATAGATTGTGGTGATGGTTTCATGGGTGTATACTTATTTCCAAACTCATCAGGTTGTACACATTAAGTATATATAACTTTTCTTTTTTTTTTTTTTTGGAGAGTTAGAACACCACATAGGTTGTTTTATTTATTTTTAAAATTAATTTGTATTGGAATATAGTTGATTTACAGTGTTGTGTTAGTTTCTGCTAACACAACAGCTGATTTTGTTAACACACAACTGATTCACAGCTAAGTGAATCAGTTATACATAAACATATACCTACTCTTTTTTAGATTCTTTTCCCATATAGGTCATTAGATAGTACTGAGTAGAGTTCACCCTGCTATACAGTAGGTTCTTATTAGTTATCTATTTTATATACAGTAGTGTATCTATGTCAATCCCAATCTCCCAATTTATCCCTCCACCCCCACTTCCCCCTTGGTAACCATAAGTTTATTTTGTACATCTATGGCTTTATTTCTGTTTTGTAAATAAGTTCATTTGTACAACTTTTCATGTCAATCATACTTCAACAAAGTATAAGAAAAGAAATAATCCTGATTGTTGGTAGATACTAAATAATTCTAAAGATAAAACGGTCAAATACTGTCATTTGTATCTATAAGGATAAGAAAAGCTACGCTGTGTGGCAGGTTATAATGTGTGAATTGAATGTGGTAGTGACATATATAAGTAAAATGGCAGAGATCTAATCTGAAAAAACTGGGTGTGAATCAAAGGGGCTGCAGAATCCAAATGGGAAATGCAGCAGATGCCTTTTGCTGTCACTTTAGAGCTGCAGTGGCTTAGCACGCGCTTTCTTATTCCACTTGGCCACCACCTGCCAAATGAGAATAACACACTTCACATCAGAAGGGAAGTGCCAAAATATTGAGAACTTCGTTTATGACATCAACCCTAAGCTCATGGTCTCCATCATTCAGCCTTTTATTGTTCCTTGCAAAGAGATTTTATCCAGAGTACATCAGCTATAAATGCAAAGGGCATGCAGCTTCACCTTGGAAAAGTTACGTTCGAAGTGTCCTAATTGACTTGGATCCTTGAGACTGTCCACATTAGTGGCTAATTAACTTTTTAAAAAAAAGAGAGAAGGAAATAAAACTACTTTGGGCTTAAAAAAAAAACAAACCCAAGTTTACACTTTATGTTCAGTCTAAGATCAAGTATGCACTTTTTTTTTTTTTTTTTCTTGCGTATGCGGGCCTCTCACTGTTGTGGCCTCTCCCATTTGCGGAGCACAGGCTCCGGACGCGCAGGCCCAGCAGCCATGGCTCACGGGCCCAACCGCTCCGCGGCACGCGGGATCCTCCCGAAACGGGGCACGAACGGGGTGCGTCCCCTGCACCGGCAGGCGGACTCTCAAGCACTGCGCCACCAGGGAAGCCCCAAGTATGCACTTTTAACCTTTCACCTTCTGACTCTGCTGTGTAAGGGCCAGGTCAGCCTCCAAACAGGACCTCTTCCAAGTGACTGGTATTTTTTATTGGTTTTCAGTATACGACGTTGAAGCACTTTATTGTCCAAAAGTAATTATATTTATTTAAGACTGTTACTGGAGGAGGGAAAATAAATATCCAGTGGGCCTTTATAAAGTTTTAATATAACTTTCTGTAAAGTATTAAAAAGCATACATACTTATTTCCACTTTTCATACTCTTTTTTGCTTACTAATCACATAAGAAATATTTCTCCTTTCTATTTATGTGCACTAAAAATCCTTAAGGAACTAAGACAACACCACTACCATAATTGTTTTACTTTAAATGACACTATTTTCAAAGATTTTTTTTAAAAAAACCTCTCTCTTCCTTTAATCACCAATTACTCTTTCTTACTCTCCTCTGAGTATATCAGTCCTAGACAGCTAGACCAGACTTTTTAAAATAGTTGCTTTAAGAAAACAAAAAATGGGGAGATTGGAATTGACATATATACATTAATACGTATAAAATGGATAACTAATAAGAACCTGCTGTATAAAAAAAATAAAATTCAAAAAAAAAGAAAACAAAAAATGATTTAATAAAAAGAAAAAATATATATTATTTCCTTAGAACCTGTGCAGTATTATCATCTTATATAGTAATCTCTCTGTGCCTCAGTTTTTCCATCTACAAAATAGGAATAATAATAGTGCCTATGTTCCAGGGTTGCTGGGAAGATTGAACGTGCTAATGTATAAAGACTTAGAACACTGCCTGGCATGTGGAAAGCACCCTGTGTATAGACTATCGTTATTGTTATTTTCCCAAAAGGAACCAATTACCTTGCATTTTGTGGAACAGCAATACTGAACTTATAGATTCCCATAGGTACCACACTGCTTGATGGCTTCATTCATGCTGTTCCATCTGCCTGGAATGACCTTCCTTACTTTGCTTGTCTATTTCCAAGTCTGATTCATCTTGAGAAACCCCTGTTCAGCTCTAATAGCACCTCTTCTGGGAAGGCTTTCTTTTTTTTTTTTTTTAACTTTTTTTTTTTTTGCGGTACACGGGCCTCTCACTGCTGTGGCCTCTCCCGTTGCGGAGCACAGGCTCCGGATGCACAGGCCCAGCGGCCATGGCTCACGGGCCCAGCCGCTCCGCGGCATGTGGGATCTTCCCCGGACCGGGGCACGGACCCGTGTCCCCTGCATCGGCAGGCGGACTCCCAACCACTGCGCCACCAGGGAAGCCCTGGGAAGGCTTTCTTGATAATCTTCTCCCATCCCACGTGAAGATTCCAGATCTCTTCCCCCTGGGCTGTCTCTTTACTTTGAGTATGCTTCCACTATTGTTATGATACTGAATTATAATTTATTTGCTTACATTTCTGTCTGTGTTCTTAAAGTCAGGGACTATGTAGGACTGCCTGATTCCTAGGAGGTTTTCAGTTCATGCTCCTGGAATTGAAGTATTATTCAGTAGCATCATGTTTCTATGAAGGAAAGAGAAGCAAATTAGATGCCATACATTTTACAAAGAATTAGGATTTCAGAAAGCCTACAATTACTAGTCAGGACAAGGAAAGCCAGCAATATGCAAATCACCTCACTCATCTTTAAAGTCAGTTCGTTTCTTCAACACTAATTATTGACCACTTTCTCTGGGCCTAGTCCTGCCCTTGATCCTTGGAGTGCAGAAATGAGAAAAAAAAAAAAACCCAAAAAAAACCAAAAGCAATCTCTACTCTCATGGAGCTATTGTTCTAGCAGGAGGGAGTCAGACAACAAACAATACACGCAAATAAAAAGAAGTAAATTATGGGGCTTCCCTGGTGGCGCAGTGGTTGAGAGTCTGCCTGCCGATGCAGGGGACACGGGTTCGTGCCCCGGTCTGGGAAGATCCCACATGCCACGGAGCAGCTGGGCCTGTGAGCCATGGCCGCTGAGCTGCGCGACCGGAGCCTGTGCTCCGCAACGGGAGAGGCCACAACAGTGAGAGGCCCGCGTACCGCAAAAAAAAAAAAAAAAAAGAGGAAAAAGCCACACATAAATTTGAGGCTTTCACAGTCATACTTCAAAATGAGCCAGGCCAGGAAAAATATCTAAGAGCTTGGAGACAATTCTGAGTTTCATCCCAGGCCTCTCAGTAGTTTGTACAATGCAACAGCATTTGGACAAGAGTGATGGGAAATGATTCCTCTGTAACTTTGGGGTATATTTATTTGTGGAGACTTGGGCAACTCTAACAATATCTTGCAATCACTCATTTCATTCATTCATTCAACAGTATTTATTAAGTGCTTACTATGTGTCAGGCACTGTTCTAGACCCTAGGGAGACAGCAGTGAATAAACAGCCCTAAATCCTCCTCTTTATGGAGTCAATTGAAGAATATACAAAATATATATGTCAGATGGTGGCAAGGGCTCTGGAGAAAAATAAAGCAGGGTTAGGACAAGTGTCAAAAGCAGTGGAGTCAGGAAGATCAATATTTTATACAAAGCAGCCAGAGAAGTGCTCTCTGATGAAATGACAGTTGGCAGACACTTGAAGAAAGTAAGGGTACAACCATTAGGATATAAGAGGATTCCAGGCAGAGAAACCGCTAGTGCAAAGGGCCTGAGGCAGGAGTTTATGGGAATAAGTAATGCTTCATGGTTTATGGATCACTTTCACATTCTTTCTTTTATTTCATCCTCATCAGAACTTTGGAAAATAGAAAAGACAAGTATTGTTTTTTCCCTTTTACCAATGAATAGACGGAGGGCACAGTAGTGGTTTGGTGAAGAAATGCAAATAAGTGGTTTCTGGAGAACTTGGACCCAAGTCATGCCCAAGTTAATGCTTTTCCACCCACCACCCCCTAGATACCTTGAGGAAGCCAGACATGCTGCAGGGCCTCTCACAGACCTTCAGGAATAAGCAAAGCAGCAAGTGACTTAGGTGTTCAGCGTGTGCAGTTTGTGGGCAAGAGCCCTGGAATTGAGCATCCGTCAGAATCACAGAACGTTCACTATTGCTTCTGATCCAGCATGAACAACACTGACAGACACAGAGGGGACCCATCTCGGTCTGCAAGGAATATGCTGTTTAGGACTTTTCTGAGTCCCTATTTCCTGACCCAGGATCCGACTCTTCCCACGATGCCTGGGAGCGCAAACACCCCTCCCTTCAGGGGAAATCTGACCTCTCACCCACAAGAGTGCGGTCTCTGCTCCGACCCCATTCCCCACCAGGGCAATCGCTGCAGAGCACAATATCCCAACAGCAGTACCGTTCCCAGCCCTGGGGGATTCAGCCTTAAATAATACCACATGTCTTACATTCCCGGACAGTCCTGCTTCCAGCTTTGCCCAGCCCGGCCCAATTTCTTTTTTTTATGGTGGTTTTCCTGCTTGAAGTAAAGGTTATGCCTGCACAGCCCTCCTGCAGCTTTATCAGTCTCAGTTCCCCAGCTCCTGTCAGCAACTGCTCAAACAAGAACACACACACACCCCTCCAAAAGAAAAAGCAAAAGTATACAGGCTCCTTCACAACTGTCACAGAATGCTGTTAATTTCAGGTAACATACATATGAACTATCATTGTAGTTTCTCTATCAAGTATATGAGTATATGTACATATATGAGTATGTGTACATGCACATATATACATATGGACTGTATACACATATACAAGTGCATACACATGCATATACACACATACTCAAATGGCTAAACAAATCATTTGTTTAGTTTTAATTGTTTAACATTTATCATGTTCTCAGGATTGGCATGGCAAGTTACTGATTTGTGTGAAGGACTGTTTTAGATTACAAAAACAGTCTTAGAAAAAGAATTCTTGGACAACTTGCAGTTAACCAGGGAATTAGGATATCAAAAATAGCAAAACCTCCCCACAGCGGACACTGGCAGCCAGGCTTCCGGCCCTCCTCTTGCGCTGGGGTTGTTTGACTCCTTAGATTGATTTATAAATCAGTTTTGCAACAGTGATTCCTATAATCCCCCTGGTGAGATTTTTGGCTGCTTCTTCTTCATGTCTTTTAAATTTATATATCAGTGAAAGTTGTATATATAAATTAGAGTCTTTGGTGTTGGGGGATAAGTCCTACAACCTGATCAGCAGAACATCAAAATGTTCTCAGACCTCTGTTTCTAACAGTAGATCAGAATATTTTTCTTTGTGTTCTTCCAGTCCTTTGCTTCTGTTTTTAATGATATACAGTTACTTTGACCCAAGTAATTTTATACAGCGCAAAGAAGAGTTGTAATTGTGGGACTATCCAGTTAGGTAGGTGAATATAAGTGGCCCAGGTGATGTATGACCACCAAGTCTTCAGTGGACCCACCCTCAGCATTAACCCCCATCTCCTCCACTTTTCCTCTTCACATTATCTGTTTGGACTCTGAATATCCAACCTGGACTCTAGACACAGCCGTAAAACTGAGTTTCAGACATTGAAGTCTGCTGTCAGAGCAACCAGTGCTTTGATGTCCTGTAACGACGTGAGATCAAGAGTTTATAATTTTCTCAAGTTTATTATTTGACCATTATTAATGAAATGTGCTGATCATGTAACTTTACTTTTTGTGCTTCCTTAAGTATTGAGGAAGGCATTTATTTTCATAGAGAGCATTAAAAAATGTGATGATTCTAATTCCCTCTGTAACCCACGGTACCTTCTTCTAAAATTTTAGACCCCTTCCTCCTCTGTGTTACGTAGTGATCTTTCCTGGACATTTAGGAGATAATGCGATGTTTTGGCAGAAATGTTTATTTCCAGGCACTACTGCATTTACTATTCTGTTTGACTTCCAAGTCCGGGGTCATGGATGTTGAATGAAGAAATTCCAAAGTGACCAGATGTGAATTAAATGTGCTGGATGGGAGATGATTCGAGGAATGGCTAGCTGGAAGATGGAACACAGGGCACTGATGGTTTCCTAAGGGCAACATTTATTGGGCAACAGTCTGCCAGCTGGTAAAGGGAGGCACTTGTTCAGTCCTGGTGCTTTATTCTAGCCAAGAGGAAAGGAAAGCCTAAAAGATCAAGTATACAAATGAAAAACAAACATGGAAAGCTGCAAAGTTAAGAACACCAAGAGGGGGAAGCCACAAGGGAACCAGATTATATTTCAGAGTTAAAAAAAAAAAAAAAGCACAGAAAACCTATAATCTGTCTTGTAAATTAATTCCACACTTAATTTTTGAAATTCCTTCCTATTTCTCCAGACTTGAGACAATATAAGGGAAATGAAATGTTATAGGGAAGTGGCAGCCAGGCATTTAGTGGTAAACTAGTTTACTTTCACAATTTCCTTTCATATGTAGATTCAGCCTTGCCTTTTCCTTTGTCATTGCTTACAAAGATCTAAGCTTCCTTCCTAAGGCATCATCTTTTATTAATCAGCTTATCCACAACAGAGTCCAAGAGACTGGAGCTGGGTTCAGACAGATGTTGATAAATGTCTTAAGTTTCTTATAAACGAAATCAAGGCCAGCCATGTTTTATTAATCAGTTATCCTTCATACATATTTTGTCCTCCGTATATTGGCTCACACTTTATATGCCATCCTGTTTACACTGTCCTGATTTAATTCAAGACTGTTAGCCTCTACTTGGAAAGACAGGTAGTCCTGTATGAGTCTTTACATATACTTAAGGGCTAATATAAACAGTCATCTATAGATGCATATTTAGCAAAACATTAGGTGTTAGTGAGGAAAATGACAATCATGCATTTATGAAGTATGTTTACTTTATTGACAAAGGTAAGAATATAAAAATGGTCAAAAATCTGCTGGTGGAAATGTTTAGGAACTTACCTTTCAGTATCCTTATGCCTCTGCTCAGAAAGTCAAAAACATATTGAACAAACATACTGCTACTAACAGAGCCTCACATGGTCTGATTTCGTCCTATATTCTCATTTAAGGGATTCTGACTCGGGGCTCCAAAATAGTAAATGCAAATTACTATCAAAGCAGGTTATCTTCCTGATTGTTGCTATAGTGGTTATATTAGTTCAAGGCATATTACAAGGATAAGAAAATAATTAAGCAAGAGAATGATGTTCCACCTATGGAATAAATTATGTATAGTAACAAATAATCTTCAGGTGTAAACTATGGTGTTAGTCTGGTGTTAATGACCAATTGGTCTATGAAAACCTAGGGTAAAGTTCTTAGTTAGAAGCAAATTTCCTGTCTGCCCTAATTTATACCTTTGCATTCTTTGATTGTCCCACCTTTGGGTCTTCTATATGTGCTGTGCACCTGTGTATCCCACTCTGGTCCATTCTGTGCTCCATCTGGTAGCAGAATTGTTTCTGATTATACAGAAAGTCTCTTGGACTTTCTTCATGTTCAGGGCTTAAAGAATAGGCCTTCTACCACAAATACACAGGGTTCTGCTCTGCAGTTTTGTCATTTTTATTTTGGTACCCAGTTGCTATCACTGAGCACAGGCAATGGATCCAGTGCAGGCGTTATGAGCATCCCATCACCCTCTCCCCTGTGCTCTGTGAAATGATCTTTCATCTTCACTGTGCCAGGAGGAGTTTCCTGTACCTCTTTGATTCTGGATGGAATTAGAATACATTCTGGATTAGGAAGCACCTGAAAAACTCTGTCCCATTACCTCAAGGCCTACTCCTCTTTGGCTGTTACTCTTTTCTTGTTACAAAAATACCTGTAACAAAGAAACTCTCTGCCCTGGATTGACACTGGGCCTATCAGGGAGGAACCAGTATTTTGCTTATGTGCACGCTTAGGATTTGCAAACTGACGACAGATTCCTTCAAAGTAAAATTAGGTGATTCTCACAGCATAAAAAATACCTCCTGAGTACGCAAGCTGGTACAAAGGCTAGATACCAAAAAATAAACTCTTTCTTAATTTTTTTATATTTATAATATATCAGTGGGCAGTCAGCAGTTATACGTTCCTGGATTTTGGATATAAGAAAAAAAATAATTTTAGCAAATAACTTCTTAGAATTTTAGAAAATAGGCATTTATGTGTTATGTCTAACCTGCTTTGATCCTATGCTGTATGTTAACATGAGATAAAATATTTTAAAGATGTTTTAAGATTGATGACTTTTTATGAGCATATTTTTTTTAATTTGAAGTATAGTTGATTTACAATATTGTGTTAGTTTCAGCTGTACGACATAGTGATTCAGCTTTTTTTTTTTGCATATTATATTCCATTATAGGTTATTATAAGATACTGAGTATAATTTCCTGTGCTATACAGTAAATCCTTATTGCTTATCTATTTTATGTATAATAGTTTGTCCCTCTTATTCTCCCTTTCCACCTTGGCAACCGTAAGTTTGTTTTCTATGTCTGTCAGTCTGCTTCTGTTTTTATATACATTCATTTTTATAATTATAAGTGATATCACATAGTATTTGTCTTTCTCTGTCTGAATTATTTCACTAAGCATAATGTTCTCTGAGTCCATCCATGTTGCTGCAAATGGCAAATTTCATTCTTTTTTCTGACTGAGTGATATTCCATTGTATATACATATACCACATCTTCTCTATCCATTCATCTGTTCATGGGCACTTGGGTTGCCTCCGTGTCTTTGATATTATAAATAGTGCTGCTATGAACATTGGGGTGCATGTATCTTTTCAAATTAAGAGTTTTCATTTTTTTCCAGATATATACCCTGGAGTGGAATTGCTGGATCATATTGTAGCTCTATTTTTAGTTTTTTAAGGAACCTCCATACTGTTTTCCATAGCAGCTGTACCAGTTTTCATTCTTAGTGGCAGTGTACAAGGGTTCCCTTTTCTCCACACCCTCTCCAGCATTTATTATTTGTAGAATTTTTGTAGACAGCCATTCTGACAGGTGTGACGTGATACCTCGTTGTGGTTTTGATTTGCATTTCTCTAATAATTAGCAGTGTTGAGCATCTTTTCATGTGTCTGTTGGTCATCTGTATGTCTTCTTTGGAGAAATGTCATTTAGGTTTTCTACCCATTTTATGACTGGGTTGTTTGTTTTTTTGACATTGAGTTGTATGAGCTGTATTTATATTTTGGATATTACCCCATTGTTATTTGTATTTTTTTTCAAATATTTTCTCCCATTCTGTATAATGTCTTTTCATTTTATTGGTGGCTCCCTTTGCTGTGCAGAAGCTTTTGATTGTCTCATTTGCTTATTTTTGCTTTTATTTCTTTTGTCTTGGGAGACTGATCTAAGATAATATTGCTATATTTATGTCCAAGAACATTTTGCCTATGTTCTCATCTAGGAGTTTCATGGTGTCATGTCTTACATTTAGGTCTTTAATCCATTTTGAGTTTATTTTGTACATGGTGTGACGAAATGTTCTAATTTCTTCTTGGTTTTTTTTTTACATGTAGCTCCCCAGCTTTCTCAACACCATTTCTTGAAGAGACTGTGTTTTCTCCATTGTATAGTCTTACCTCCCTTGGTGTAGATTAATTGACCATAGGTGCATGGGTTCATTTCTGAACTCTCTATTCTTTTCCCCTGATCTATATGTCTGTTTTTGTGCCAATACCATGCTGTTTTGATTACTGTAGCTTTGTGTATAGTCTGAGGTCTGGGAGGGTTATACCTCCCGCTTTCTTCTTTTTTCTCAGGATTGCTCTCTTAATTTCCCTTTCTGATAGTTCGTTATTAAAGAAAAGCAACAGATTTCTGTACATTAATCTTGTATCCTGCAACTTTATTGAATTCATTTATTAGTTCTAATAGTTTTTGTGTGGAGACTTTAGAGTTCTCTTTGTAGAGTATCATGTCATCTGCAAATAGTGAGAGTTTTACCACTTACCTTCCAATTTGGATACCTTTAATTTCTTTTTATTGTCTGATTGCTGTGGCTAAGACTTCCAATGATTAGAAGTGGTGAGAGTGGGCATACTTGTCTTGTCCCTGAATTTAGCAGGAAGCTTTTCACTGTTGAGTATTATGTTGGCTGTGGGTTTGTTGTACACAGCTTTTATTATGTTGAGATATATTCCCTCTATACCCACTTTGGTGGGAGTATTTTATCATGAATGGGTGTTGAATTTTGTCAAATGCTTTTTCTGCATCTATTGAGATGATCATGTGGTTTTTGTCTTTCCTTTTGTTAATGTGGTGTGTCACATTGATTTGCATATGTTGAATCATCATTGTGACCCTGGAATAAATCCAACTTGATCATGGTGTATGATCCTTTTTATATATTGTTGGATTCAGTTTGCTAATATTTTGTTGAGGACTTTTGCATCTATATTCACCAAAGATATAGGCTTGTAATTTTCTTTTTTTGTAGTGTCTTTGTCTGGTTTTGGTATCAGGGTGATGGTGACCTCATAGAATGAATTTTGGAGTGGTCTCTCCTCTTCAAATTTTTATAGTAGTTTGAGAAGCAAGGTATAATTTCTTCTTTATATGTTAGATAGAATTCCCCAGTGAAGCCATCTGGCCCTGGACTTCTGTTTGCAGAGAGTTTTTTTTTTTTTTTTTTTGCAGTACCCGGGCCTCTCACCGTCGCTGCCCCTCCTGTTGCAGAGCACAGGCTCCAGATGCGCAGGCCCAGTGGTCATGGCCCACGGGCCCAGCTGCCCCACGGCATGCGGGATCCTCCCGGACAGGGGCACGAACCCGCGTCCCCTGCATTGGCAGGTGGACCCCCCAACCACTGTGCCACCAGGGAAGCCCTGCAGAGAGTTTTTTAAATTACATATTCTATTTCCTGTCTATTGATCAGTTTGTTCAAATTATCTGTTTCTTTTTGACTCAGTCTTGGCAGGCTGTTATGTTTTTAGAAACTTGTCCATTTCTTCCAGGTTGTCCAATCTGTTGGCATATAACTGTTCATAATATTCTCTTACAATTTTTTTGTATTTATATGGTATTGGTTATTATTTCTCCTCTTTGATTTCTTAGTTTATTTGGGTTCTCTCTCTTTTCTTCCTGGTGAGACTGGCTGGAGGTCTGCCAATTTTATCTTTTCAAAAAAACACGTCTTGATTTCATTTATCTTTTCTATTGTTTTTTATCTCTATTAAATTATTTCCTTTCTTACCTTTATTATTGCCTTCCTTCTGCTGACTTTGGGTTTTGTTTGTTCTTCATTTTCTAATTCTTTTAGGTGGTAGGTTAGGTTGTTTATTTCAAATTTTTCTTATTTCTTGAGGAAGGCCTGTATCGCTATGAACTTCTCTCTTAGAACTGCTTTTGCTGCCTCCCATAGACATCTGTGAAGTTGTCTTAAGGTATTTTTTGATTTCTTCTTTGATTGCATCAGTGGCCCATTGGTTTTTCTTAGTAGCATGTTGTTTAGTCTCCATATGTTCTTTTTTCCCCCATTTTTCTTTTTGTAGTTGATTTCTAGTTTCATACTGTTATGGTCAGAAGAGATGCACGAAATAATTTCTATCCTCTTAAATTTGTTGAGGCTTGGTTTGTGACCTAGTATGTGGTCTAACCTAGAGAATGTTCCATGTGCCTTTGAAAAGAATGTGCGTTCTGGGTTTTTTTTGGATATAGTGTCCTGTAGATATCAATTTAGTCAAACTGGTTTACTGTGTTATTTAGGACCTCTGTTGCCTTACTGATTTTCTATCTAGATAGTCTGTCCATTGATGTCAGTGGGGTGTTAAAGTCTCCTACTACTTTTGTATTATTATCAATTTCTCCTTTTATATCTGTTAGTATTTGCTTGATATATTTAGGTGCTCCAATATTGGATGTGTATATGTTAATGAGTGTAATATCCTCTCCTTCTATTGATCCCTTTATCATTATATAATGCTCTTCTTTGTCTTTCTTTATGAGCTTTGTTTTAAAGTTTACTTTTTCTGATATGAGTATTGCTACCCCCACTTTCTCGTCATTTCCATTTGCCTGAAATATCTTTTTCCATCTCCTTACTTTCAGTCTCTGTGTGTCTCTCACCCTAAGGTGAGTCTCTGAGCACTTATTTTTTAGAATTAGGCATAATTTATGTACAATAAAATGTAGGGAATTTGTTTCCAGTTTGAAGACAATTGGACAATTGTATCCACCTGTGTAACCACCACCCAAAACAAGTTATAGAACATTCCCAGTACCCTATAAAACATTCCCATGTGGCCCATTCCAGTAAATTTCCACCTCAAGCAACCACTTTCCAATTGCTAACAGTTTAGATTAGTTTTGCCCAGTTTGGGCTTCATATAAATGGAATCATACAGTATTCATTCCTTTTTGTCTGGCTTCTTTCACTAAACAGTGTTTGATAGCTTCCTCCATGTTATAGTTGCTAAGTCCGATTGCTTTCTGTTTTCAAAAATATTATGAGGTACATGCTGGATCAAAAATACTGAGAAATTAGAAAGTATGAAATAATAAGTTTTTTAATGATAAAAATTACCTTGAAGATCCTTCTGCCCTAATTTGCAGCCCAGCTTGTGAGCCTCCCAAATGATGCTTGTGCTACCTGGAGCTCTGGCCTTTGTAGGAACATCTCCAATACAGGAACCCATCATCTAAAGTACCATGAGTCCATACTTTAAAAAAGATGTAAGAATACTATGTAAGTTTCCCAGATTATTAGAAATGATCCTTCATAGTTTTAATGTGTGTAAAGGGCTCTAGTGATAAAGGGAGAAAATTTCCTCAAACAAATAACATTTTGCTAAAGTTTCAGTTTTGTTTCTGAGTCGGAATATCTGCAGTCCTAAAAGAAGGACTCTGTTTCAAATTGCTTTCCTCCTGTAAAGAATTTTCAAGTTGTAATCATATTTTTTTCAGTAATAGATTTCTGAATTTCTAAGGAAGCCTACATAAAAAATCATTAATTTTACATACTTCCTATCTCCTTTATTATTTTACACAGTTGAATAAATTCCCTTCAAGCCTGATCAGTGTCCTGGTCAATGCTTGGGTTGTGCTTAATCTTTCATGAAATCAATCAGATACTCTATGTTTTATTTCCTCAAGTAGGGACAGAATCAGGATCATTAACAATACCACTAGATCACACTCAGGTTTCTGGTTTCCTCAGTGTAAGTTAAGCCCTTAAAAAGAAACTCTATAAAACATTTTATTCTGGTTTTCCTATTGTTTATGATTATATTTCCATTTGACTAACTTCATAGTAAACAACAGCAATGCAAGTGATAATGGCAGGGATAAATTAATCACTGAAATTTGTCAGCCAAAAATTATCTAAGCACTTACTTTAAACTGATTTATGAAATTTGAAGAATATCTGAAAGACAGAGACTTTTAAAAATAATGTCACATTTTACTATATATATCAGAATATAGGGCATCAAATCCAGACAGTTATATATATCATGCGTTTCTTGAGAACAAGGACTTCTTCATCTCTTCTTCCTTTTCCTCCCCTCTCTCCATATGTTTTTTTTTTTTAACATCTTTATTGGAGTATAATTGCTTTACATTGTTATTAGTTTCTGCTTTATAACAAAGTGAATCAGTTATACATATACATATGTTCCCATATCTCTTCCCTCTTGCGTCTCCCTCCCTCCCACCCTCCCTATCCCACCCCTCTAGGTGGTCACAAAGCACCGAGTTGATCTCTCTGTGCTGTGTGGCTGCTTCCCACTAGCTAGCTATTTTACATTTGGTAGTGTATACATGTCCATGCCCCTCTCTCACTTCGTCCCAGCTTACCCTTGAGCGCTTCTATGTTCTAGTTTGGTACTCAAGTGTAAGTTCCATGTCTGTCTGTTCTCTGAGTAAGATTTCTTACCTAAGTATACAGAGTTGATGATGACAGACACAGGAGGAAGCTTGGCTTCTGTCTCAACCTCTCTCTCCACATAACCAAGTCATTTACATTTTGGCTGCTAAGGCTGTTGCCTCTTCCCCAGCTCCACCACCCCTGTTTTATTCTAGACTCTCAATGAATTTGTACAATTTGTTCCTAAACTGGTCTCTACAACCTGACTCCTAACAATCCTCCACATGGTCCCCAGAAGAGCTTTTTATAACTCAGACCTGACCATGTCACCTTCCTGCTTGAACCAGGCAATGGTCCCCCATGATCTCAGGTGAAAAACTAAAATTTTGGCTTAGCCTATAAGGCCCTGCAAAACCTTACCGTTTTCCAGCTCTCCACCTGCATTTTCCACCTGCTCACTGTAGCAAGGCTGCTCAGGTACATGAGAGTCCAGTCTCTGAATGTATTTGTGCCTGCCTTTTTGTTGCTGTTGTTTGTTTTCATCCTGAAAGCCCATCACCACGTCTGCACCTGGCTGATCACTATTACATTACCTTGGACTTCCAGGACCTCCCCTCCAGCTCTCATCTTTGGTCGGGTTAGGCCCACACAGTAACCTTGGCCCTCCTCTACCTCGCCCCTAACCATTAATATTATCTGTATCTCCACAGATGACGTTAGCACCTGATTCTCAGTCTTCTGCTGCCCCTAGCCCAAAATGTCCTTTTATCACAATGACTCTGTGTGGTTGATCAATTCAATAACTTAGCTTCAGAATTCACTGACCTCTTCCACTCTGTTTTAGTAGCTCATTCCAAAGATTTTTTTTTTTTAATATAATCATTGCCTGGACCTCACCCCACTCTGAAATCTTAAACTTTATTATATCAGTCTCCAAGTAAAACCTTCAATGCCTTTGCCCCTTTCACTCCCTTCTTCTCATTACATCTTCATGACCGCTCTTACTTTGGCTGCAACTTTTCTAACAGTCTACCCACACTCTGACTTTGCATGCTCCTCCACCAAAGAATATTTTACACTCATTCAATCTACTCCAACACAACACAAATTCATCAGTTTGCAGTTAAGACTAGGCCCCCCTAGTCTTTTAATGAAGACTAGGTTTCACTAAAATCATGGAGCAAAGATCACTAATCCCCTCTTGATTAACAAATCCAATGGACTCATGTCAATACTGGTATTTCTTCATCTTTCCATGGCATTTGCCTCCACTTATTCCTTTCTTGGTTTCTTTGTCACTGTCATCCCCTGGTCTACCTGGTTTGTCTTCCCAGTATTCTTTATGCATTTATTGTTCCAGGGGGCAGTCTTCAGCCCTCCTCTCTTGCAGGCCATTTCCATGCTCCCATGGCTTCAACTATGATTCATATACTGATGACCCCAAACTCTCTGCCTTTAGCTCAGCTTTCTCTCCTATATACCAGTGCCCCATGAACTTCATCACAAGAAACTCAAGCCCAAGAAATCCAAAACTGAGCCTGTTGTCACTGACCTAAAATGTTATCTTCCTCTTGCATTTTTGTTGTTATTAATAAACTCAATTTCTCTCCACTCACTAACTCAAGCCAAAAATGCAAGAGTCTTCACAAATCTCTTGGTTTTCTCATTCCCCACATTAAAATAGGAATCAAGTTCTTTCTCTCCTACCTTATTCACGTCTCATATTGTCCCTTATCCATTCCCTCACTGTGTGTTGTTTCAAACCCCACCATCTCTTACAACAGTCCCTCCAAGCTGACCTCTCTACCCCCAGCCTCAAGGTCTTCCCATTTTTCTCATTGCAGTCAGAGGGAGCTTCCTAAACACAAATCTCATCTCATTAGGCTCCTAGATCTCAACTTTCTATAGCTGTGGCTTCTACATGTGGTTGCACGTTAACATCGCCTAGTGAGATACTTTTAAAATATCACTCCTACAGATTCAGAGAGAACCGGTTGTGAACAGGATTGGGATGATGGCATTTTTTAAAAGTCCCAAGTGATTCTACTATAAAACCAAAGAGCAATGATCCTACAGAATAAACCCCAAAGCCCTACTTCTTGCTCCATTTTCATATTTTCTGCCTCTATTCATTCTATACACAGCTGTATAGAGTGACCTTTCTCCACTGACTCTGCTACCTTGGCTTCCTCTGCCTAGAACTCCTTTTCATAGCAAGTCAAGACTCTAGTTATGTTATGGGCTGAATTGTGTCCCCCAAATTTATATATTGAAGGCCTAATTCCCAGTATTTCAGAATGTGACTGCATTTGGAGACAGGACCATTAAGGAGGTTGAAATGAGGCCCTCGGGGCGGGGGGCTCTAATCCAATCTGACTGGTGTCTTTAAAAGAAGAGGAAATTTGTACACACAGAGAGACATCAGGGATACACACACACACACACACACACACACACACACACACACACACAGGGAAGACCATGTGAGGACACGACTGAGAAGGCAGCCATCTGCAAGCCAGGAGAGAGGCCTCAGCTGAAGGAGCCACCTCCGTGTGGGGCAGTGCAGTCATTGTGACAGAAGCAAAAGCGGGCATGGCAAACACTAGGCTGACTCTGAAAACTTCTGCTTAGAAGTGACAGTTAGAGTAACGACAGTTATTCTCACCTCTGACTTGACCTTCCCCAAATAGGAATACAGTCTCGACCCATGCACCTGGTAATCAGACTTCCAGCAGCCTCAATTTTAGGTATCTACCTGTGAACCTGAAAATAATTTTAAAAACCATGTGAGAAGCTTTGGAGTACCAAGGAAAAGAGTAACGATCAAGCACACACCTTTTATTCATTGATGGAGTGTAGCACCTTACATAAAGCCTTAGCTAAGGCCCACTAGCAGAAAAGAGTGTCTAAAATATTTAATGTAGAGACAAATATTTCAGGCATACCTTGGAGATACTGCAGGTTCAGTTCCAGACCACTGCAATAAAGTGAACCTCGCAATAAAGCGAGTCACATGAATATTTTGGTTTCCCAGTGTGTATAAAAATTACATTTATGCTATGCTGTAGTCTATCAAGTGTGCAATAGCATTACGTCTAAAAATCATTCGTATCTTAATTAAAACATACGGTATTGCTAAAAAGTGTCAAAATAGTAACATCAAAGATCACTGATCACAGATTACGATAACAAATACAATAATAATGAAAAGGTTCGAAATATTGCAGGAATTATCAAAATGTGACACAGAGACATGAAGTGCGCATATGCTGCTGGAAAAATGGAAGCAGGGTTGCCACAAACCTTCAATTTGTGGAAAACACAGAATCCGCGAAGCACAAGGAAGTGAGGTCTGCCTGTATAGTGCAATTAGGTAGCAGATGTTCAGAATTAGAGAATTTAGATGAAGAAATTTTAAAGATCATCTTCTCCTGTGCTTTTATTTACAAATATATATATATACATAAAATTAAGGACCAGAGTGGTAAAAGACCTCCAGATCACCTTTCTGTGAACCAAGACTGGATCTCTGGTTGTCCTGACCCTGTGTTCCAGAGGCCTTTCCATACACACTCCTGGCATCTCATATCCTAATTCTGGATTGGAATATTTAAGAAGCCAAGGATCTGAGTCATTCCGTTCGAATAAATCTCCACTGGAGAGGTTGAAATTAAAGAAAAATCTGTTCCTGTTGTGAGGCTTGCAGTATCTGGGGAACTGACTTCTCTGGAACAGTGTGTTCCCTGATGCTGATGAATAAATGAGGCCTCATTGTTCATAGTTTATTTACAAATGAATCTATAGAAGCATAAAATTTAGAACTGTTCTCGATTAGTTATTCTTTCATGTTTACTCACTCAAGTATTAAATCTTCCACAATCATGAATTTCCTTTGGGAACAAATCTTCTGGTTTTGATAGTTCCCACTATTGAAAAGTTTTTTATTGATATTTGACCTGTTTTTTTCCCATACTTTTATCCCACTTATCCTACTTATCCTGTTTAGATCAGGCCACATCATCTTTCCCAAGTGCTTATGCTTTTCATATATGTTATGACTCATCCAAATTATCATTTAGTCGGGCTCTCCATGTGCATTGCTTTAGTGTTGTTATGGACCTTACTCTCTTTACTAGAATAAATGTCTCGTAATGAGATACAAAGCCCCGGGAATATCACCATACTTGTAGAAAGAGGGGCTAACTGTTCTTGTGTCTTTGTTATTAAGTGTAATATGAGGCGCCTATGCTAAAAAAAAAAAAAAAAAAAAAGACTTTTTCCTTTCACATCACCTAGTACACTTCTAATTTCTATGTGTTTTTTCCTATTAATTAGATTCCAACTAATAATAGGTTTTATTCTTCAGATCACATTTAACCAAAGAAATAAGTCAACGTATCCATCAGTATTCCTATTTAATGGCTTCCGTTATTCTTAATTTCCTTACCTGTTAATTGGAGAGAAGAGCCTGGTGCCATACTTTGCACAAAGTAGATATGTAATTATTAGCTTTGTTTCCTCCCATCATTCCCAGTTCTACTTCTCACCAGTGCCTTTTTCTTCCTTAGATACCCCATGAGCTACCTGCGCTCTGCCCTTATCCCTAAGGCTTCTGTTGATTGATGCTACAGCTTTCATTAGCACCTTCCCTGGATCATGTCATTATTTCCTTTTGTTTACAGAATTTCAGCCCTGTTTTCCAGCTAAGTGCAGCTTCTCTGTTCCTAACAGAAAATAAATTCTTTTTGTCAGTAAATCTCAGGAGACCATATTATGTCCTTTTCTAAAATTCCAATATAACATCTGCTGAATCTTACAGTGCAAGCCAAAAAGAAGTTATTAAGCTTCTATAGTTTGATTTGTTTTTCGTAAATGCTGGTTATATACTGCTAATCACTTGTATTCTAATAGGTGTTCAATTTACCATCATATAATCTATTCCTTCTAGAACATGGATGCAAGTCTATTTTAAAATAACATGACTTTTTTATAATTATAAAAGTGGTACTAGCTCATTGTACAAACTTTGAAAAGTCAGGTGAAGTACAAAGAAAAAAGAAAAAGAATGCCTGCAGTTATGATACATTGCAGAGATAACTTTTAGTGTATTTTGCTCACATACATTTTACCCAAGTTGAATATATGAAACTATGCGCCTATTTCTTTTCTTATTAAAACAATACAGTAAACTTTAATGAGTACTATATTGTTTTCATTTCTTCTTTCCTCAACTTTCCACAATTAAATTTTTTCCATGTAAGTCAACAAATATTAACCTCCTAAATACAGCATAAATTTAAATCATAACTCAACAGCCAATGTAAGCACATACTGTAGCTCAGTGGACTTCAAAAGAAGTCATTACAGATTTTAAACAAATATGATTTGGGTTTTTTTATTTTCTAAAATTTCTGCTTTTCATTAGGGGCTGACTTTGAAACTCATCATTACATCCTAATGATTCTCAATTTCTCCATTGCCTTTCTCTTGTTATAAATCACCAAGTGGTAATAAATAATAGAAAATCCAAAATTGGCTGACATAAGGGACAATTTTGTTTTCACTGTCTTTCCGTGGTTCCGTGGACAAACTTGCACTAATTTTCTTTACTTCTAATACAAAGATCCTCTTAATCTTGTAGCAATCTATCCATATTTTGGTTTGGCTTTAATCTTCACCTTCCTTTCTTATTCCCATCCCCCCCCCCCAGTTCCTTTGTAATGAGTTTTTATTATGTTGAGCATGATTGTTCATCATTGATAGAAAGTTTTCCTAGTATTTTCAGACTTTCAGTGAATTCCAACTAGGTTGACTGAATACAGATGCTGCTTCTTTTTTATGACTCACCAAATTGGCCTATGAATAGATCCGAGACATTCTTGAGAGGTTATACTTTAGCTTTGGAATGATAAGCAAGCTCATAGACAGATGGGTAGTTCTAATTTGCCAGGAGTGCCTACATTTTTGCAAGATTTAGTATGTCTACTTGCAGGGGAAGAAGGCTGTTCCACTTTTCCTCGGGTTGTAGTTTCTGAGACAGATGCTCATTCAGACACTTCGTTGTTGGGCATTTGAGGAGTTCCCTGCTGCAACCCTCCCTATCCTACAGTGCTGCACCTACACTCCTTAACGCTCTCACTGCAGCTGGGAGGATCCTACCACACTTTGAGATTCATGAACACAGTGACTGGATTTGGTTCTTTTCTGAATCCCCAGTGTCTGATCCAATGCTTGGCACCTGATGGACACTTGAGTTGAAATGATCAATCAGATATGGTAAAGCTCATTCCATATCAATCTCCTTTATTCTGTACAAATCACGTCAAATGACTAACCTAAACATCATTACACAAAAGTCAACAATACAGTGTTGTGATTAAACTAATGGGCTTGGGAAGTATGTCTAGATTGGATTCCCAGCTCTACCACTTACTTGCTCTGTGAACTTGAACAGATGACTCAATTGCCTCAAATCTTCTGTCTACAAAATGGGAATGATCCTTATACCAAAATGACAGGATTGCAATTAGATGCGCATTTTTCAGGACAGTGCCTTGCACGTAGTACTTGTTCAATGCATACTAACAGCAATTATTGGTATGGAAGGTCTGTGATGGAACACTAGGGAGCACTCATTTACAGTGGACTGTATGAGTGTAAATCAGTATAGTCTAAATGTGACGGAAATGAAAAGAGGAACACAAGCACCTAAAATATACTTCTGGGCACATAAATTTTGATCTAAGACGAAATGCTGAAGGAGTTCCTTTCTGGATAAGAAAGCACAGGGAGATCGCACACAATAAAACAATGTCATCAGCACTTGTTTGATTAAATTCCATCTCTGGAATCCTCTTTCACTGTATCTCAAGCCTAAGTCCAGTCTCCCCAACAAGAGTATAAGTTCCTTGGGTGTCAAGTCTGGGTCATAAATTTCTGGGTGACACAAAAAAGCGGGTTGGGTTAAAAAATAAAGAACAAATAGATCACTCTTACAACTTTGTTAGATTGTTTCCATATATCAGTCCTATTAACTTGGAAAATAAAAAGTGAATTGAAAGATTAACTTTATTATCAATTTAGCCCCAATGTTTCCTTTCAACCTTGTATGAACTCACTGGCCATCCTCCTCCTCCAGCAATGCACTAAATCCCCTATTTGTAGACTCTTCTGACCCTTTGGTTTCAGTTCCCACTTTCTTTACCTGGAAGTTAAAGAAACCAACAGCTACTGTTGTGTTTTTAAAATCTTCAAAAGCAGGAGAGAACGCCAGCTCATTGAGAACAGAAGAGGTGGTCTACTCTTTGAGCACCAATGTTTAAGCTTAGGTGCCCCCAGGATTTGTGATATCTGAGACCAGTGAGTAGCCTCCTTGAATGAATGTGCTTGGTTCAATAAATCACTGTGGAAGAAATAAACTAATTTCCTAGTTTAAGGAGGGCATTGTCTCCTGAAATACTATTGTTCTTGTAAAACTGGGAATTAAGACAATATTTTTTTAGACAAATGTCTGATTTGGTGGTTCTGGGTAAGATGTGTTGTCACTAAAGGTTTGGTGAAGCAGCAGTTCTGTCTTCATTAAGAATGGCAAGGGCTTCCCTGGTGGTGCAGTGGTTGAGAGTCTGCCGATGCAGGGGACACGGGTTCGTGCCCCGGTCTGGGAAGATCCCACATGCTGCAGAATGGCTGGGCCCGTGAGCCATGGCTGCTGAGCCTACGCATCTGGAGCCTGTGCTCCGCAACGGGAGAGGCCACAACAGTGAGAGGCCGACCCAGAAAAAAAAAAAAAAAAAAAAAGAATGGCCAGATAAAAGATAGCAGAGGAGGTGGGTTTGGATAAGAACCCGAAAGAACTTTTTGGCCAGCCCAATAATAAATTAAACTTAAACCGTAAGGTTTAAAGCAGATTTCTAAGGTGACCAGGGTAGCCTCTCTCCTCTGGAGACCTTTAGTGGGCTCAGTCAGGGGCTTTTGAAACAGTTTTCCTTTGATTCCACAAAGATGTTTGGTTGTTTTGGACAATAATTTGTTACCCATCCTCCTATCCCCTTTAATTTGTCTATTGTCAAATAAAGTCATCTTTTTTTGATAGATGGAATTCAGGAGGCATTGACATCTTGTGATGTGAGTTAAACTCTTTTGTGGTCACTGCCCCCATTACCTGGCCTAAAGCCAGCCTGAAGTCCCCTCTGATGTATAAATCTCCTTTGCTAATCTGGCATTCAGTTGGCCCCTTTCTGTACATCATGAATCTCCCTAACTTGTGAATCCATGCTCTCCTTAGTAGTCATTCATCAGAAGGATCCATTTTATCTCCTCAAAGAAATCAGATTCATATCTTTCTGTTATAAAAAACAGTCATCCAGATGAAAGGGCCATTGATCGTTAAACACTGAAGCCCCTGCCAAGGGAAGGTATGGCTTTTGCTCCAGAGAAAGTCCTCAGGTCCCAGAGCCATACGTGGGGTGACTTACAGAGTCCTGTCACAAGGCAGGGTTAGGCAGGGCCTTCGTGAGCAGTGGTGCAAGCTTCAGGGCCTCAGAGCTCACTCTAGAGATGAGTAACTTCAGGGCTAGAAAGGGACCATGAGTACGAAGGCAGGACTTCACTTAGAATTCTACAAAGCTTTGCAATAGTAAGTCCAGGAACACTGGGTGAGATTAAACCCAAGCTGAGTCAAACAAATTGACTCCATTGGACAAAGATGCTGAAACATCATGCTCTCCTTGTTCTACGTTGTCCCTGCCTCTTCCCCATGGCTCCCCAATGTGGATTGGTGGCTTTTCAGTTAGTACACATTTCTTGAAATTTGAACCCTGATCTTTATAAATTCTGCCTAAATATATGCACATGTGTTTTTCTAGCTATAACATTTACATAATATTGAAGAAGCAAAATAATATTACCCATTCACTTTTGTTTCTCAATTTTCAGAAAGTTTGTATTTCTTCCCTCTAAGTTTGTACTATGTGAACAGGTCATTCCCAGAGTAAAGCATTCAGGCAGATGTTTCCTTCAGGGGCAGACAGCGTAGGAGGAAATCTCTTTGATTCTTTTTTCCCTTTCTCTCTCTTACCCTCTTCTGCTTCTTTCATACCCTCTCCTGTTTCTTCTCACCTTTTCTTCACAGCGTATGGGAAATGAGGACTCAGCAGTCACCCTTTAATGTAGACAATATAAAATCTAAACAAGATAACCCAGGCCCTACAGAGGAAATAAAAATGAGCTCTATAAAACATGAAGAAATATGGAATATGCAACATAAACACAGAACAAACCTTGTTTCTCCAGAAACTGGTCTTCTTTAGCTATGAGCCATAAGTCTTGCTTCCTGGAAATGACCACTGTAAAATGGATAAAAACACACCCGTGAAACAGATAATCAAGTTAATCTTTTGACCCTATTCCTATTATTTTAATCTTTAAAAAAGAAAAAAAAGCTATTCATTATTGTTAAGTCAGAAAACATTCTAGTGTGATTCACGTTTTATCCCACTTTCTCTTTCTAAGAGGCCAAACAGCAATAATTAAGAACATACAAGTGCCAAATAGGGCAAAGAATAAGGAATCCTTTCTGCAGAACTGGAAAAACCTGTATTTGATTTACATAAGGACCCTTTCTTTTTTCTTCATTTTAGTTAAATATACCAGTTTCAGAAAGCGTTCCCCATGACATCGATTTTGCCACTCCAAAAGAAAAGTAGAAGAATTAAATGTACTCTGTTGGGTATTTATTGTTATAATAATTAATAATAATAATTATATGAAGGTTTGGTTCTTAGGAAACAAGACGATTATCAAGGCTCTTTTCCAAAGACCTTGATTTTGAGGACTAAGGAAGATTGCTGAACATCTTGTCTTTCTATCTTTCATATAGACTGCTCCATTGTTTATTAGTACAATGCAGAAAGATGCATCCTTCTTACTTTGTTTCCCTAAGAAGAATTCAATTTTACTATAAGTCATAAAATAGTAGAATCACTTAGTATATATTTCTTCTATATTTGCTTATATGTGTGAAAAATGTCTCTATAAACATTTAAGAGATTAACTTTGAATCTCCCATTTGGCTTCAAGTCTCCTGAAATTAAAAATGTGCTATTTATTTTGATGGAATAGGACATAAAATTGGTAAGCCTTCTCCGTTTGTCACTCACAATTGTCTTTTTTTCTCTCCTAAATTTATGAGGTCTTTATATCCACTCTGTTTTCTTTCCTTTTTCCTTATAGTTCCTCTTCCAACAGTGTTTGCTTTTTACCAGTCCCTGAAGAGCTTCTGTTGTCATTATTTAACATTTGAATGGCAATAATATTTTACAAAATGCTTTACAATTGCTTTTTACAAGTTCTCATGCCTTCAATAGCTCTTAGGTTATTATTCGCAGCCCAGAGTTTTGCTGTTATTTGTAAGCACACAGGCATTCCTCTTGACGCAGCCTTTCCCAGTAGGTTTGGAAACCTTTCACTGGAAATCATGTTCAGTTATTTTTTTACTTTTTTATGTTCAGTCTTAAGCTGCACAGGTTTTGAATATATTAGTTGTAGGAGCCTTAAAACTTTCTTGTGGTTTTTTGTTCTTAAATAGGAAATGCCATTTTAGATCAAAAGGAAAGTATTTTATTTTGTCTCTTCAGACTCTGAAACATACAAGAATATGGGGTAATTTGATGCACACAATATTGAACCTGGAAAATCCTCAAATAGTAGATGAGATAAAAAGTACAGAAGTCCTAAGAAATACGAGTTATTGGAATACATATTTAAAACTTCAGACCTATTCCTGGATGGGATTTTAAAATAGCATATTTTTTAAAAGATTCTTTGTGTCTCCACAGTTAACAGAAATTCTGATCTGTATCACCACTCAGTTAAAGAATTTAGTATGAATGTTGATGTACGTTATTTTAAGAGTATATTCATGCTTCTTCCCTTCCTGTTCCCAGATAGTCGCCAGAAGAGTGAAGCTTTGAAGCGATTTTCCCAAATACCAAACTCAAGTTCTGTAAGATTCAGTCATTGACTACAACTTCAGACAACTTCTATATGTGGTCTTTATAAGAAACCACAACTAATGCCCATACAGGTTTCCATCATTAGCGCATTGGGAGCCCCATTAGGGAAATGTGGCAGAGGATGGGTGTGCTGCTTTCTGGAGTATCTTTACACTCTGATGTCTGAGGAGAGCACACGCTCCTTTAAATCTCCTAAGAAACAACTTGAGCTAAAGTCACATTTGAGCTAATGTCAAGTCACACTTTTCTCCTTGGTAATATTTTTGACTTTTGGGTTATCTTGGGCTTTTCATTGCTCTACTGTACTTTGCCTAACAATCAGTTAAATTTATTCCCCTAGGGCAGTTATTCCCAAGCTTTTTCATATCAAGTCACATATAAAACGATTGTATTTGTACAGCACATCAGAGTAAACTGGGGAGGATTTTGGAGGTTTCTACATGGCACTTGGCACTTATATACAAAAAAATGTATGGTATTTTCTTTACCTTATATAGATATGCTAAGAAAAGCAAACCACAAATGCTAGGGAGAATATTACATGCTGAGTTTGTATACAATTTCCAAATAAAATCTTTTCACATTTTAAAATGAGAAATTGGAGCTTGCTTTAGCATAATAGCATTTTATGATAGTTTTATGGCTTGCTGGCCACACATACATCCTAATCAAGATTTCTTTAATGATGGTCTCTTCACATTCTTGATAGAAATCATCTGTGAGAAACTTTGTTCACAGGAGTAGGAGGTAGCAAATAGCAAAAACATATTTATTACTTTTTCTCTTTTTGACAGACTCCTTCATACTATTGAGCACAATTCAAACAATGCAGACTCTTTAAACACCAATGGTATATCAATGTTTTAAATATAACAACTCTTCTTTTTCCTTCATTGATGAATATTTGAATTTCTTGTTATACAAAGACAAATTTCAAATCCAATCGGTATTTTTAAAAATCAAGTATTTCAAATACTGATGAAGATTTTCCTCAACAATACACAAATGTTACTTGGTCGTAATAAGTTTTTGTAAATACTCAAATTATTGTATTGACTACACATCCCTTGCCAACTATTTTAATCTCAATTTACTAAAGTTGAAATTTTTGCTTTGTCATTACATATGAATACATTTTCCATAATCTTTGCAAATTTCCATCAAATAAGCTATTTTGAAGCCAAAACCTATACTTCAGCAAATCTGCAAAGTGAAAAATATCCAATTTTTTTTCAATTTCTATTTTAGCTTATAAACTGTTGACAAAACTTTTCCTTTGGACAGCCAATGCAAATAAATATGAACCAGCAGAAAGTGGTATTCTGATGGTGTTTTTTGCAAAAATCTGAAAATAGGACTGTGGATGCTTGGATTTTATTAGATTATCATTTTGATAATATGTGTAATTCAGATCTATAGACTGACATTTATATCTGAGAGCACCTGTATAAATAAGACAATATATTACTTAGTCTCTGGACGTTCAGAAGGAATTCTTGATGTAAAGCCTTCTTGCGGTGCTACCATAATATATTACTTACTTTTTTTTCAATATAGATTTATTTAATTTATTTATTTGTTTGTTTTTTGGCTGTGTTGGGTCTTCGTTGCTGTGTGCGGGCTTTCTCTCGTTGCAGTGAGCGGGGGCCACTCTTCGTTGCGGTGTGCAGGTTTTCATTGTGGCCATTCAAATCTTATTGTTGCAGAGCACGGGCTCTATGTGCATGGGCTCAGTAGTTGTGGCTTGCGGGCTCTAGAGCGCAGGCTCAGTAGTTGTGGCACACGGGCTTAGTTGCTCCGCGGCATGGGTCCTGCAACAGGGCTCGAACCCGTGTCCCCTGCATTGGCAGGCGGATTCTTAACCACTGTGCCTCCAGGGAAGCCCATGTTACTTATTTCTAATGACTGTTGCAACTCCAGCAATTTGTTAGGAAATTTTCTGGCAGAGTAAATATGGTTCTCCCAAGTATTTTTCTTCAGGGCTCTGACAAGCATTATTATTATTAGTATTACTCAGCAATGAAAACGGTTTTTGATTTATAATCTTCTGGGTCAATGTTTTCTCTGTCACCTGACATGTTATCAATGAATCTACAAATATTATTATTTAAAAATAGGCCCGTCTAGATTCCTTTTCCAGCTAGCTCCACTTGATGTACGAATATGTCTCATGCAGTGTGGTGAAAAGAACAATTCTGTGATAATGTGAGAAAGTTGACTTTGGTTGTTAATTATGCCACCTTGGAAGGAGGTTTTTTGAGTTCAACATGCTGCCATTTTTAGAATTAATCTCTTTGTAAAAATCATGTTTCTTATTTTGTACCTTATAAAGTTCAAATTGTTTTCTGTGTCCAATGACTTTTATTGTGAGATGTCAGTGTTTTGTTTTATTGGCATCATTATTTCATTTGATAATTTTTCTATGTAAATAAGATATTTAGGCTGAGAAAGAGAAAACTTATGAAAGCATATGAATCTGTATCTGAAATAATCATTTTATTATTGATTTTGTAACTTACATTTTTTATTTGGACTACTGGGTTTGTCTTGTATATATATGAAGATATACGTACTTTGTTGTGCATTTGCTATAAAATAAATACCTGTAAAAAGTAATTCTATTTAAATATAAAGTTCTTGACTGTAGGCCTTTATGATTCGTGTTTAACTTTTTTTCCAAATGCATTTTTAGGTTGTCTACATTTTCAGGAAATTTTAAAAATATCACACGAAAACTGAGTCAATTTCAAGTAGTGAAACATTCATTTCTATTTAATTCAATAATTAAAATACTAAAAATTAAAAAGTACAAATATCACTTACTCTAATATGACAAAATATTTTTTAGTTTGATTTTCTGAAGCTGTAAATTTTAGAGTCCCCTTAAAAATTGATTTGATAGAATTACTCATTGTGAAATCCATTTAAAAATCTGGTCTCAGCCAATTGTTAACACCAAAAGCTAATGAAAATATTTTAAAAAAGAGAATTAAGAAAATTAACAAAATTATCCCTTCCTTGACCTTCTGCTTAGTTACCCTGAGCTACAGAGAATTTCGTTGGTTCTATTTTTCATAAGTAGAAAATTCTAAAATCCCTTTTGGGAACCATCATGGTATTAAATAATTGAGAATTATTTCTTACATAATTGAGATTACCAATTTTCTCCTTGTTTGTTTCTTTAACCACTCCACTTCCTTCCCTCTTCTCACTGCCATCACCCAGGGTCAAGTATTCAAAAACTTCCACGTTGTTGTTTCTGAATCCAAGGACAGTCCCTGGGCCAAGCCGTCCTATGCACAGCTAGCAGTTTGGTATGAAATCTGATTATGGGGCAACTCTGCACAGAAGGTTGAATGGCTTCTGGTTGTCCCTAGAGCCAGCTCCACACTCAGTGTGGCATTCAGGACCCTCCACAGCGTGGGTCCAGTTTGCCTTTCTAATCTGGCTTCTTGTTGTTCCTCCACTTCTGCATTCTACACAGTTAAGCTCAGTGGCCTTTGTTAGAATCCTTGTAGGAAGAGTGCAACCAATAACTAGCAAGTGATATGGGGAATTAGTTCTAAGTGGAGGTACTAACACCAGGAGAACTTGGGCCAATTTCAGTGTTTCTAACATGTCCTTACCTAGCCAGTCTAGAGCCACTTTGAATACTTTGTCCCCATAGCAATCTCTGAAAGGATGTACTAACAGTTGATTTCAAATAACTTCTTCCAGGAAGTCCTACCTGATCAACCACCCAGGCATCATACTTTTTCTCTGCTTCATAGAACAATGTATTTTGCCATTTATTGAACTCTGCTATAGCTGTTTTGGTTTCCTTGGTTTATCTCCAACTATATATTTTTGCTATACCAAGGTAGAACCCTTAATGTTTTGCTTTATGTATGTCACATGGTCCCTGAAATAATCTTTTTCATAAAAGGAGCTTTACCAATACTTACTGAATCAAAACAAATGCGTTTATAAAACCTATTCAAATGTTGATATATTTTATTAATACAACTCAACTCATCTGAGGCAGTTTATCTGTCAAGGAGATGGTATTTAAAGTGACTGGGGTTTCTTAGAAGCCATAAGAGGGTAAAGTCACCTTCTTTTTTGGAGAAAATATCCAAAACTTTGGTATTCCATAAGTTTAATAACAATAATGATAATATTTAGAGAGAGAACAGCAACTCCTTTATTCTCAAAATAAGCGTGTGAATATATTTAATGACTGACAATTCTCTACTGAAAAATTCCAAAAGAGATCAGAGTTTGCAGGCAAACCAGTTTTATATGGATCAAGTGCAGGAAAACATGTGTGAAGTAGTCAGTTATCAAAGGTACATTCTGAATCACAATAAAAATGCTCAACAATCTTCTATGAAGAAGGTAAAAAAGTGCACTCGATTTTACTAGAAATAATTGTTTTATTCCTGATATTTAATACTGATTTTGAATACATATAAATACAATGGTTGCAAATAACATTTCTGACTTGCACAATCGTATCTAATTAGTTGCTTATTATAAGGAGTAGGAAAGCCAAGTAGATGGAGCAAGTTTGTATTGTTTTGCAGTAATGATGCTATATTTATGGTTTCAATTTTTTTTACTTTATTAGGATGTTTATAAATGAGTTAATCACTTAATATTGTAGTTTGTTCTATCATATGAGCCCCCTGGAAAATAAAATAAAATAAGTAAAGTAAAAGAAGACAAGATAAAATACAATAAACACACACTTACCTTCGGAGAAACTTTGTTTCCCTTCCTGCAGTCAAAAGTACTAGCATATAGGCTTCCTAAAATAATCTCCAAGAATATTTGTATGATCAGACTTGTTGAGAAGTTTTGTGGCAAATCAGGCTGTAATCCTTTGATATCACTGGACTGAAAAAAAGGTTTGTCTTATTGAAGAAGGGAAATAAAAATCATTTTTAAGGATAGTTTGTAAAAGATTTAGATTCACAGACCATGAAAGCTGGAAAGGACCTAGGTAGCATAACTCCTCATTTCTTCCAGAGAAGGAAATGAGGCACAAAGAAGTTTCACCAAATGACTATTTTAACAACAAGCCTCATGCATGAGAGAGAGAGATGTAAGAATGCAGGTGTCTTGAGTCCTGGTGCAGTGTTCTCCCCACTGTTCTCACTTTACTTCTGCTAATGACATTCTAGTTTTATCTGTAAGGCTTGGGAGCACGAATATGCCACACTGTCTTTTACAAAACTAAGAAAACTTCAGCCAGATGAACACCTCTCCAGTTAGCTGCTCTTATATCTTTAATGAGGAGGGGAAAGCAGCTGGGGAAGGAGGGGCAAAGATAATTGCAGGAGAACTATCTGAGAAGGAGACTGTGGGAGGTTTTCAGAGGATTGTGGTTGCAACTCAGGTTACAGAGGAAAATGCTCCTACTGTCTAGCGCTCGTATCTGACCACGAAGGTACTTTGTTCCAAATGGTCACTAGTTTTGCTCCTAATGAGTTGGAATAGGGTCAGGTTGGTGACAAGGTCAGATGGGGATTTGGAATCACCTGACATAGAATCCAGTTTACAAAAGAGAACTCCCTCCGCAAAGGATCGTATTTCTATCACCGCTGGGTTCCGTCACTTGCAGAAGCACAACTCAGGTTATTCTTCCTCAGTCCCTTCATCAAAACCTCAGACACTATCCATGTTATTTTTTCAAATATGGGAACAAAATCATTCTATTCATGGAAGAAATCCCCCTCTAACTTATAAATTAAACCTGAAGAAAACTTTCCCCTTTCTCAGGAATGTTTATAAAGAAAAAAAAAATCATTTTTCATGACTGAGAAAAGCTTTCCTGTTGACTGGTTGATAAAGGGCTTTGGCCCAAAGGTCTGATTCGACCTAAAGAAAAACCATCACACTGGAATAGTCTGGGAAACGTTTCCATTTTCAGAGTATGGGTGAGAATAAACTTACATTTTTCCAGAAGAAATAATTTCTGCAAGTTAATCATATCCTTATGTTTCAAGATAGAATTTGGAGCCAAACTGGCAAAGAAACATGGCACAACTAACTTTTTAAATCCATAGTCTATCTTGTTTCTCTCTGCAATTATTTAAAATTTAAACCAGCTTCCCTCAGATGTTTCTATGTGTTTCCCAAACTCATCCTTTCAATAATCAATGGCAATTATATTTGGTATAATATTTGTTGAAAAATTATATCATTTGTTGCAAAGACAATAATCAAAAGCTTTTGGTTATTTATTGAGTGTGATCATCCCCACTATTTCTTCCGTTAGTTAAGACAGTCAAGAAAGAGTTGTCTTTAAAGCCACGAAGCAAAGCCTGGTTAGAACTTGGAGATTTTGATTCGTGCTGCCCCTTAAATTCTCCTGAGGTAAGTCATATAGGAAGAATATGAAGCAAATTTCTTCCTGATCCCATTTCTCTCCACACACAAGAACATTTTAGGAAAAGGTCTCTTAAATCTATCAATAAACACCGATAAAATTTTGTACAATTATACATATTTTAAATGTTTCACTTTTATACCTATTACTTGAAATTTAAAAAATTAAGCTGCTAGCTGTCACCTTGATGAAACAAGTTTAAATGCAGCCCTTTAAAAAAGAAATTGCAAAAGATGGTCTAAAAAGTAAATTAACAGAACTCTATAACATTATTAAACTCTATAACATTATTATTCAGCTGCTTGCTGAAGCTACGGTGAAAAGAAAAGGACATTATCATAAATCCCTGTTGGAAATGCATATTTTTAGAAAATCCAGAAGAATTTCTAAGCGATCCATAGCAACCATTGGTGCTGCAGGCTAAGAAAACCACCTTAAATGTGTACAACCCACTTTAGCCTCAAACTCTTTTCTGCAGCTTGTTTTATGAATAGACTTCTTTAAATAACAAAAAATAGTATATATATTTTTTTAACTAAAAAACCACTAAAATAAAGAAAAGTAACCTGTATTCTCAGCACCCAGAGAATTACTATTACACTGGTTACATATTAATGTATCTCTAATTTATTTTCTGTATACGCTTACTAAAATATGAAATGTATTCCATATAGTGTTTGTAACCTACTCTGTATCTTAGTGTACAGGACATATTTCCATATCACTAATATTATTTAATAAGTTATCATTAATTTTAAACTTTAATTATTTAATCTTCTGTTATTAGATCTTTGCATCATTTCCAAGTTTTTGTTATCTTAAACAATGCTGTAATCCTTCTTATCTTTAAGCCTTTGAACACATCCATAATTATTCCCTTAAGAATATGTCCTACAAATAGAATTTCTGGGTCAAAGATTAGTATATATTTTAAGACTTTTAATACATATAGCCAAAGTGCCTTCCAAAATTGATACAATTTATCCTCCCAGGATCTGTGAACAAATGTTTCCACCTCTCAATCTTTAACAACCTTAAGTGTTATAAGTTTTAATCATTCTTTGGCAATTAGGTTGGTAAAAATTGCATTCCTTTATGGGCTTAGCTTGAATGGCTTTAACTGAACCTTTTTTTTTTAAAGGAACTTCAAATAAGTTAGTAATAAGTGATGTCAAAGAATGCAACCCAGTGTTTTCGTAATTCACAAGCCCTATGGTGCAAATTTCTCCATTGCACCTCCATTTAGCAGGCCCCATCACTGGTCTTAAAGAATGGCTTTTACCCCCAAACTAAACCAATAATCTATTAAAATTATATTATCATATGTATTTTTTAAAGGTCTCCTAGAAATATTTTTACATACATTCTTGTATACCTTCTGTATTAGTATCATTCTAGGAAAGACCACCGGCTATACCACCAGTATAGCTTCTCTATTTTAGTATCATTCTAGGAATTCCCCACAATTCACTAGGCAAGCAGTGGAGGCATCCAGGGAAACCCAACTTGCTATGTGTTCATACTGACTGAGAGCAAGCTGGGTCAACTCAAAGGCTCAAATCAACTATTTTGACTGAAGTTACCCATCACTTAAGGAAGTCACTTACTCTGAATAGAACTTTGACTAGTAATTTGTCAGAACAGAAATCACTTCATTTAAAATGGCTCAGTGATTTTCATACATAAACTTAGCCTCCACAAAATATTTGAGAAAGGAAAAATGGAATCATTTGGCCATGGAATGCAAGGGAGGAAACACATCTGTAATCAATGAACAAGTAACTGTTCAAGGCTTATTACCTGCAGAGCATGGTGCTAGAAGTACGAAAATTATGAAAGAAATATAGAAAAGTGTTTCTGTCCTCAAATTGCTTACAATCTGCTTGAGAATTCATGAATGATTACAAGAATTATCCTAGGAGCAATACAGGACAATAAGTCCATCCATGCCAAATGACGCAGTACCACGTATTTTACGGGAGTGAGCTCAATTCAGGGTTTTGGAAGAACAGGACTGTGATGGGAAGAGAAGACAGCAGTGGCTGAGAGTAGCCGTGCAGGAACTGGCCTCACTCCCGGCTGCCTGTGTTTGTTTCTCTTTTCTCCCTCAACCTGAATAGTCCTCCCTCTGAACAGATTACTAGCTTTGACTTTATCATTTATTTTAAAATTTTGTTTAGAGGAAAAAAAAACAAATAAAATTAAAGGCAAATTATGAAACTGGGAAAAAGATTTGCCACATCTTTGACAAAGGGTTAATATTCTAAGAGCAATTACCAATCAGTAAGGTCAGACAAACACACCAACAGAAAAAAACAAAAATGAGCTAAAGACCATAAGCAGGAAACAGTCAAAAGCGATACGGGACTTCCCTGGTGGTGCAGTGGTTGGGAGTCCGCCTGCCAATGCAGGGCACGCGGGTTCGTGCCCCGGTCTGGGAAGATCCCATATGCTGCGGAGCGGCGGGGCCCGTGAGCCGTGGCCGCTGGGCCTGCGTGTCTGCAGCCTGTGCTCCACAACGGGAGAGGCCACAACAGAGAGGGGCCCGCATACCGAAAAAAAAAAAAAAAAAAAAAAGAGAGATACGACCGGCCAATTACAATATGAAAACATATTTAACTCTATTGACAAAGACAATTGAAATCTATGAACCATCCGGTAAGATTTGTGTGTGTACTAAAACATATACACAATAGTACATGCCTCACCACGTAAGACTGCTGAAGGAGTTGCCACTGAAGGAAAATAAGCTGCCACCACTTTTGAAATGTGACAGACGTGGCCTTAAAAAGTGAATATTAATTTGAAAATATGCTATTCACTGGGCAAAGGCCTGTTTTCTGCTATGCCTTTGATGACCGATCAACATATTTTAAAGGTCTAACATATTAGACTTAAAAATAGAGAAATTTCTAATATTAACTAAAGAGAAGACTGAACTTTCCTAATCCGGAATTTGAAACTGACTTAGTGTGCGGGTTAGAGTATAAGCAGTAGTAGGTCTTTGAAGCTTAAAGTTTAATCCCTTTTAGATCATCAAGAACTTGAGTATGTTCATGTCTGTTTCTCATAAATGCACATTATAAACACTATCTGTCATCATCCCATGAAGTGTGGTACAGTTGATAGTTTTAGGGAGCAAGAAATCACTTTGGGGCAAAAGTCAGTTTTTAAGACTAGTGATGGGGTCTGCTAAATAGAGGTGCAATGGAGAAATATGCACCAGAGGGCTTATGAATTACGTAAACACTGAGCTGAATTCTTTGATGCTACCTATTATTAACTTATTATTTGGAATTGCTCTTTTTCTTAAAAAAAAAAAAAAAGGTAGTTCCTATTACCACCCAGTAAAAAATGTACTCTGCAATCTTTTCTTGTTTTGCATATGATTGGTAGCATACCTTTTAACTGCTGTAAGTAATAAAAAATATATGTGCAAGTTGGCCATAAGAAATGCCCAAGTTTCACCTAATAAAATTTTGGTATGCCTCAGTTTTGAAAGTAAATTTGATTTATTTGAGCCACCAGCCGTCCGATGACAGCCCTGTGTTTTTTATATGAGTCATGTCCCAAGGGGTCTAGAATATGCCAATGGTGTACCTTGGAATGGGTCCAGTGTCCGCAAACAGGTTTTCATTAGACTTTGATGCCAGTCACATTTGGAGCAGAGAGGCTGCTGAAAACCAGCTTTACTTTGGGATCACTTCTTTCTTTTAGAAAAAACAACAAAGATCTTTTTTAGCATAGCTTTGTGCGTCCACATTGTAGGTGTATGGTAATATTTTAGAGAGCAGTAATCTGTTATTGCAGGTGGTCGGGCTTCAAGCACTTCCGTATTTTGAGAATAGATCAGACGAAGTGCAACAACTTTTATTGAAAAATTGCCGAATTTGAAAATTAGAAACACATTTTCTGTGGCTAAGATTAAGTTAGCATGTATTACAGTCACTTGGACTTTTCTGTAGCACTAAGGGGAATATAATTACATAGGTTATTCCACATGTCATGAGAGTGGAACCTTAATCACAGTTAGAAACCTTTATCATGCTGATGTAGACCCTTACAGTTTAATCTCTAGTAATTGAGGGGCTTTTCTATTTTTTTTATTAAGAATATGGAGTATGCAAGTCAATGAGAAAACAAACCCAGGTTTTATTTTTATGCATTAGAAGCAAGTTTCATTCCTGATTTAAAAAAAAAAAATTGTGTATCCTTTCATGGTCTTAGAGAAGGTTATATGTGAGGATGGAGTCCAAGATTATCCTTTAAAATCTATTTTTTAGACATACATATATATCCATGAGAATATATGTATGTGTGTGTGTATATACATATATACAAAACATTTTTATGGAACTTAATTTAAAAATGAGATTTGGAGTCTTATTGCATCTACAAAATGTAAATGTATATTGTTTACCTCGTGGCAGTAAGGTCTAAGAGTTTTATCGAATGAAAACTGTTACCACCAGAATAACCAGATCAAAAGAAAAATGAAGGGACAAAAAAAAAAAGAAAGCCCAAGAGAATCCCAGGGGGCCAAAGTCAACAGAAATATTGCCAAAGATTCAGAGCATAAACATGACATTAGCTGTCATCCAAGAATATAATTACATTGTCTTCTGGCTTTGAAAATCTGTCCTGTGTCATTCTAAATGAGGAAGAATTATTTTATTGCTCTTCCCGTGATACAGACTAGGGTACAGCATCTTTTTTGAAAGAAAAAGGCATTTTGAACCCCCCGGTTTGGATCAAAGTCAGTAATATAATAAACTACTTCAATCAACCAACCAAACAAGTACAGAATTAACCAGACTTTTCCCTATTTTATCAAATAAAATAGAAAGAAAACACTACAGAGTAAACAATTATATAATTAATGATCAATGATAAGAGGTAGGCTATTGGTTTTCAGTCATTTGTGCTTGGGTAACCCTTACATTTTTTTATTAGCTAGGAGCTCCCTTCTCTTATTCTTAGGTTGATATCTGAAATTGTTTATTATAGTTTTATATAGATACATCAGATACAATCTCCAGTGCATTGTAAATAACATTTTCACTCTTTTAAATGTTTTCAGTGAAATCTAAATAACATAGCTATTTGATACCCATTGTTTTCTATTTTTAGAATATGCAGATTGACTGCCAGTGGGCTCAAGAGTATTTCTGGGATAATGGAGATGGTCCGAAGTGGGAATGTGGGAATGCTGCACCACTGTATACATTTACTAAAAACCGCGCAGTTGCACTGTTACAAGGGGTACATTTTACGAAATGCAAATTATACCTCAAAAAAGTTGTAAAAAATACACAAGTTGGAAATTTTACATTGTTTTTTTTCCCCTCCTTTGACCTGTATTTCCACCCTACTTCCCCTGTAGAATCCCATCCTACTGGAGTATATTTTCAGGATTAAGTGTCTTCTGTTGAGGATCCGATATTTCTTTGCAACAAAAAAGTGTATATAAATTTAAATATTTTTTTATTATATGACATAAGGCTCTAAATAGTAAACCATTTATTCTATATTGGATTATTATTATAATTAGCACACGGCTGATCAAAAGCAACATTAATATGCACTCAATGTTTTATAAATGTAAAAATGAACATTTATTAGACATGCATCATTTAATGAAACACATGGAACTCTTTTTTTCATTTAGTTGTTCCTTTTCAATTAGTCATTGCCAAATTAGATAAAATTCAACATCAATTTTATACCAAGGTTTTGGTTTTATAGATTTAAGCACCAAGAAACACTTTTTTGCATAAATCATGAGACAAAGAAGGAGCTTATGTAAACAATATGGCCATGTTTTTTTAAAAAAAATTTTCTTTCAGTATTATACATCTAGAGTGATCTAGTATTAAAATGCTTTAATGATCTAAACTCAGTTAGTACCTGGAATTCATTCATTCACTCAACACATTTATTAAGTCCCAGCTAGACCATGTGCTAGGCCTTGGGTGGCCTTATGGAACTCTTTTCAGCCCATACTCCAAAATCTAGACTACTCATCATACCGGACTACCCAGAACTCTGCTGCTGAAGTGATGCTGGATACAGGATACTAAAAATATGCGCTGGTGTAAGGGGCATCCACAAATACCCTTGGTGCCGCATCCTGCTTTGGGGGCCTCCCTAGTCTATATTTCCTATGCACCTACTCTACACATTACCTAAATTACCTAGATGGAATAAAAGATTGCAGACTGCTGACTGTAGCTGGCATCAGCACTGTAAATTGTTTTCTAAGCATAAACAGATATAGACACAGTCTGTATCCAAGTTTATTCACCTCCAGTTGGTGAAATGAGCCACATCCAAAATATAAATTTCCCGGAAGAATTTCCTTTCAAATGCATTTCTGTCAGAAATAGTCCCCAAGTTGTTTGTGGCTACTGATCTTATATTTAGGGTGAACCATTCTTAGGTTAACCCAAAGGCTTTTCATTCCCTTTAGAAAAATGACAAAAATGAAAGGGAAAACTTAAACCTCAAAGGGTCGTGAGTCCAGGTCTCCTCTGTATGCTGTACTCAACTTCCACTCTATAAGCCTGAGTCAATTCTTCCCTAACTTCCGTTCTATGACTTGGCATCTTTGAACACAGCCTCCCTGCATTAGGACCATCCCCTTGGCTGTTCTCTCCAGAATCCCCACTCCAGCATCCAGCACTAAGTCACCCCATTTTCCTGATTCCCCCCCGGCCAGGGTGCACTCTGTCCTTCCCGTACCCTGAACCAGGGGTCCCCCAAGCCCCGGCCTGCAGACGGGGCCACACAGCAGGAGGTGAGTGGCTGGCGATGGAGCCTGTTACATTGTTGTAGCCGCCTTACATTGTTGCTCATTTTGAATCCCCGGCACCTAGGAAGGTTCTTGACACGTGACTGTTGCTCAGTACACGTTTGTTGAATGAAGAGCAGACTAATAAGGCCCTAGTACTCACTATGTACCTAAAGAAGAAAAATAGCCTAACAGCAACCATGGGTTCCAATTTTATTTCTTAGGATTCACGAGTCATCGTGGGTCTATGACATTTAAAGTGAAGGATTTGGGGTTTTGTTTGTTTGCGTTTTTTTTGCCTTGCAGCAGCAAATGTGCATATGTGTGTATGTGTATAAATATGTGTTTGTAGCCTTCACCGTCACCTACAAATCCTAGAGTTGTCTTATTTTTCTACCTTTATTCTACCCCCTCACAATTTTCTATTCTCTTACCATATCCATTTGCTGCCACACACACACGGACACACACCCACACACACACGGACACACACACACACACCCCTCAGGTCTCTCCTATGGGAGATAAAATACAGAAATATGGAAACATCAGGATCTCTACCCCGCCACTTTTCGGCGACTCATCCAGCCAACTCAAAGTGAGATTTGCCATTTTAATTGCCTTACCAGTAAGTCTCTTTTGGGGGTAGTTTGTGGGTTTGGGGTGTTGGACATTAAAAGTAGCAATGTTGGAAGCAGAAACTAAGCTGGATAAACATGAAGGAACCCCAGGGTCCTTGGGCATGTGGAGACCCTCTGGTGGAAAATGAATTGGCATGTCTAAAATTCCTGCTGATGTAGGGAAGGGGCTAAGTAATGACGCAGCTTGTGAAATCAGCCTTCTGGGGCTGGCATAGAGTCATACACCAGGCCAATTAAATTCTTAGAGGAAAATATAATCGTGTCAACTTCAAATGTTGAGTTGAACTATTCAACAGTGAGCTGTTCTTTTAACTGCCCAGTGTCTGAGCCCACCTCTTCCTATGTTATGCCAGCAGCTAAGGGCAGCTCCAGGCTTAGGTGTCTCGGTGCTAGGATGAATAAAGCCTTTTGCCCAGAATTTCAACAACCCAAAAGGCAAAACTCAAGTGATAGTGATGAGACAAATGAGAATTGGGGACTTAGAGTTGATTCGTGAATGGGTTAAGACTTTTGGGCTGGGGTGAACGTATCTGCATGTGAGAACTATGTGATTTATGGCAAACGAGAGGGTGGTGGGTTACGGGCTGAACTGTCTCCCCCCAAATTTCATATGTTGAAGTCCTAACCCTGAGCACCTCAGAATGTGACTGTACTTAGAGATAGGGCCTTTCAGAGGTAATGAAGGTAAAATGAGGTCATTTGGTGGGCTCTCACCTGATATGACTGGAGTCTCCTTGTAAGAGGAGATTAAGACACAGACTTGTGCACACGTAGAGGAAAGACCACATGAGGACATGCTACAAATTTTAAAATTGCAAAGGGCTGACAAACTCAAAGACACAATCATGCGATCGCGTGGCAGGACTCTCCCCAGTGACGTGCAGGGCGGGGCCCCGAGGCTCATGCTAGGTTAGCTGTGTGGTGAACTGCCTGTTTGAAATGATGGGAAGAGACTGGATACCTCAAGGGTTAGATTTTCTGTCTTCCCATCCTCTTGTTAGCTCCGTGACAGCAGATTTGTAGAGGGTTCCTTTCTCACGAGCCTCCACCAGGCTCTTACGTTTATGTTTTCAGTCCAGCCAAATAATCTTCTTGTACAAATGTGCCTCCTGGAAGAATCTTTGCAAATACCCTGCCCTGTGTGGTAATTAATCATGGTCAGTTACTCTTTTCAGCGGCATTTGATGGAGATCTCTGGACTTGGGCTTTCTGGGCCCTGTCAGCTGCAGGTGATAAGAGCAAAGGGGTTGCGGGTAGGGTCCCTGGATGCAAAGGAAAGCTATTCTGCAGTTGCACTGAAAATTGGAGGATTTTGGTGAAATTTTTCAGTTTCAGAATTCGTTGGATCTCAAATCAGGTTGCCAGTGCTGAGGTCATCTGCATGACCCTTTTACCATTTTCAAAGGCAAAGCTTCCCTCTTGCTGAAGACAAAAACTCATAAAACGGTGCCAGAGAAATATGATTTTTTTCACACTCCACAAAGCTGTCAAAAACTAGGTTTGCTAGGTTTGCTTTTAATGTGTAAAACCTTTCACATGGCTCCAGGCACAACCTGGCATCTGGTGGCCAACCTGTTGGATTTCCTTCCAAAGGAAACAGTAGAAGCACTGTTGGAGAAGAGGATGGCATTAGCTTCAGCTGGAGCTGGAAGGGATGTTGCCCACACTCAAAAGTGTGGAAGCACTGGCTTCTACAGGGACAACCTCTATTTTAGAAGTAGGTTTAAGAGCACACATGCATAGTGTGTGTGTGTATTTGTGTGTGTTTGTGTGTCTGGTGTTTAGGCTCTAGCTGGGAACTCTGGTCTGTGGCTCTATCTATTCATGGGAGGACAGATCCAGATGACCCAGAATGCTATCTTGGAAACAACTGAGGCCTTGAGTCAACTGCTCTGGATTTGAGTCCTGGCTGTGCTAGACCACAAGCTGTGACCATGGGCAAGTTACTTAACCTCTCCAAACTTCAGTTTCAACATTAGTATAATGGAGACAATAATTCATGAGCTCCTTGTGAGGTTATATTGGGATTGTGTATTTAGAAGTTTTAGCACAGTGCTTGCTAAAAGGGTGATGAATGTAATTAACATTCTTGTTACCTACCTGATAGGGTTATTGGGAGAGGGAGAGATGATGAAAATAAAACTCCAGGCACATCATGGGCCCTCAAGAAATGGCAGTTACTTTTAATTTCTATTAATAAATGCAATCATGTTCAGGAGTACTAGCCGTGGTGTTTTCTCCCCAGGCGAGTCAGCTGGGCAGAGGTTGGCAGAGCCAGAATCTGGGGGAAAGGATTATGGAACAACTGGGGTCCCTGCATTTGATTATACTAAAAGTAGTTCAGTGAGTACTGAGAGATATGCCATGGATTTCATCACTTGAATGTTAACCTTTTCAACATTTGAAACACTGAGTTTTAGAGAAAAGAGTTGGTGAATGGTCACAGGATATGGAAAACAAAAGACATTTCATGGACACCAAAGGGTTTTTATGTACTTTGCTAAAAGGGATACAACCATAAAAAACAAAAAACAAAAACCCAATGAGATTCAAACTGAATTTGTCACCTGTACTTTGCTTTAATCACACTAGGGATTTGTTGCATGCACTTGGCTAGCTGTGTGTTCTTAACTGTGGAGCCCAGTCACAGACTGTCTAAGGGGACTCCAGCAATCCTACCCCATCTGCACCTTGGGCTCTGGGTGCAGACTCATCATCTAGGGACTGTGTTCATATGCTTTCTTAGTTTTGGTAAAGTTTTACTGAAAGTCAAATCCAAGTTGCACATATAGAATGCAAGAGTAGCTCTGGGGTACAAATCTTTATAAAAATAGAACTTATCTATTATAGAGTTAATTTGTTTCCCAGCCAATTTATTTTTCTTTAGAAAAAAAAACCCACACATTTTATAAGACTGGAGTATTTTGAGTTTTGAAAAAAAAAAATTTAGTAAAGGATGAACATATAAAGCCCCCTATAATCTCTAGAGAGGTGAGGCAGGAAACACCAGCTTGAAGCTTACAAAAATGGTAATGACCAATCTCCTAAGAAAGTAATCTTATAACATTTTATGGTCATCAGTCCACTTTACACATGAGTAAACAGTGATAAAATGAGGTGATATATAAGCAAGTTTGTAACCAGCTGTGCCTTTTATGACTATATAGATGCCCTAACTCTTGACAGAACAGGAGTTAATTTCTTTAGTTCAAGGTGACAATCACTACATTTATTCATGTAATTCTCTTGCAAGGGAATAATCCTGTGTTAATTAGCGAGTTAACATATGTATTGTTTATATTTTTATTTTTTGTATATTATGATGTTTTGACACCTGAAAAACCTGGCTGTGGAGAGACTCCCCTCCTGGGGCTAGCCTCAATTCTTAGAAATAGCTAAGCGCCCAGCTGGGAGCGCGCACTTCACATACAAACTAACCAATCCAGAGCCACACCTCCTTTATGTGGCCCAAGCATCCTTGGAGGCAATATTCCTCTGCCTTTATCATCCCAGGGTTAGGTGCCAGGCAACCAGGGACCACGCCCATCGCTTTAGGGTCTGCCAAAATTATTTGAACTAGCCAATCCTAAACTGATTGCCTTGTGCTTCTCAAAGAAACTCCCCTCACCTCGGTCCATGTAACCTCCTGACCACACTGGTGCTTCCACATGTGCTGCTGTCTGGCCTGCCTCCTGTCTCTAGGGCCTGTGAGTATAATACATTTTGTTTTCATGACCCTCTCCTAGTTTCCTCTCATGGCCACATGTGAATGACCATCATCCAAAAGAACACATAACTATATGTGGCAATATGGGTGACATCAGGTTTCTGCTACTAGATGCCATGCTACCGTTTCCAGATGGGCAGAGGAACAAGCGTAGAGCCAGGCCACGGGAATTGAGAACACATCTGAACAGAGCTGAACATGCTTCTGCCCTCCTTGCCCCCACATGGTTCCCAGTTTCCCTCTCTTTGTCAGTCCTTTAAGCCTACTTTCAGCTTAATGGTTCTTGTACATTCCTTGCTCAGACCTGGCTACTCACCTGCTGACACATGGTTCTTGACCCTTGACCTCTTCTTCCTCTACCTGAACCCAAGGGTAATGCTGCCCAGTTCCTCTCCAACCACCCATATCCCCCTCACCTGGCAGCTCACTTTAGTCCGTGCCACACTACATCCTACTTGCTGAGCCCCTCGCCCAACACACACACACTCACACATACAGTAAGAGGTGACATTTGCCATAGCTACCTAAAATAGGCAGCCAGGTTTAGTTCAAAACACTAAATAAATAGAAGTTTAATTAGTAAATGTGTTCATACTTTCTCCTATTTTAGGATATTTAGGAGTTATGTAAATTCAACCTCAAATTATGTATGCATGTGAGTACACTGCCTGTTACACTGTAGGAATATAATTACCATGTCGCTAATTAACAAATAAAAGAAAGCTGTTTTCTATTACTGAAAAAATGGTTTAAAGAATTTCTCCCTGTTGACACTAACAGATATTTACTGCTGTCTCCGTTTTAGTGAATAAAAATTTCATTTATCTGTTTCTATAGGATTGCTGTGCTAAAGTAAGCAAATCAGTAGCACTATATTCTCTTCAAGCTAAACAAGCCCCTTGAAATATGCTTTTAGACCATTAAATAGTTTGCTAAATATTTACTTAGAAGTGGTATAAAGACCAACTTAAACCTGGATGAAATACGCACAAATAGAATTAATAAGCAAGCCTTGTGATACTGTTTGCTGAATCTTATACATGACACAAATATAAACTTGGATCAAAAAAACACAAATAGAAATAATAAGCAAAAGTTGCAATATATATTCGCATACACAAACCTGCAAACAGTTTTTAAAAACTCCCTTGGGTGACATTCACCACTACCCCTGTTTACCCTCCAAAGGAAACTCACCTTCTCACACCCTCCTATGAGTAGTAAGTGGTGACGTCTCATATCTATGAAAACCTCACTACGTTCCAGACGCTGTTCTGGGTATGATACATGTGTTACTTAATCCTCCTAACTACATGCAGTAGGTGAGAAAAGTAACTCACCCCAAATCCTTAACAAGTGGTCAGTGACGAATCCAACCCATTCTTCCTCCAGGGCCTCCGGAGTCAAAGCCCCTGTGCTCCACCACCGCCCCATCTCACCAGAGATCAGAATCCCTCCACGGAGCCGAACTGGAGAGAGGCCGCAGAAAACGTTGCGGGACCACCATCTAACTTCACTCCTTCCCTCAGCCCCAGTGAAAACACCAGTGAAAGGGATTTCTTTTAAAGACAAATTCAGACAGACGGGAAAACAGGAGATGAGATGGCGGCAACAGCATTTAGAAAGCTGGAAAAGCTGAAGGATGAGGAAGGACTAAGTAGCTCATCCAGGAAAACTGAGTCCTAAGTTCTCAGCGGGGAGCCTAATTGTAACTAATTAACACCCTCCCCCAGCCCCCATCACCACCCCGCCAATGGACCAAAGTTCAATTCTCAGGAATCGGTGGAGCCAGGAATCTCTGGCCTGGGAGTGAGGGAGAGAAGTGTGGGTGAAATCCTTGAGCAACAGATTCTTAGATCCCACCCCACCCCAGAAAGTGTTCTCCCACCATCTATTTCCCTAAACCTGTAAGAGTTCCTCCTGTGCTTGGTAGTTTACCAGTGAAACCGTCTGAGCTCGGAGTTTTAAAGTTATTAATTACAATTTCAATTCCTTTAATAAGTACCATTTCATGCTCATGAGAATGGTTAAACTATTTTTAAAAGACTAGCAAAACCAAATACTGCTGAGGGTATTGTATAACCAGAACTCTCATCTGTGGCTGGTGGAGATGTAGAGTAGTATGACCACTTTGGAGAAGGATTGGAAGGTTAAGTTTCCATTTATCCTGTCACCTACCAACTTCACTCCTAGGTATTTATTCAGTACACTGTGTCTCTTTCCGTACCTGCTGCCTGTTTTACTGGGCATAGGCATACGTAACCATTTGCAATCATGGTTTCAAAAGATTGTTTCTGTTAACACTTTATTTCTGGCACAGTTAGGATATATGCTTGACAATGTTTCAGTCTCTTGCACTTGTCTTAAAGACATTTGAAGGATGAAATTATCCTTGCCTTCCTTTTCTTCAAAGCCAATTTGTTTAGTATGAAGTTATAACACAAACAAACCACACTTAAGCATTTGCCACACTGATCAATGTTTTGAGTATTTTACATAATTCCACTTAATCCTCACAAAAATTATTGGAAGGGACTGTTATTATAATATAAAATCAAGGCCCCATTTATAAATATTTTACAAAAATGAAACAGAGTGAAAGAAACACCATAAGTGTAGGAGCCAGGATCTGCAATCAGCCATCCTACCCCAAAGCCTTCCTTCCACTGATTATGTGCCATCCCCTTAACCGCCCTCTCAGCAACTTGGAATCACTGATCAACAAGACGTGACAACATTTAGTTGTGCACATGCAGGTGTGTGTGTGTGTGTGTGTGTGTGAGAGAGAGAGAGAGAGAGAGAGAGAGAGAGAGAGAGAGGGGGAGGGAGAGGGAGAGGGAGAGAGAGACAAGAAATGAGCATAGATGGTAAGAATTTTTGTTGGGGGTGGGTAGAAGATTGTAAACAAGGGGGAATTTTCTTTTAAATGTCACTTGCTAAAATGCAAAATGAAAATGTCATTTTTGAACATCTAGTTCATGGTCTGAGGCTGTTAGAAATTTTAAATGGATGAATAAACAAAGGCTGAGTTCTAAGAATGGGAAAAAAGTTGAATAAAGTTAGCATCAGATAACAGTAAATTTCTAGGCTGGAAATTTCTTCCCTCATTTAAGGAAGAAAGTTAGAGACCCATTAGACATAGAAAATGAGACTTTATGTAGTAAGAATGTTGCAAAGAAAACTATTTCTTGTCTAAAAATAATGACTCCTTAAACGAAGAGGAATGATCACAAGACAGATATTAGCAACTCACTAAATGTATCTAACATAATATGAGCAATTTTTTTTTCTGTAATTCAATTTCTGATAGGTATAAGATTGTTGCATGGAATGAGACTTAACCAAGACGTACAAGCAGAGTATCATATATAAGAACCTTACATATAATAAATACTATTAATTTATTGTATTATGTAATAATAATGATATAAAAGGGCACAATAGGAAAAGCTGAGTTTATATTTTATCTTATTTTCTAAAATGGTAGTAAGTGGTAGATTAACCGAACCAGGTAGATTGAGCACTTCAAATTGGAACAATGTTATAGAAATAACGTTTCTCAGTTTTTGATCTCTCTTTGAGTTGTTTTGAACTATTGCATCCTGCTGCTTCTACATGAGGACTTCTGAAACCATGCGTGTGCAGGATTAGTCCTGGACAACAGCAAATACAGTCAAGGAACCGAGAGGTAGGATCGGAAGAAGAGGGAGCGGGTGTTGGCTAGCCAAAGTCAATATTGAAAAGTCATGAGGACATGTTAGAGCTAAGCTAGAAAAGTGGAGGATGCAAGCACTGCAAGTAGTTTCCAGAGCAATCCACGTGTCTTGTCATGAGGTTAGAGCTAAGCTAGAAAAGTGGAGGATGCAAGCACTGCAAGTAGTTTCCAGAGCAATCCACGTGTCTTCATAATGGTTGAAAATATACATATTTGCTTTTGCCACATGGTATCTTAAATATTCTCTTACTTGACCCATTGTAGAGTTGTTGAGACATTTAACTTTCTGAAATTCATCAGCATCATTTATGTTGAAAAAGTAATCATGTTCTGCATACATTCCTAATTAGACAACTAGGACTGGGCTAGAAATGTCAGCATGAGAAAAATTAACTGTATTACAACCTACAGCCATACTTAATGGTGAGGCAGTAGTGTGCCTCCAAAGTCACACTCCGAGAATCTCCAAACAGACAAGATCCTGCTCACTATTACTATAAGTACAATTGGTTTTCAGGTTTTGGTTAACAAAGTAAGACGATACAGAGAAACATCACGCATGCCTAAAGAGAAGAGAAAAATTATTATGTGGGTGTGAGATTCTTTCAGAACTAAAAAGACACAACTAAAAATTCTTAAAATAAGAAAGACACTTCAGCATGATGATGAAGTTCAAGATAAATATCCCAAATAACCTTTCTTTATATAAACAATAGCCAGTTAGAGAATTCCAGTCACAATAGTAACCTAAAACATAAAATAACTAGACAAAATACTAACAAGAAAGTGTGACTTTCTTTTGAAGTGAACCACAGAAGTAACTTTTCTGAAGTAAACCATAACAGTAATTCAAAAGATATGCAAGAAGAGAAAGAAATGTCATGTTTCTGAATGACATTAAATATTAAAGATAAACTACTCATTTACTAATCAAAATTTATTTTTTAAATTTTAGCTTACTGAAATGATTCTAACATTGAACTAGCTCATAAAAGTTAGAGGTATGAGAATGGCTTATAAAATCTTGAACAAAGGAAATATTGAAGTCAGACTCACACTACCACAGAATAAAATGTAACATGGAACTCTGGTGATTAAAACCATATGGTATTGGCAAAGAATTGACAGATCAATGAGACGGAATGGATAACTTTAAAACAGACTCTAGTATGTAGAAGACATATTATGTAATAAAGGAAATGTCACAGACTGATGGGGAAGGCTTTTTCATCTAACAAACAAGATTGAGAACACTAACAAACTTCAGAGAAAAGCAAGATCCTCAGAGAAAAAGAAACACAAACGGTGAATAAACACGTAAAAATGCTCAATCTTGCTAGTAATTCAGGAGATGCAAATTAAGACCACATTGATTTATCTTTTATACTCACTAGATTGGCCAAAGTTAGCCAAGATACCGAAATTGGAGAAAAGGTAGATCAAGGCAAAATCTTATATCTTGATGGTAAGAATACAAATTGGTACAGTCATACTGAAATTCGCATTATCTTTTAAACTTAAGGCTCACATCCCCTACAACCTAGCAATTTAAATTCTATATGTACACTTCACAGAAATTCTTGCATATGTGCACTAGCAGACTTGTACAAAATGCTCTTAGAAGCATTGTTCGTATTAGCAAAAAAAAAAACCCAGAACAACAAAAAGAACAGTAAACAAACAAAATATTCATTGACAATGGAATAAAAATTACATTGGGGTATATTCACACAATGAAATAATATACACCAGTAAAAATAAATGGACAAAATGACAAACGACTACTAAAACAAACTATTGAGAAAAAATGGAGGTCACAGAATACTGCATGCAGGATGATAATATTTTTATAGAATTCCAAAACCAGAAAAAGGAAATTACATATTATTTAGAAGATCATATGTATGACAAAACTATTATTTTAAGCACAGTCATGATAAGTCAAACACACAGAATAGAAGAGAGTTTCTCAACCTTGGCACTACTGGCACTGGAAGCAGATAACTCTTGGTGGTGGGAGACTGTCCTATGCATTATTGGGTGTTTAGCACCTATCCACTGGATGCCAGTTGCAACCTCCATCCCAGTTGTGACCACCAAAAATGTGTCCAGACATTGTGGAATGTCCCACAGGAGATAAAGTTGCCCCCAAATGAGAATCCCTGGAATAGAGGTTGCCTCTGGGTTGGGACTAGAGAGCAAAGCAGGGAGACTGTAGAGGAGGAACCCAAGGGAAGGTGCAAGTTACTGATAATGTGCTAGTTCCTAGTTTGAGTTGTAAGTCAGGGGTGTCACTTTATAACTGTGCCTCGTGGCTTATATGTTTTTTGTATATATCAGATAGTACATGATTTTAAAATTAACTATATATGGTAATACACAGTGAAAATACTAGAATAAAATATCCCCACATTAGCAGTATATATTATAGGTGAAGATTATTGATGGTTTCTAGTTTCTTCTCTGTATCGTGTTTTCAAAAGAAAAAAAGAACATGTATTAGTTGTACAAAAATTGTTTTAAAAACCTTTACACATGAGATGACATGACACTGCTTAATTATCAAGGTAGAGCGTGACACAAGCAGAATCCTTTCAGAACTCGTGAAAAAGTTCATTCCTTATTTGTTGTTTATATTTATTGTACATTTAATTTTGAGAAACAGCATTTGATCTGGAATGATATGTGTTCTTCCCTTGATTGTCTGTGTCTCAGAGAATGCTTATGAATCTAGTATGTATCCAGCTTTATTTTTGTAAAGGATAATAAAAAAAAGGATTTGATATTATTTAAGGGTTTGCTGTATTTGAAACTGCTGGCTTGGGTAGTCCCAGGCCTGTGATAAACCCTGGCATTTGTTTAATCTGTTCTCTACTGGCAGCTGACGCACAGCATGCTCTGCTCTTTATACTTCTAATTGTTGTGACCCCTTTGATCAAAATCTGATGATGTAAAAAACAAAACAATAGGATCAGTGGCAGTGGCAGCTAAATGAGTTCAAGAAGTTGTTTAAAGCATTGTCACAGTTGAGAAAATCATTCCTTTCCTTCGAACTAGATCCAAATTCTGGATGTTAAAGGAGAGAGAATTAAAGATTATTTTATTTATTCCTGGTGCGAACGGGCTGCTGTAGCCCCACTGATAGATATCCAATATGAACGCCATGGAGCCCCCAATTCAGAGGTCATCTTAGCCAACATGTACTGGAATTTCTCCCTGTATCACAGGGAAGGAGACGCTTAATCTTTCTCTGTTTATGGGATGCATAACTAGATATTTTTATGGTATAAGCATATGCCACCTGTCACTATTTAACCTTTCTTTTTAAAAGAAGTCTGAGCAATAGAAACCCTGGATTTGATACGAACACTTCTTGTATAATCCAGGAAAAAATCACGTAAACTCTCTGAAATTTAGTTTCCTCAACCATGAAATGAGAGTAACCAGAACCCTTGACCATTTTACCTTACAGGTAGTTGAGAGAATTGCTTAAGGTTCTGTCTGAGAGAAGTGTTTTGGGAACTATTTGTATCTGTTTACCTATACCTGTATGTAAGAATGTACCTATAGCTCTATAGAGATGTAGTGTGTAATAATTAAATTCATGGGCTTATTATGATCAGAATGTTTCAACTCTGAGGCAAGCTATTCATTTTCATGGGGGTCACAAAGGGCAAGTGAAACAGTTTGTGGAGTGTGTGTTTGCTTGTTTGTTTCGTAAGTGGCCCCATTTATACAGCTCACAACCCCTGTCTCTTTTCCCAACAGTCAAGCATTCTGACCACCAGCCCCACGGCTTGGAACACTGTTGCTTAAGCTAAAGGCCAGAGTCTGGGCACTCATCTCAAAAACTCCAGGCACAGGGCTTCCCTGGTGGCGCAGTGGTTGGGAGTCCGCCTGCTGATGCAGCGGACACGGGTTCGTGCCCCGGTCCGGGAAGATCCCACATGCCGCAAAGCGGCTGGGCCCGTGAGCCATGGCCGCTGAGCCTGTGCGTCCGGAGCCTGTGCTCCGCAATGGGAGAGGCCACAACAGTGAGAGGCCCGTGTACTGCAAAAAAACCCACACACACACAAAAAAAACAAACAAACAAACTCCAGGCACAGATTTGTCTAACTCAGATGTTCTCAGCCAGGGCCAGTTTTGCTCCCCTTGTTCCAGGGACAAATAACAATGTCTGGAGATATTTTTGGTTGTTACAAGTAGGGTGGAGGCACTACTGTCATCTAGTGGGAAGAGGCCAGGGATGCTGCTAAACTTCCTGTGATGCACAGGACAGTCATTCTCCCCCAACAATAAAGAATTATCTAGCCCTGGATGTCAATAATACCAAGATTGAGAAACCCGCATCTAAGTAAACATTGGACAATTGAGAAATTGTCCAAGTGCTCGTGCATCCAGAGTAACTAACTGATTTGAAAGGACTTCAGATGGTCCTACTTGCTTTGGCTCACCTACATCATTGTATCAAGAGGTTTGAATAGGTGTGTGTCTGTCCGTCTCTCTCTTTACAATTCATTAGACAGCCTCTGGGGAATTGAGCCAACTGAATACCTTGATATTGGATTCAAATGCAGTCAAATAGAATTCTTCTTGGTCTAATCAGTATCTCTGATTTTTCTCTACATTGGGTCTCTGCAATTGGTTCCTCTCTTTGGAACCAATTCTGGGTCATTTGCTCTGAGTTTAGGTAGAGAAGCTCCTACTTAGCATTGAACGATTCTACTATATCTTAAAGACATTCAATCAGGCACGTCCTCCATTATATTGGAAGGAATTCTAGTCAGCCAGAGGGCAGGAAACAAAGCAGCGAGTAAGGGATGGCAGACGGTTTTCCAGGCAAATGAGGAGGCAGCTGCAATGCTGATTCACAAGAGCAAACAGTCGGGAGCCTGGGGACACCTCTATCAGTTTAACACCGTAGACAAGAACCCTGGAGGATTATCACTTCTCAGTATATTTGGATAAAAATGTCTCCCTGCAATCATCAACACACAATATAGAATAATAAAACCGTTAACTGGGTCAAAGTTATACAGCCAATAAGACACTATCCAAAGTATCCTTCATTGTATTCTTATTTATCATTACATGCTAATGTTTTTATTAAGCTGGTAATATAGTACTACAAATTTACCTGTTGGAAATGTTGTTACATATTTTTTAATAGCTCTCTTAGATTCCACTGGAATTTGGGAAACAATTTTGAAGAAATGCTTCCAAAGAGAAATCATCACTGATTCTCATATGAAGATAATATGTTTTTTTCCTTTTTCTTTTCTATCTCCTAGACATTGACAGTGTGACTAATGCGTTTGGTGGTATGAGAAATCCACAAGGCAATGACATCACAATATGTAATTTTTCCCTTGTGTATTGGGGAAAGTCATAGTTCTCTTGTACACTTAAAGAATCAAAAGGCCTAACTTGAAATTGAAATAGTATCCAAAATAAACAAGTTGTAATGTTCTCTTTCCCCCTAAACCCAACCTTTTCCCCTGTAGTTTTAAAGTTTGGAATTAGGCTGTCATAATAGTCTGACTTTCGTTTTTAATTAGTCAATGATTTAAAAAAGAAAGAATGAAAGAAGAACTGTGCATTAAAATCATTGATGTGTAGTTTTCTTTGGGTTCTGGTGTTTGAAGTGCCTTACACTGATTTTTTTGTTGCCAGCAACTGAAATACCTACTAATGCTTTCTGGCTCTAAAAGAATTGCACATCATTGGCTACATATGTTTACCATTATCCACAGAACTGTCAGACCCTTTATTCCAGTGGAGGCATGCATGGAAATAGGCCAGAACGCGAGGGAACACAGTTCCGGTAGTGAAATTAGCAACTGGACAACATTCCCAGGGAAGTGGCTGAGTTCAGTTCTGGCAGAAATCCCATTGCTGCTGGTACAAAAGAAAAAAAAAAAGGAAAGAAAGAAAAGAAAAAGAAATAACAAAGGATAAAATTTATCTAGGGAATCAAAAGGAGGTAAATGCATGTGACTTGCACAACCTATCAAAAAATAACCCTGATCATTCTTTCCACTTATTCTAAAGTTTTGGTTATTGGGTGACTTCTGATTTTGAAATGGCACATGGTTTTATGAACCTGGATTATGAATGAAGATTGGACACTTAAGACTGTCAACCTTTTGAACTTTGAAGAGAATTTTAAGAGTTTATCTCACTGTTATGGTCACAGGATTTGAAAGCCATCATTATGGTTGAATTCAATTGTAGCCATTATTTTTTTTATTTATTTATTTATTTTTTTGCCGTACACGGGCCTCTCACTGTGTGGCCTCTCCCGTTGCAGAGCACAGGCTCCAGACGCGCAGGCTCAGCGGCCAGGGCTCACGGGCCTAGCCTTTCCACGGCATGTGGGATCTTCCCGGACCGGAGCACAAACCCGTGTCCCCTGCATTGGCAGGCGGACTCTCAACGACTGCGCCACCAGGGAAGCCCCATTATTTTTATTTCCACCAAATTGTATCAATTCACCAAACTAAATATGGTGAAATGGGAAAAAAAATCTATTTTTTCAGTGTAATCTGCAAAATTTTGGTAGAAGTAACTTAAAACGTGGATAATCATTAGATGAGATGTGACCAATTTACTGTATTTATTTCATGTTCAATTAGGTTGCTAGGTAACATGAGTGCATTTGTAAAATATTGCTGAAAATTCAAAATATCAAGGAGGGCATTTTAACATCACAAAACTTGCTAGGGACCAGGCAAAATCTAACATTATACAAATCTGTATAACCATAAAACAAAATATATCTTGGCCTTTCGGGTTCAACTAACAATACTATGTGTTTATCATTGTATATTTATTATTCCCTTTATGCTTAACAACAATTGCTGAAATCAGCTTTATTATCCCTTAAAAGGCAAGGAAATTGGGATGTGGAAACTCACATAAGAATTCTTTGTAGAACTAGAATTTGAACCCAGATCTGCCTGACTCTAAAGACACATTGTGGGCTCACTAAGTTCATTTCCTCTTCTTCCTGGACCCCTTGTAGTCGCTTGTAGTTAGATTTGGTCATGTGACCAAGTTCTGCATACTGGATGTAAATAGAAATGATGTGTACCATTTCAGGACTGGCCCATAAAATCCTTCATGCAGAACACTACTTTATGCTGTTTTTCCTTCCACGGGCTTGAGGCAAATATGCATAGACACCTCGGACATGGTAAATATGACGGGAGCACAGGAAGGAAGGTGCTGGGTCTCTGCTTTGCTGCTTGACAAAAGTGTCATCTGCTAATCAGACACATCTATTTTGGAATTTACGTGAATGAGAAATAAACTTCTATTGTATTTGAACCATTATACATTTGGGGCTTTGTTACAGCAGCTGGCATTGCTTTGCCTATATATTACCTGTATATTATAACACAGGTCTTTCTTCATACTGAAAAGACCTGGAGGAGCTTATACAGAAGGGCAAGATAGCTATTGATATATATACTGGCAAATGTTTATTAATAAAAGTTATTTAAATAATTTTTAAATAGGACTCTGGAAAGATCTGAACAAATAAGGAGACTCTTTTAAGAGTCATCAACTTTTAAAAAAAAATCATCATTTAGAAAGGGCATCTCTTATTTTTCTAAGTTATCAACAACGTCTCAAGAACCTGGTTTAGAATCATAAAGATATAAAATCCATCCACTAATGGATATTCGAAAAATAGATATACTGTAGACCAGTACTATGTACACAAAAATGTTCAGTAATCATTTTTATCTGATAGATTTTATTCAAAAAACTCAGAAGGAAAGAGGAAAGAAAATCAAGAAGACTCACTATACCTAAATGGGATAATTCAGTTCAGAGCAAACAAGAGTCACTTACTAGTGTGTAGAATTTTCAAACTCTTAGGGATATTAAATTTCACTTCTGTAAATTCTAGTGATTGAGAATGAAATGGGACTCCTTTAAGAATCAACATTCATGTGATGAGGTTTCAGGGTAGTTATGTCTGTATGTAAAAACATCCCTAAAAGCCTATATTTTTGTGCATGTGTTTTCTCACATGAGAAAAAAATATTTAAAGAAGCCTTTGAGATGAGGCTAAAGCTTTGTAGGACTGTCATAAAAAATTTGTAACTAATTCTTAATGTATGCAAGGAGAGTAAGGCGGTTCTGGGTGGAGTTGGGACAGTAGAGCAAAGGCTGCCCCTTCCACAGTTGTCCAAATCCATGCCCAATCTGGTCTGGCATTGATATCTGAGTGTTCTGTGTGGTGGCATCTCTGGAAGACGGGGTCTTTAAGGATGGTGGATGAATAGTGTCAAAGTTCCAGAGACGAGGGGTTGGAAGTTCATAAATTCTGGAATCAGAGGCACCTGCCTCTTCTACTTTGTAGCTGTTTAGCTGTAGTTAAGGCATTAGATATCTCTAATTCTGAGTTGTGGTTTATCTGCAAAAGAGGACAATGTTATCTACCTTGAATGGTTTTGGTGAGAATGTCCAGTAATATACAATGAGCCCCTGGCAGACACAGATAACAAGTAGAGTGATGGCTGTTGTCGGAGCACAGTTCAGCCAGCGAGCAGAGTTCAGTCTCCATGGAGGTAAGCTGACAAGACTTGGCTAGAAGGCTCCAAATTATGGTCTAAGGGTCAGAATAGGGTTCCAGTTCAAGGGGGGAAAATACTGGGACACAGACACATGGAAAACAGATGCTCAGTCATGAGGATGGAGAGAAGATTTCAGGGAGCATATGAAGCCACTCCAGGATCACTAGGTACTAGGCTTATGACAGCATAACTGCATCCAGAGCTCAGTCGCTGAGGGGATGGAGCTCCTAATACACGGACAGACATGGTAGGATTGTCTCAAGAACTGGATAAGGCTGAACCTTCAGGCTGTAGGTATATAATGTATGTGTCTGTGTGAGGCAGGCAGGGACTGAATACTGTTATGGAAAGTGAGCTACAGTCCTCATTTCTTTTGCTTTTATTTTTATATCACATTCAACTATCAACCCTTCCCAAACTTATTTGCAGTCATGAGAAAGAATCCTTCACATGTATAGGCTAATATCATGAGATTTACACCTCTATATCTTCTAAATTCTAGATTATTTATGATTCTCACTGTATTTCTCCTTGAATAAACTGGGCCTGTCCCCACCCCCATCCGGACTGAAATGGGGGGAGAAGATAGGAGAAAGGTAAAGGGTAGGTCTGCAGGAACAAGCAGAACATATCGACACATTTATCTTTCTAAAAATCTTTTATAGATACTGAACATACAGTTACTGAATTGAATATTATGCTTTATCAGTTTATAAAGAACAAAACAAAAAAAAACCCCACCAAATTGGATTGCCAACATTGTCTTTTCACTAAACCTCTTTCTGTAAATCCCATATCCCACTCCCGTTTCCTTCCTTCCTTTCTTTTTCTTCTTCTTTCTTTCTTTCTCTTTCTTTCTTTCTCTCTCTCTCTGTCGCTCTCTGTGTCTCTCTCTCTGTCTCTCTCTGTCTCTCTCTCTTCTCTCTCTCCCCTTCCTTCCTTCCTTCTTTCCTTCCTTCCCTCTTCTTTCCTCCAACTGAAATTCAGTCTCATGGGGCTCAGAGATGTAAGGTGATGCTATTCACTATGATGAGGGCTATAAAAGAAGGTACAGAGATATGCACAAAGGGCTATGAGAACAGAGAAGAGCACTTTCAAGTCTTCCACAGTGAATCAGGAAGGTTGAGGCAGGAGATGTTCTTGAAAAATATTCCAGGTCTGTCTGACAGAATGAGAAGCAGGAGGACTGCTCAGATGCTGGCCAAGCATGAAGAATTTCCCGCTGCTTCCCTAACCCCCGTGTTCAGTCATGGGCTCTGTGAGTGGGGTGCAGGGGTGGCCCCTAGAGACAGCTGCTACTAAGGCCCCCTGGCTCTAGTGAGAGGGAGGGAGTCTCTAACTGGGGTGAGCGTCTCTAACTGGAGGAACCCCAACTCCAGAAGTCGGCTTTCACCGCAGGCCTCCTAAGGTTGGATATGGATATGATTAGGGTCTGCAATAAGTGACATCTGTTTGCTCTGACCTTTGGGTAATGTGGCGTTTCTTTCTCTGGGGCAGATGCTAGAAAGGTGTTTATTGTGAGTTGACAGGGGTCTTGGTGGGTGGTGAGGTGTAAGTCAAAATTCGACTGCATTTTGGCATTTTGTCTACAGATGTTTCTCAGATGTTTGTGGGCGGGCATGTCTTTAAATAAAGAAATACTAAATGTGTGTGTTTTTTGCATGGGGGGGAAAGGAAAAAAGTTGCACTTGAAAACTTGGCCCTTTTATGCCTTCCATGACACTCTTGTTTCAGGGCCAGATTGGAATTAGTTGTTGCATGTACTTTCTGAAGAGAAAATTTGCTCATTTAAAGAAAAGTCATCTGTTAGTCTGAAATTAACATGCTGATGAAGAAGCTGAATATGGCAGTGGGGGAAGAATGGAAAATTTCAGGAGGTACCACGTAGTAGTTTTATGTAGTCCAGCCTTGCTTCATCCTCCCAAGGTACCATCTCCCCCTACCCAGGCCAGGACACAAGAAACCTTTGGTAAGGCTCATTCCTAACTCCAAATTGTCACTGCAGTGAGAGTTAGGGGTGTCTTCAGAATTCACAATCTATACCCATTTGTTATACCATGGAAGTCACACCTTCTATTCCAGGTGCCAAGATGCTGACTTGATAATATAGGAGAGAGAGCGAGAGAAAGACAGGTGATCTTGAAGGACATTCAACTTTTAATTCCTTTAGAATTACCTTAAAATATACTTAAGAAAAGAATTGCAAAGAAATGAGGAAAATCAAACCAGATTTTTGAAATTATCTTCTAAAAAACAAAAAAGTCCAGTTTGGTTTTGATTTCCAGAAATCTTCTGAAGTTCTAAGGAAATCCTCTAGCTTTAGTTTAGTTTGAGAAGATCTACTTGAAAAACTTCACAAATGGATGGAAGAAACTCCTTACAGAGTTGATTAATCTGATTAGCGAATAAACGGAAAAATAGTGATGATGGGATGTGCCTGGAAACCAAGAGCTTAAACATTACATAGAGTTTTCCTGCTTTGTATCAAAACTTCTTGAAATAATGTTTTCAACAGATGCTCACTTTGACCTCCACTTGTTAGCAGTTATATGGAATTTACCCCCCCCCCCGCCACAAAACTTATTTTCAAAAGAAGTTTGCTGTGTATGGTTAAAGAGACCAACTTTTTCAACTTGGCTCATTTAAAATTCTAAACCTTAATGACTATCTTGACAGGAAGGAAATGTTTTATCTAATGTTGCTTTTTGAAAAAGATAGCTGATGAATGATTATAAGCATAGTTCATTGCAAACAAAATAGTAAGACTTGTTGTTATGTTTGTTAGTGACTTTGTTCTGAATATAAAACTTGCTTTTTAACTTAGCTGCCATCTAGATCTACCCTCTAGGTCATCTACAGAAACAACACAGAGAAACATGAAATGTGGAAACCCCTTAAAATTTGCTCACAGTCTTGATTTCCTTCTCCTGAGTTAGGGTAGTTTGTTCCAGCAAACCTAGAGAACAGAGCACCTTAAGTACTTAAAGTACACAATTTCTTCACTTCAACTCATTGGTACACTAATGACTGACTGTGGTCATCAAAGTCGTGCGGAAAGCGGGCCTGTCTCCACCGACATTTGGGGCACTCACAAAGCTTAGTTGTAGCCACTCAGTAACTGTTGCTCAGTCAGAAAATCACAGGCTGTTTCCTGTTTTCCTTATCTTCTCAGTCTTACGCTACTTCCTCCATCCCTTTCCCCACTCCTCAATTACATGGAGGGAAAAGTGGTGGTAAATAATGTTTCTTGTCCAAAAAATGTTCAGCCAACTGTCCCAGGAACAGATCACCCAGCTTTCCTCGCTATTGTAGCAGGACAGCAATCGGTGTTTATGAAGCTCATTACTACATGCTGCTCCAGGGTGTTCAAGGCAAACGTGTCAGTCAGGATAAGTCAGGTTATGTTGAGCAAACAAACTACCCAACACTCTCAGAGACTGAAAGCAATAAAGGTGTATACCTTGCTTACACTATACGCCCAAAGCAGATGGGTGGAAGGCTCTGCTTCCTAGACCCAGGCTGGCAGGTGATCCCCATCATGGAAAACTCCCTTCTCTTTTAAAAAAAATATATTTATTTATTTATTTATTTAGCCTGTGCCGGGTCTTTGTTGCGGCATGTGGGATCTTTAGTTGTGGCATGCGGACTCTTAGTTGCAGCGTGCCTGCAGGATCTAGTTCCCTGACCAGCGATCGAACCCGGGCCCCATGTATTGGGAGCGCTGAGTTTTACCCCTGGACCACTGGGGAAGTCCCAAGGGAAACTCCCTTCTTATCCAGAGCTTCAGGGTTTGCTGCAAGAGGGAAAAAGAATAGGGAGAACTGGGGAGCCACTGTCCTGGAAGAGACATATGCCACTTCCCTCCATTTCACTGGTCAGAATAAGGGACACAGTCATGCTTATCTTCAAGAAGATAAGGACTGGAATTCTCTATGTTCCCACAGGTAAGGAGAAATACTAATGTTACCACAAGTCTACAGATTTTTTTTTTAAACTAACCGTCCTAGACACAGGCACAAAATAAGGCATCTCTGAAATAAAAACTACTGTCTTTCATGTAATGAGCACTCAATAAATATTTATGAGTGGCAGTTTATTATTTGTCTATCGCTGCATAGCAAATTATCACAAATTTGGCAACTTAAAACCACATCATTTATTATGTCACGGTTCTGCAGTTTGAAAGTTCAGCATTGTGTGACCAGGTTCTCTGTTCATAGTATCTCAAGGCTAAAATCATCGTTAGCCAGCCTGAGTTCTCATCTAGAGGCTCTGGAGAAGAATTTGCCTCCAAACTCGTTTAGGCTATTGGCCAAATTCAGTTTCTTGCAGTTCTAAGGCTGAAGTTCCCATTTTCTTGCTGGCTGTCAGCAGGGTCACCCCCAGCTCCCAGAGGCTGCAGGGAGTCCTTGCCACGGAGGCCTCCCAAACTTCAAAGGCAGCAACAGAGAATTGCCCAAGCATTGAATCCTTCATATGCTTTGAATCTCTCTGACTTCCTCCATCTCTGACCTCTAGACCCATATTTTAAGGGTTCCTATGGTTAGGTCAGCCACACCCAGGCAATCTCCTTATCTTAAGGTCAACTGATCTGGGGCCTTAATTACAATTGCAAAATTCCTTTTGTATATAAAGTGATGTGATCAAGGAGTGATGTCTCATTATATTTACAGGTTTCACGAACACTTTGGAAGAGGAGATTATTTAGGTCATTAGGCATCATGTTAGAGTTCAGTCTCCCACAGGCAGCTGGGGCAGAGTGAAAAAAGCAGCATTGAATTGAGCCAGATGACTTGGGTTCAATTCACAGGCTCTACTAGTTAATAACTGGATAATTTGAAACAAGCCTTGAAGCTTTTCTTCTCTCAGTCTCAGTTTCCACAATTGTAAAATGGGAATATTATTCCCTGCCTTGCTAGCCCCATAGAGTAGTTGTGAGAATCAAATGAGACTATATAAAAACATTTTGTAAACTTAAAAGACCAATACAAATGCAAGTTATTGAGTTTGAGTTTTATTTTACTTCTGAGGACCTGTGAGACCAGATCTTTTAAAGACAACGCTGGAAGAGGAGGCAGGCATAGGGGCAGAGGAAGGGTCCTGAGAGACGCAGGCTTTTTGGCTTTCTGTCCCCACAGGTGCAAATCTGATGAGCTAATCATAAAATACATGAAAGCGTTTGCTACATATTCCTTTTTTAATGCATGAAATAGGTGTAAAATTTTAGAGAATCACTTTGGCAAAAGGCTTTTGGCCTCTGTTCTATATAATGATAATAGTATATTACCATATACTTATGTGGTGTTTTCTGAGGCAACTAAAACACTTTACAGACAGTACTGTTCCTCCTCTGACTATGCCAGTGAGGTAGTAGCAGATGTGAAGCATTTATCCATGTATAATGTAAGCATATAGACCAGGCCACTCCAGAACACAGGACCCCAGTGCCACACATAAGTATTTTCCCCCCCTGATTTATGTTATTTCCCACAGTTAAAGAAAGTTCGGTACTTTTATGTACCCCAAGCCCACCCTGTTAGCACATGCTTACTCCGTATTTCTTTTTTTTTTTTGCGTTATGCGGGCCTCTCACTGTTGTGGCCTCTCCCATTGCGGAGCACAGGCCCCGGACACGCAGGCTCAGCGGCCATGGCTCACGGGCCCAGCTGCTCCGCGGCATGTGGGATCTTCCCGGACTGGGGCACGAACCTGTGTCCCCTGCATCGGCAGGCGGACTCTCAACCACTGTGCCACCAGGGAAGCCCCATATTTCTTTTATAGTGAGGGGTTGAGCATGAGAGTAATCGCATGTTTTCAGCTGGACATTCTCATTTTGTTATTGGTATTAAATACATAAAAGTTCATACTGATTGAATGGATTCTTTGAAGGCATCACTTAATGCACAGCCTTCGAAGTAGCTGCCTTATACACAAGTACACAAAGTGATAGACACCCAGTTAGGTCTTGAGACATAGGACTAAAGGATTCAGATCAAGATGGTGTTGGAGGACGTGTAGCTCATCTCTCCCCTTGAACACATCAAAAATATACCTACATGTGGAGATTCTCACTGAAAACTAACTAGAGACAGGCAGAAAGACACTTGTACAAGCAAGCCTGTAAGAAAGATCCACATGTAATCAGGTAGGAAAGGAAGAGAAGTGAGCAGGTCAGGACTTTTATATACACAAACATAAACTCAAAATGGATTAAAGACCTAAATGTAAGGTCAGACACTATAAAACTCTTAGAGGAAAACATAGGCAGAACACTCTATGACATAAATCACAGCAAGATCCTTTTTGACCCACCTCCTAGAGAAATGGAAATAAAAACAAAAATAAACAAATGGGACCTAATGAAACTTAAAAGCTTTTGCACAGCAAAGGAAACCATAAACAAGACAAAAAGACAACCCTCAGAATGGGAGAAAATATTTGCAAATGAAGCAACTGACAAAGTATTGATCTCCAAAATATACAAGTTGCTCATGCAGCTCACTATCAAAGAAACAAACAACCCAATCAAAAAATGGGCAGAAGACCTAATAGACACTTCTCCAAAGAAGACATACAGATTGCCAACAAATATATGAAAGGATGCTCAACATCACTAATCATTAGAGAAATAAAACTCAAAACTACAATGAGGTATCACCTCACACCGGGCAGAAATGGCCATCATCAAAAAATCTACAAACAATAAATGTTGGAGAGGGTGTGGAGAAAAGGGAACCCTCTTGCACTGTTGGTGGGAATGTAAATTGATACAGCCATTATGGAGAACAGTATGGAGGTTCCTTAAAAAACTAAAAACAGAACTACCATACGACCCAGCAATCCCACTACTGGGCATATACCCTGAGAAAACCATAATTCAAAAAGTGTCATGTACCCCAATGTTCATTGCAGCACTATTTACAATAGCCAGAATGTGGTAGCAACCTACGCGTCCATCGACAGATGAATGGATAAAGAAGATGTGGCACATATATATACAATGGAATATTACTCAGCCATAAAAAGAAATGAAACTGAATTACTTGTACTGAGGTGGATGGACCTAGAGTCTATCATACAGAGTGAAGTAAGTCAGAAAGAGAAAAACAAATACCGTATGCTAACACATGTACACGGACTCTTAAAAAAAAGAAAAGATTCTGATGAATGTAGAGTAGGACAGGAATAAAGATACAGACATGGAGAATGGACTTGAGGACACAGGGAGGGGGAAAGGTAAGCTGGGACGAAGTGAGAGAGTAGCATCAACATATATATACTACCAAATGTAAAACAGATAGATAGGTTGCTGCATAGCACAGGGAGATCAGCTCGTTGCTTTGTGACCATCTAGGTGGGTGGGTTAGGGAAGGTGGAAGGGAGACACAAGAGGGAGGGGATATGGGGATATATGTATACATATAGCTGATTCACTTTGTTATACAGAAGAAACTAACACAACACTGTAAAGCAATCATACTCCAAAAAAGATGTTAATACAACAAATTAAAAATAATACTTATATATCAAAGTGATACCCACATACAATTCTGAATTTTTTTAAAGATTGCTTGTTTACCTCTTGGTTAAAATAAAATCAACAGCAGAAAAACAGAAATTTGGGAAATTGCTCAGGGAGCTGTACAATATTCAGTGACGTAAAGATATTATATATAGGGCACAAATCAAGTTCTCTAGATTGTAATTTCAAGCTAACATAAGAAAGTATAATAGTGTAGAAAATACAGAGTGCTGATGTATTTAATAGGATACACAGCAATAAAAAATTAGTATACTCTTAAATCTTACTCTTAAATAAAATACACTGCCAGCCCCATACATACTCACACACAAACACACTCCTTTCTGACACCCAGAGACTAGGCCTCCCACCACACGAAGGTATAGAAGAAGAAACTGAGAAGGTTGGCATGGTCCAGGAAATCTGAAGTGTCCACCTCTGAAATCCTCCCCTGCCATCTTGGACATCACCTGTAAGGTGCTTCTCACATAAAAAGATGAATAAAGAGTCTGGTTTGACCATATTGGTGGCTTCTGAGCTATGCTGTACATTTTATTTTTGTGAAATCTCTTTGGTGCCTCCATATGAGTACCCGGCAGATTTAAGAATCTTCTGGTTCCTGCATGGTTCTGTACTTTGTGAACATGCTTGAAGGTGATCTAAAGTGTTATTGCTTTATTGCATTTCCTTTAGCCAAGGCTGCGTGAGACAGGAGGACAGCAGGACAAATTCTGAATCTGTATTGTTCACAGGGAAAGGCCAATGAGACGAGCTTGTTAGCTGTTCTCAAATGTGAAGTGCTCGCATAAGCAACCTTGCAGGTGGATTCTGTATAAGCATCATCTCCACTTCACAAGCGGGAAATGCTTATAAGGTGCCTGGACTCCACAGGGTATTTTTGCATATTTAATTCTATGAAGAATCGTATGTGGTGTATTATCATCCCCATTTTACAGAAATGGTAACTAGGATTCAGATAAAATAAGAAACTTGCCCACTGTAAGCTGTGACTCAAATGTCAGTTTGACAGACTAGAAAGTCGATATCCTTTAGTTTACTCATTTCCTTCCAACTCCTTAAAGAGGCAATTATAACATTTTTCTTTTATCATCCAGTACTATTTGAATGCCTACTTATACATCCAGCAGGACTTCTATAAGCTTCATTAGGAAGTCTTTATGGCAGGAACTAGAAAACTCTGGGGTGATATGTTTCCAAAGGAAGGGTTAAGTGAATTAGCTGCAACAACTTAGACCGTCTTTTATTAAAACTCTATCTAAGCCTTAAAAACCTGGGATAAGATGACTCACAGAACCCAGAGGCTCTCACTGACTTAAAGGGGAGCTGCAGTGTGTCGGGGCAGTTCTGTTTAGTGCAGACTGTTCTATGAAGGATCCAAATTCTGACTAAATGGTCCTTTCTAAAATTTCTGGAAGCAATGCTACCCTCTGAGACTGCACTCTTCTGTGGCACCAACATGATATTATGGCTCTAATGTGTTGACAACAACCAGAGTGACATCAGAATGTGAACTCTTCAGGACATACACTTTTGGTGGTTTTGGCACAGTGGTTTCTATTGAGTCTTGTATGTTTATGGGAAATATTAAATAATCATTTGATTGGTGATTGGAGATAACAGATTGAGGAGCTGGGGAATATAAAGGGTGGGGTCAGAGAGATTTTCTTGACTATAAACGATAAGGAGTTATAATTTGTGGGAAGCTTTTATGGGATAGAGCAGTCTCTATGCAGAGATTCTAGGCTGGGTGTGTGGGCATGAAGCAATTAAGTCTACAGACTAATAAAAATATATTTCCAAGAAATTTTAAAGGTGTGGAGAATTGGGGAAGACAAATGGAAGAGGAGAGGAGGCAAGCTGACCTGACAAGACTTGCTGGCAGAGTAACTAAAAGTTCTTGACCAAAAGTGCTAAATGAATAGAGTCATGCATATTTCCTCAACAAAGAGATGCCACCAAATTCCAGAGGTGCAAAAATCGCCACTTGTTTTATGTGAAAGACACAAAGCTTCAGGAAAAAATCCAGATGGCTTCATAACAATTCTGGCTATGATTGAGGCAGGGACAGAGATATTCAGTTTACATCTCGACCAGAAATCTTAGCCCAAAGCTTTTGTGTTGAGCTATTGAGTGACCCTATAAAATAAGCACCCTCAGGTTTACAGTGGAACTTGAGGCCAAAATGTGGAAGAGTGATGTGATTTTGCATCATGGTGGATTCAGAAAACATACAAAACAGGAAAGCACTCTTTATTTCATTTATCAACTCTGCAATAGTATCTCACTAAACCTTGAGTCTGGACCCTCAAGGGGCAACTTTCATTGTGTGGTTATCTTGCTGTTTATCAACAATGAGTCAGTTTTACTCTTAAGTGTAAAAAAACACTTGTGAAGAAGAGTCCTAGACAGGCTAGAGGAGCTGGTCTGAGAGGCCACAAGAGGCCACAGTGCCACACTTTGGGAAGAACAAACAGGAAGCTGTCAGTCCTCCGAGGTACAGGCAGGAACACCAAATGGAACTTAAGGAAGGAAATCAGATGGTGGGGTGGTGGTATGACCCTAGTTTGAGAATCCTTGGAATATAGTACAGGAAACCAGAAAGAAACGTGCCTGAAGAGGTTAAGGAAGATGCCATTTATAGGAGGAGGGCATTAAGACAATAACCCGGAACAGGCATCCAGGCATAGGGGAGGTGGTACCAGGAGGAGAAGACCCTGAAGATGGGTGAGCTCTGACTCACGGCCACACAGAGAAGGTTATCATGAGTAGAGAAGGCCTACCATCAGACTCAGCAAGTAGTTCCAGAGCCCCACACTGGGACCTGACCTCTGCTGCGTAGCAACACTTGGCCCCAAATGGCTGCTGGGAGTGGTTCCGAGACGGAAGGGGGATTGGGGCAGTGTAGGTTCTGGCTCAGACAGGATGGCATGGAGAACTCTGATGGGCATTATCATTCAGGCAAGGCCATTATAGACCTGATGGCGAAGCACCAGGGAAGACAGGGGAGACTGAGTGAGACCAAAGGATGCCCAGAGAAGGTAATGAAGTTCTCTGGTTTATCATTTCCAAATTCATCATGTCCAGGTCAAGCCATCATCAGCACCAAAGGAACCAATAAATCTTATATAATGGATTCTTTACTTATTCCAGTCTGAGTCTTACAGTTCCTACCTGGATTGTTGGAAGAGCCTCCTAATTGTTTTTTCTTAACTGTGGCTGATAGACTGGAAGGTAGCTTCCATGCTCCCCCACCTCCTGGTACCCATACCTTTGTGTAATCTTCTCCCTCTCTTGAGTGTAGATGGGGCCCATGACTCACTTGTAACCAATGCATTTTGGCAAAGTACTGGGATGTCACTCCACAATCCTGTTCTGTTATATAAGACTCTATATTGCTAACAGACTTGCTCTAGAGTTTGGATCTCTCCCTTTCTCTCTCTCACAATCTTTCTCTCCCCCCTTTTTCTCACCATGGCTAGTTTTGAAGAAGACATCTATATGAATCCTACAGCTGCAAAAGAATGAACTCTGTCAACAACCTGAGGGAGCTTGCAAGTGGACCCTTCCCCAATCGAGCCTCCAGATGAGGCCTCAGCCCTGGCTGATATCATGACTCCTGCCTGCCTGGGACCCAGCTAAGCTGTGCCCACACCCCTGACTCAAAGAAACTGTGAGATCAGAAATACATGTTTTTTAAGCTGCTAACTTTGTGGTAATATGTTACACAGCATAGAAAATGAATACACGAATATTAGCAGCTCTTCCCAATAATATCTATTCTCAACACCACAGCCAGAGAATCTTGTTAATTTGGAAGTACTTTCTCTATTCAAAACCCTCCAGTGTCTTGTTCAACACAGAGCAAAAGCCAAAGTTTATACCACGGCTCACAAGGCCATTTGTGCCCACTGCCTCTCTCTCCTATTACTCTCTCACTGCTCTCTTTGTCCATGCTTGTTGCCCTGCCAACTCTCCAACATGCCTGGCACCCTCTCTGGGCCTTGGGGTTTGTCCCCCTATCTGGAATACCCTTCCCTCCAATATCCACATGGCCACTCCTCCAGCTTTTGCATGTCTTTGCTCAAATGTCACTCTCTCAGTGAAGCCTTCCCTGATCGCCCTATTAAAAACTGTAATATCCTTCCCACCCCATCACCCCTCACCGGCCTTTGCTGTTTTACTTTTCTCCCTAGTATTTATACCATCTGATATATGTTCTACTTATTTGTTTATTGTCCGTCTTCCTGCAGCAAGACATAATCTCCATGAGCACAGGGACTTTTATCAGCTTTGTTCACTGCTTTATCTCCAGCACCTACAACAGGTCTGACACATAGTACATGCTCAATAGATGTCTGTTGAAATAAATTTCAAGAGGCATCATGAAATCTGCTTTTAGGTTATATTTCCAAACTTAAAGTAAAATCTTCCATTTAGGCATGACATAAGCATCATCAAAAATTCTCAAGCCTCTTCTCCAGGTTATTTGCTCTATGACCAGAAGTGTGGGCCATTTTAGGAAATCCATTTTGCGCCTGGGAGAAGGCCAGGATCAACCCAACTCAGTGAAACGCTCCACTTACCCAAATTTTCCTTAGATTTTACAGATCTGGAGCCCAACTCTCTACCATAAGAGCAGACTGCCCAATAGGGAACTGACAGAAACTAAAGCACCAAAATCAAGATGCTCTCCTTGTGACACAGGAGCTCTCAAACTAAAATTCTACCAACTAAGTTTCTCTATGGTTGCAAAGTGAGAAAACTTGTTTCTTTAAGCAACTTTAAAAATAAATTTTGTTAACACCTATTTATCACTAGCTGGCAGAACCAGATATGTAAGGCCTTGCAGCTAGAATCTTTATCAATTCTGCTGAGCAACAAGCATCCTGGCTTGGTCCTGTGACTGGGTCCCCATGCTGAACAGGACTGTGGGGCAGGGAGGTGGCAAGATACCTCCAGAGCTGCTGTGTAGCAAGCAGAAGTGTAATAATTACACACATATTGGAGAACACCTGCTTGAAAAGAGGGAGCCTTGGTGTATGGAAAGAGAGTGAATCTTGGAACCAGAAAAACCTTCTTAGTTTAAATCCCAACTCTGCTCCTAATGCCCTGACCTTAGGGAAGTTACAAATATTCAGTTCTTCATTTCTTTATCTATAAAATGGGAATACAGTTCCTTCCTCATGGAATTGTTATAATAAACTAATGTGATAATATGTGTAAATTCCTTGGAATGATGGCTGGCACATAGCAGGAGCTTGGTCAATTGTAGCTACTATTAATAATAAAGACACATTAAAGAACAACTTCAAGCAATACATTATTGGTGTGGACTAAAAGCAAACACTAAAGATCAGTTTGAGCAGTGCATCGTTGGTTTGGCAAGAAAAACAGCAAGGCTAGATTTGAATAAAGAGAGGTATATCCCCAGGAGAGAGCACGGAACTGTCCTCACATATATACCTTGTAGGCATTTGCTATGTACAGATTTGACCTTTTGGTGACCCATGTGGATGATGACTGAATAGAAGGATTTTCTGACATCTTACACACACAAACACACACACATACATGCACACAGACATACACACACACATATACCACACACACAGGTTTGATGATTCATGTTTCTGTGTAACTGGAGAACCAATATTCTGCCTGGTTTTGTTTATTTATTTGTGGTTTAGTGTACTTCTGGTACTGGCAGAATGGAGTAGATGGCTTCCAAATTCCCCTCAAGCCCTGACTCTAGGAAAAGCTTCACCCAGAATACCTTTACTCTCTTAGGGTAAATTTCTGGAGCATACAATTGAGACAACTCAACTTTCATACTCATACCATCATGCCTGTCAAGAATACATTGCCCCGATATTAGGTGAGGGGTGTAGCAGCACAAGAGACCCTGCTTCCCAGAGCCTGTGTTCTATTGCTACTATCACAGAGAGCAGGGGAGTCCCATGGGGACCTTACAAGCTGATCCAAACAATAACCAGACTTTCCAGCTGGGGCGAGGGCTCTCAGCTTGGCGTGGTTTCTGGAAACAGCTTCCTGGATTGCAGCCATATTTTCTCAGAATGTGCTGCTTCAGGAAGGTTTGCTTTCTTATGGTGAAGGAGGTGTTATTTGCTATGGGGGTGGCGATAGCACAAATGAAATAACACCCCACTGTGGTGTCATGAGAGCCACAATGCCTCTCCTTGGCCCTTTTATTCCTGTGGTCAATGACTTTGTGGACAGCTCTGTGGTCATGTCAATCTCACCTGCCTATGCAGTCCTTCACTGTGCTGACCCCTCAGGAAATGCAGTGGTTCAGACAGGGCTCCTTAAGCCAGCCCACACTATCCCCTTCTATCAGGCTTATGTGTGACACAGGAGTAGATATGGCAAACAAAACGGAGAGTCTAGTGGTTCCCAGGTGCTGGAATTTCAAGACAGGTAAAGTTTTCCAAATTAAAAGCATTGACCGAAAGTGACTGCAATCTAATATCAGAAAACAAAGTTTAGCTTCAAGATGGTGGAAGAGTAAGACATGGAGATCACCTTCCTCCCCACAGATAGTTCAGAAATACATCTATATGTGGAACAACTCCTACAGAACACCTACTAAACACTGGCAGAAGACCTCAGACGTCCCAAAAGGGTCTTGGTGCTACAGCCAGATGTCAGGGCTGTGCCACTGAGGTGGGAGAGCCAAGTTCAGGACACTGGTCCACAAGAGACCTTCCAGCTCCATGTAATATCAAACGGTGAAAATCTCCCAGAGATCTCCATCTCAATGCCAAGACCCACCTCCACTCAATGACCAGCAAGCTACAGTGCAGGACACCCTATGCCAAACAACTAGTAAGATAGGAACACAACCCCATCCATTAGCACAGAGGATGCCTAAAATCATAATAAGGCCACAGACACCCCAAAACACACCACCAGACGTGGACCTGCGCACCAGAAATACAAGATCCAGCCTCATCCACCAGAACACAGGCACTAGTCCACTCCACCAGGAAGCCTACACAACCCACTGAACCAACCTTAGCCACTGGGGACAGACACCAAAAACAATGGAAACTACGAATGTGCAGCCTGCGAAAAGGAGACCCCAAACACAGAAAGTTAAGCAAAATGAGAACACAGAAAAACACACAGCAGATGAAGTAGCAAGGCCTAACAAATGAAGAGGAAATAGGCAGTCTACCTGAAAAAGAATTCAGAATAATGATAGTAAAGATGATCCAAAATCTTGGAAATAGAATAGAGAAAATACAAGAAACGTTTAACAAGGACCCAGAAGAACTAAAGAGCAAACAAACAGAGATGAACAACACAATAAATGAAATTTAAAATTCCCAAGAAGGGATCAATAGCAGAATAACTGAGGAAGAAGAACGGATAAGTGACCTGGAAGATTAAATAGTGGAAATAACTACCACAGAGCAGAATAAAGAAAAAAGAATGGAAAGAATTGAAGACAGTTTCAGAAACCTCTGGGACAACATTAATTGCACCAACATTCGAACTATAGGGGTCCCAGAAGAAGAAGAGAAAAAGAAAGGCACTGTGAAAATATTTGAAGAGATTATAGTTGAAAACTTCCTTAATATGGGAAAGGAAATAGTTAATCAATTCCAGGAAGCACAGAGAGTCCCATACAGGATAAATCCAAGGAGAAACACACAAAGACACATATTAATCAAACTATCAAAAATTAAATACAAAGAAAACATATTAAAAGCAGCAAGGGAATTTGGTAAAGTAGCAGGATACAAAATTAACGCACAGAAATCTCTTGCATTCCTATACACTAATGATGAAAAATCTGAAAGAGAAATTAAGAAAACACTCCCATTTACCACTGCAACAAAAATATCTAGGAATAAACCTAAGGAGAAAAAAGACCTATGTGTAGAAAATTATAAGACACTGATGAAAGAAATTAAAGATGATACAAATAGATGGAGAGATATACCATGTTCTTGGATTGGAAGAATCAACATTGTGAAAATGACTCTACTCCCCAAAGCAATCTACAGATTCAATGCAATCCCTATCAAACTACCACTGGCATTTTTCACAGAACTAGAACAAAAAATTTCACAATTTGTATGGAAACACAAAAGACCCCAAATAGCCAAAGCAATCTTGAGAAAGAAAAACGGAGCTGGAGGAATCAGGCTCCCTGACTTCATACTATACTACAAAGCTACAGTAATCAAGATAGTATGGTACTGGCACAAAAACAGAAATATAGATCAATGGAACAGGACAGAAAGACCAGAGATAAACCCATGCACATATGATCACCTTATCTTTGATAAAGAAGGCAAGAACATACAGTGGAGAAAAGACAGCCTCTTCAATAAGTGGTGCTGGGAAAACTGGACAGCTACATGTAAAAGAATGAAATTAGAACACTCCCTAACACCATATACAAAAATAAACTCAAAATGGATTAAAGACCTAAATGTAAGGTCAGACACTATAAAACTCTTAGAGGAAAACATAGGCAGAATACTCTATGACATAAATCACAGCAAGATCCTTTTTGACCCACCTCCTAGAGAAATGGAAATAAAAACAAAAATAAACAAATGGGACCTAATGAAACTTAAAAGCTTTTGCACAGCAAAGGAAACCATAAACAAGACCAAAAGACAACCCTCAGAATGGGAGAAAATATTTGCAAATGAAGCAACTGACAAAGGATTAATCTCCAAAACATACAAGGAACTCATGCAGCTCAATATCAAAAAAACAAACAATCCAATCCAAAAATGGGCAGAAGACCTAAATAGACATTTCTCCAAAGAAGGTATACAGATTGCCAACAAATGCATGAAAGAATGCTCAACATCAGGGCTTCCCTGGTGGTGCAGCTGTTGAGAGTCCGCCTGCCGATGCAGGGGACGCGGGTTCGTGCCCCGGTCTGGGAAGATCCCACATGCTGCGGAGCGGCTGGGCCCGTGAGCCATGGCCACTGAGCCTGCGCGTCTGGAGCCTGTGCTCCGCAACGGGAGAGGCCACAACAGTGAGAGGCCCACGTACCAAAAAAAAAAAAAAAAAAAGAATGCTCAACATCATTAATCATTAGAGAAATGCAAATCAAAACTACAATGAGATATCATCTCACACCAGTCAGAATGGCCATCACCAAAAAATCTACAAACAATAAATGTTGGAGGGGGTGTGGAGAAAAGGGAACCCTCTTGCACTGTTGGTGGGAATGTAAATCGATACAGCCACTGTGGAGAACAGTATGGAGGTTCCTTAAGAAACTACAAATATAAGTACCATATGACCCAGCAATCCCACTACTGGGCATATACCCTGAGAAGACTGCAATTCAAAAAGAGTCATGTATCACAATGTTCATTGCAGCTCTATTTATTATAGCCAGGACATGGAAGCCACCTAAGTGTCCGTCGACAGATGAATGGATAAAGAAGATGTGGCACGTATATACAATGGAATATTACTCAGCCATTAAAAGAAATGAAATTGAGTTATTTGTAGTGAGGTGGATGGACCTAGAATCTGTCATAAAGAGTGAAGTAAGTCAGAAAGAGAAAAACAAATACCATATGCTAACACATATATATGGAATCTAAGAAAAAATAAAAAGGTCATGAAGAACCTAGGGGCAAGACGGTAATAAAGACACAGACCTACTAGAGCATGGACTTGAGGATATGGGGAGGGGGAAGGGTAAGCTGTGACAAAGTGAGAGAGTGGCATGGACATATATACACTACCAAACGTAAAATAGCTAGTGGGAAGCAGCCACATAGCACAGGGAGATCAGCTCGGTGCTTTGTGACCACCTAGAGGGGTGGGATAGGGAGGGTGGGAGGAAGGGAGATGCAAGAGGGAAGAGATATGGGAACATATGTATATGTATAACTGATTCACTTTGTTATAAAGCAGAAACTAACACACCATTGTAAAGCAATTATACTCCAATAAAGATGTTAAAAAAAAAAAAAAAAGAAAACAAAGTTTAGGCTGTAGTGTCAGACTATGTACTTTGTATCCAAACCTTGAAGAAGATGCTTAACTACTCTGTGCCTCAGTTTTAGTCTCTTTGCAATGGTGATGACAGTTGTACTCACTTCCCAGGCTTCTCCTGAGAATTACACATAAATTACCTGCTAAATGCAGTCAAAGCACCTAGCACCATGCCTGGCACATGCTGTTATTATCCTCATTATTTTAATTTCAAAAGAAAGATTATTTTAATGCAAAAAGGTTGAAAGTATCTCAGGGTAAAGGAAAATCATTTCTGAGAAAACTCAGCTGGCAAAATAAATACATATGTATTATATATATTTGTGTGTGTGTGTGTGTGTGTGTGTACACAAAAATGATCACTTAAAGTTTCATTTTATAAATGACAAAATACAATGTGTTTTTGAGACCTTCTGATCAGTCTGCAGATATATTCAACAATGTAATTGAAATGAAAGTCAAATTCAGCTCAGTTCCGTACTTTGTTACTTAAAATGGAGAGTGTTGAAAATACAGTTTCTCTTAGGCTTCTTTTGGAAAATGGAAGTAGCACAGTGCTAATACACCTAATCCAAATATTTTGAGCTAATTAGGAGAGCTCAAATATGAACAGCCCCAAGGAACCAGAATGGTTCAGTTTCAGCTTCAGGAAGGTGGCAGGGAGAGAGGGCTACTGGGTGATCCTAGCTCAGAGCCCCCATACCAGGGCCCAATCTATAGGACGGTTGTCATACTTGTCTGCCATGGACCTGAGACTACTTCTCTAAATACCTGGTCAGGGACTTCCAGCTCTGTCTTGAGTTATGATGCTTTTGTTACACTGTCCTTGCCCATCACCCTATTCCTGTCCATCACTTGGAAGAAGAATGACATGAGAATGTATACATTGTTCTATGTGCTGAGTGATTTCCATACTATTGGAAAATTTATCATGGGCTTATACTACCATATTTAAATTCTCCCTACATGAAGGGGATGAAAGGCACAGTGGTGTAGATTCCTATCTGTCCTTCTGTTTCACACTTGAAGCAAGGTAATAAATTAGTTGACCTCCCAAGGTGACCTCCTAGCCACCATAACCAATTACCACATGTCACAGCATTAGCTGATGGAAATTATATTGGAAAGAAATAGAAGGGCAATGGATAGTATACTGAAAACAGAAAATTCAAAACCTAGACCTGAAAATTTTCGAAACACTTGATAACTACAACAATGACACCATAATCATTAGTTACTATTATCCTTATCGCACCTAACACAAAAGCAGTGTTTTAGTCAGGGTGTCAGCTGAAGACAGAATACACTTGGGGAGACACCCAGCTGCTGACAGAGAGGCAGTGCTGAAATAGCTAGGGAGAGAGGAAGAAATACCTCAAACCCGCTTTTTCTTGCCACCCTGTCGTCTCTGGCCAGTGTCTCCTATTGGGCTACTGGGTGAACCCAACTGGCAGCCAGCCAGCAAGAAGGACACAGTGATGCCACTTGCAGGGGCCAGTCTTGCAGGCACCAGGCAGAGTAGGATGGAGAATGGATGTGGGGCAAACAGAGGATAACTAGAGCAAGCACTTATGCCAGACCCTGGGCTGGGTGCCTTTACATGGACGATTTTATCTAATTGTCAAAAGCTTCTATTATCCTTGTTTTATAGGCATGAAGATGGAAGCTTACAGAGGTTAAATAACAAGCTCAACAGAGCACACTGCCTGCAAATAGTAAAGCCAGATGGTTTGACTCTACTAAATAGTCAGAAAAAAATAGGAAAAAAAAATTGAGATGTTACACTAATCAGGGTGTCAGAAAACCAGACCCTTGGGCCAAATCCAGCTTACCACCTGTTTTTGTAAATAAAGCTTTATTGGAACACAGCCACACCCATTTGATTATATTTTGCTGCTTTCACACTAAGGCAGAATTGAGTAGTTGCATCAGTGGCCAGATGTCCCACAAAGCTTAAAATATTTACTAGCTGGCCTTTTACACAAAAGTTTGGTAATAGAAGAAGAGATTTTACTTGGAGCCACTTCCTGACTTCTCTGCTTCTTAAAAGACTGCCTGATACCACCACAAAATACACAGAATGAACTCCCTCTAACTTGGGCTCAGCCTATGCCTGTCTGATGCCATCTAGGCATGGGAAGACATAGATGTCAGCACGGCACTGGGCTCCAGATGGAGGCACTGATTAAAAATAAATTATTAATTTCAAGTATTAAAATTATTAACATTCACTGCACAGAATTTGGAAAACACAAAAAGTGTGAGGGGGGTTTCCCTGGCGGTCCAGTGGTTAAGACCTCGCCTTCTAATACAGGAGGGGCAGGTTCCATACCTGGTCAGGGAGCAAGAATCCCACATGCCTCGTGGCCAAAAAACCAAAACATAAAACAGAAGTGATATTGTAACAAATTCACTAAAGACTTTAAAAATGGTCCACATCAAAAAAAGAAATGTGAGGAAGATAAAAATTATGCCACTCAACAATATGTTAAATATACACAGACATATGTCATTTTTACTTTTCACAAAAATGAGTTTATACCATGTATACTGCTATGTAACCTACCTACTGAACTGCCTTCTAACCTAAATATTCTATGACATTATATATTTTTCCTCAAGGATATTTTAATGGCTATTGAAATAATGATATACATTTAGGTAATTATTTATTTGAATCGCGTTAGTCTTACCCAAAATTGATTGAACATCTTTTATATGCCAACACTCCACTAGGTGCTGGGGATAAATCAATGAATAAGAGGCATTTTATATGCCTTCAGGGAACTTATATTCTGGAAAGGAAGGCATAGAACAAGTTAACGGGAAAATAAATAAAAGAATTACAAATTGTGATCAGTGTTATAACAGAAAGAAAAGAGTAAGAGTAACAGAGAGAAGTTACGTGGAGGTGCTTTATACAGCCTAGTCAGAGAAGGTTTCTCTGGGGGGTGGAATTTTAGCTGTGACCTAAAATGATGAGAAGAAACCAGCCATGCAAAGAATGAAGGAAGTGCATACCATGCAGAGGGAACACCAGATGCAAAGACCCTGAGGATTCACAAGAAGCTTGTCCAAGGAACCAATCAAAGATCAGTGTGGCTGGAGTTTAGTGAGTACAGAGAAGAGTATCATAAAATGTAGTTAAAGGTAGGCAGGAGATTAATACCTGGGGTATACAATGAACTACTACTCAGCAATAAAACAGAATCCTGTTATGGGCAACAACATAGATGATCTAAAAAATCACTGTGTGGAGTAAAAGGAACCAGACACAGAAGAGATGATACCATGTACCTCCATTTATATGAAATCCTGGAACAGGCAAAACTCATTTTTGATGATAGAAATCATAATAATAGTCCCTAAGTTAGGGAGTAGGGCAGGGATTAACTGAGAAGGGTATTTTTCTGGGGTGATGGAAATGTTTTATATCCTGATAGGGGTGTGTGTTACATGAGTAAATACATTTGTCAAAACTCATCACATTATACACTTATATCTTATAAATTATAATCCAATATAAAACAAAAAAAACAACAAAGGATGCATACACACAAACAAGAGTAGCTGGGGCCATTTCATGCAGGGACTTTGAAGTGGTGGTATGGGTTTAGATTTTATTTCAAGCACAGTGGAAAGCCCTTGGATGGTTTGCAGCAGTGGAATGACATGATCTGATTTATAGTTTAAGATCAGTGTTGCTGCTGTTGAAGAATGTATTGGAGGAGGACAAGTGTGAAGATCTCAAGACCAGCGAGGATATATTGCAGTAGTTCGGTTAAGAGATGATGGTGACATAAAGTGGGGAGTATCTTGGGTCTAAGGTGGAGGCAGTGGGCTGGTATTCAGCATGTAAAGGTACCAGGATAGGCCAAATCAGCCCCTTATTAAGTGACATTTGTTCTGTTCCCTTTTTGTATTATTTCCATTATAAGCCATCCTACACCCTTATAGATTAATGTTTGAGCACATCTATGGTTATATTCTTGGACTAAATAAATTCTTAGAAGCAGAACTGCTGAAAGAAAGGGAATAAACATTTTTATTTAGATACAGGTCATCAACTTATCCAGAAATCAGCAAGTTTGAACACCCATGTCCCTGAATCTCCTTTCAAACTGGCTGTTAATAATAATAATGATGATGATGATAATAATACTATTAAACTAAAGAATAGCTTCTTGTTATTTTTTATTACTATAAAATTTGATTTTTTAATATTGTTTAGGCATTTGAATTTAGTTTTTGAGTTATCTATTTATTTCTTTGGAAGGTGGTCATTCTTTAATAACTCTCCATGGTATTAATATTAAGCTTTAAGCTAAAATACATCATTATTTCCAAGACTTGCAATTGGATTTCATGAGTTTCTTCCACCAGAAAAAAGACAGAATTGCACATTATAAGTGCATCGGATAGCCAGGTTCCATTTCCCCATGTGGGACTTGATTTAGCATATTACCTTGGGTGAGCTATTTGAGCTCCCAGTGAATTAACCTTCTAGCTGGGTCAGCATCCTTCTAGCAGTATCTGCATGACTGTTTTCTGTTTCTCTCTTCTCACTGTCATACTGAGATAGCACCAGAGAGATCAGACGGCAACTTTGCATGAGATCCCAGAAGGCCCCTGTCTTCTTGTTTTCCACGCCTTAAGAGCAATTAGTAGAATGAAGTTTGTTTTAATGGTTGAACCTATTGAGTGTACTCCTCCAGAAGCTCTTGTTTCTCAGCATTTGCTTCTCCACAGTTGATGTCATTAGAATCTGTGAACTGAACTGGGATCCAGTTTTCTCTTGTGTTTCCCAATGTCCTTCTCTCCAAATTCCTTTCAATATCTATGCATTCTCATTGGTCAAAGCCATCTGTCAATAAAGATTTAACATACATTCCTCTCATGCAGACTTACAGTAAGATTAATTGTGACAAGACTACTGTCTGCATTTCCTACCTGACTTTTATTAAAACAAAAATTCATGGATATTTAACAACTACTTCAAAACAAAGGATTTCCATTCTTATATGAAGATTTCTAGTATAATATTCACCCTAGCCCTCCATTCTTATCATATGCTTCCTACATTCTTCCTAGTAATGTTCAGTATACATCTTGTGTAGTCATCATCTATAGTATAGAAATTAAATTCCTATAGACTAATGGTTCTGTTCGGAAGGTTGTTGGACTTCTCCCTTCAAAGGTCCTTTGCTTTTTTCAAAAGGGTTTCAGAATCTTCCTAGTCTTTTCCACAGCCATTTGACTTTATTAAGTTGGTTATTTGAATTCCTGACACACATAGCACAGGTAATGGCTGTACCACCAACTGGCAGTTGTTATCATAGTGATTTATGACTTTGTAGACTTATAAGTTCCTTAAGGACCAAGACCATATCTTGTATATCTTTAGTTGCCTTTAACCAATTTTTTTTTGGCCAAGTGCCAACCAACACTGTCAACACTTGACATAAGTTTGTGGACAACCTAGTGAAGGAATGAATGAATGATGGGTGAGTGGTGAATTAAGAAAACAAAAATACAGTCTGTGGCTGTGAACAGTCTATGAAGGGATGCTGTGTATTTTCTCTCCTTAATACCACAGTATAGCCAGTCACACTCTCAGAACACTGTAAAGCTTAAATTATAATATATTTAATTCAAGTCCTTATCAAGCACCTTAATATAAAATAGGCTTATTTATTTAAAGAATTTTATTAGAAGTCTGAAATCCTGGATATTTTTCTCCTATGCCTAGTTTGACATTGTGCAAGGAATTTAAACACACTGAGCCCTTTGTTACCTGTCTATAAAACTCTTGAGAAACTCGTAGTTAAGATTTATGAAAAAATATTGGGAGGTTGCTTTGAAACTACTGAATTTATATAACTGTACCATAGAAGTACATACCAATAATCATCATTAAAAATAAGTGAATGTTTTAGGTTTCCTTTAAAAATATATTTAGTTCTGAAAAGCATGAAAAAAAGATATATACAATTCAGTCAACAAAGTATGTATACAAATTAAGTTTTTTTAAATAGAAAATTTATATGCTAATAAATGCCTAACCCTGGGAAAATTGCTGTAAGCTAAAGTTCAATAAATATGACTGAGCAGGAAT